>NW_027422917.1:132500-545000 GCF_048934315.1 Petromyzon marinus | reverse complement strand
GGGGAGAGATACACGGGGAGAGATACAGGGGGAGAGATACACGGGGGAGAGATACAGGGGGAGAGATAAACGGGGAGAGATACACGAGGAGAGATACAGGGGGAGAGATACAGGGGTAGAGATACACGGGGAGAGATACAGGGGGAGAGATACACGGGGAGAGATACACGGGGAGAGATACAGGGGGAGAGTTACACGGGGGAGAGATACACGGGGGAGAGATACAGGGGGAGAGATACAGGGGGAGAGATACACGGGGGAGAGATACACGGGGAGAGATACAGGGGGAGAGATACAGGGGGAGAGATACACGGGGAGAGATACACGAGGAGAGATACACGGGGAGAGATACAGGGGGGAGAGATACACGGGGAGAGATACAGTTAGGGAAAAAAGTATTTGACCCCCTGTTGATTTTGTACGTTTGCCCACTGACAAAGAAATGATCAGTCTATAATTTTAATGGTAGGTTTATTTGAACAGTGAGAGACAGAACAACAACAACAAAATCCAGTAAAACGCATGTCAAGAATGTTACACAGGGAGAGATAATGCAATCAATTTATAACATTCTTGACATGCGTTTTTCTGGATTTTTTGTTGCTGTTATTCTGTATCTCACTGTTCAAATAAACCTACCATTAAAATTATAGACTGATCATTTCTTTGTCAGTGGGCAAACGTACAAAATCAACAGGGGATCAAATACTTTTTTCCCTCACTGTATAAAGCGCCTGCATGTTTGTTCGGGTGTGGTCTCAGGTCGAGTTGGGACTTGAGCTGTGTGTGTGTGTAACATAATCACATCCTGTATGTGTGTGTGTAACATAGTCACATCCTGTATGTGTGTGTAACATAGTCACATCCTGTGTGTGTGTAACATAATCACATCCTGTATGTGTGTGTGTAACATAGTCACATCCTGTATGTGTGTGTAACATAGTCACATCCTGTGTGTGTGTGTGTGTAACATAGTCACAGCCTGTATGTGTGTGTGTAACATAGTGACATCCTGTGTGTATGTGTGTGTGTAACATAGTCACATCGTGTGTGTGTGTGTAACATAGTCACATCCTGTGTGTGTGTGTGTAACATAATCACATCCTGTGTGTGTGTAACATAATCACATCCTGTATGTGTGTGTGTAACATAATCACATCCCGTAGCTGTGTGTGTGTGTAACAGTCACATCCTGTGTGTGTGTGTGTAACATAATCACATCCTGTATGTGTGTGTGTAACATAATCACATCCCTGTAGCTGTGTGTGTAACATAGTCACATCCTGTTTGTGTGTGTGTGTAACATAGTCACATCCTGTTTGTGTATGTGTAACATAGTCACATCCTGTATGTGTGTGTGTAACATAATCACATCCTGTGTGTGTGTAACATAGTCACATCCTGTGTGTGTAACATAGTCACATCCTGTATGTGTGTGTAACATAGTCACATCCTGAAGCTGTGTGTGTGTAACATAGTCACATCGTGTGTGTGTGTAACATAGTCACGTCCTGAAGCTGTGTATGTGTGTCACATAGTCACGTCCTGAAGCTGTGTGTGTGTGTAACATAGTCACATCGTGTGTGTGATGTGTGTGTAACATAATCACATCCTGTGTGTGTGTGTGACATAGTCACATACTGTGTGTGTGTAACATAGTCACATCCTGTATGTGTGTGTAACATAGTCACATCCTGTGTGTGTGTGTAACATAATCACATCCTGTATGTGTGTGTAACATAGTCACATCCTGTATGTGTGTGTGTAACATAATCACGTCCTGTATGTGTGTGTGTAACATAGTCACATCCTGTATGTGTGTGTGTAACATAATCACATCGTGTGTGTGTAACATAATCACATCCTGTATGTGTGTGTAACATAGTCACATCCTGTATGTGTGTGTGTAACATAATCACGTCCTGAAGCTGTGTATGTGTGTGTAACATAGTCACATCCTGTATGTGTGTGTAACATAGTCACATCCTGTATGTGTGTGTGTAACATAGTCACGTCCTGAAGCTGTGTGTGTGTAACATAGTCATGTCCTGTATGTGTGTGTGTAACATAGTCACATCCTGTGTGTGTGTGTGTAACATAATCACATCGTGTGTGTGTGTAACATAGTCACATCCTGTGTGTGTGTGTGTAACATAATCACATCCTGTATGTGTGTGTGTAACATAGTCACATCCTGTGTGTGTGTGTGTGTAACATAGTCACATCCTGTATGTGTGTGTGTAACATAGTCACATCGTGTATGTGTGTGTGTAACATAGTCACGTTATGTGTGTGTGTAACATAGTCACGTCGTGTGTGTGTGTGTAACATAGTCACATCCTGTATGTGTGTGTAACATAATCACATCCTGTATGTGTGTGTAACATAGTCACATCCTGTATGTGTGTGTGTGTAACATAATCACGTCCTGAAGCTGTGTGTGTGTGTAACATAGTCACGTCCTGAAGCTGTGTGTGTGTAACATAGTCACATCCTGTGTGTGTAACATAGTCACGTCCTGAAGCTGTGTGTGTGTGTAACATAGTCACGTCCTGTAGCTGTGTGTGTGTAACATAGTCACGTCCTATAGCTGTGTGTGTGTGTAACATAGTCACGTCCTGAAGCTGCGTGTGTATAACATAGTCACGTCCTGAAGCTGTGTGTGTGTGTCACATAGTCACGTCCTGAAGCTGTGTGTGTGTGTAACATAGTCACGTCCTGTAGCTGTGTGTGAGTGTAACATAATCACGTCCTGAAGCTGTGTGTGTGTGTAACAAAGTCACATCCTGTAGCTGTGTGTGTGTGTAACATAGTCACGTCCTGTAGCTGTGTGTGTGTAACATAGTCACATCCTGAAGCTGTGTGTGTGTGTGTTTAACATAGTCACATCCTACAGCTGTGTGTGTGTGTGTAACATAGTCACGTCCTGAAGCTGTGTGTGTGTAACATAGTCACGTCCTGAAGCTGTGTGTGTGTGTGTAACATAGTCACATCCTGAAGCTGTGTGTGTGTGTCACATAGTCACGTCCTGAAGCTGTGTGTGTGTAAGATAGTCACGTCCTGAAGCTGTGTGTGTGTGTAACATAGTGACGTCCTGAAGCTGTGTGTGTGTGTAACATAGTCACGTCCTGTAGCTGTGTGTGTGTGTAACATAGTCACGTCCTGAAGCTGTGTGTGTGTGTAACATAGTCACGTCCTGTAGCTGTGTGTGTGTGTAACATAGTCACGTCCTGAAGCTGTGTGTGTGTAACATAGTGACGTCCTGAAGCTGTGTGTGTGTGTGTAACATAGTCACGTCCTGTAGCTGTGTGTGTGTGTGTAACATAGTCACGTCCTGAAGCTGTGTGTGTGTGTGTAACATAGTCACGTCCTGTAGCTGTGTGTGTGTAACATAGTCACGTCCTGAAGCTGTGTGTGTGTGTGTAACATAGTCACGTCCTGAAGCTGTGTGTGTGTGTAACATAGTCACGTCCTGTAGCTGTGTGTGTGTGTGTAACATAGTCACGTCCTGAAGCTGTGTGTGTGTGTAACATAGTCACGTCCTGTATGTGTGTGTGTGTGTAACATAGTCACGTCCTGAAGCTGTGTGTGTGTGTAACATAGTCACGTTCTGAAGCTGTGTGTGTGTGTAACATAGTCACGTCCTGTGTGTGTGTGTGTGTAACATAGTCACATCCTGTATGTGTGTGTGTGTAACATAATCACATCCTGTGTGTGTGTGTGTAACATAGTCACATCGTGTGTGTGTGTGTAACATAATCACATCCTGTATGTGTGTGTAACATAGTCACATCCTGTGTGTGTGTAACATAATCACATCCTGTATGTGTGTGTAACATAGTCACATCCTGTGTGTGTGTGTAACATAATCACATCCTGTATGTGTGTGTAACATAGTCACATCCTGTGTGTGTGTGTGTAACATAGTCACATCCTGTATGTGTGTGTAACATAGTCACATCCTGTATGTGTGTGTAACATAGTGACATCCTGTGTGTATGTGTGTGTGTGTAACATAGTCACATCCTGTGTGTGTGTGTGTAACATAGTCACAACCTGTATGTGTGTGTGTGTAACATAATCACATCCTGTGTGTGTGTGTAACATAGTCACATCGTGTGTGTGTGTAACATAGTCACATCCTGTGTGTGTGTGTAACATAATCACATCCTGTGTGTGTGTGTAACATAATCACATCCTGTATGTGTGTGTGTGTAACATAATCACATCCTGTGTGTGTGTGTGTAACATAGTCACATCCTGTATGTGTGTGTGTGTAACATAATCACATCCTGTGTGTGTGTGTAACATAGTCACATCCTGTGTGTGTAACATAGTCACATCCTGTATGTGTGTGTGTAACATAGTCACATCGTGTGTGTGTGTAACATAATCACATCCTGTGTGTATGTGTGTGTAACATAGTCACATCGTGTGTGTGATGTGTGTGTAACATAATCACATCCTGTGTGTGTGTAACATAGTCACATCCTGTGTGTGTGTAACATAGTCACATCGTGTGTGTGATGTTTGTGTAACATAGTCACATCCTGTATGTGTGTGTAACATAGTCACATCCTGAAGCTGTGTGTGTCACATAGTCACGTCCTGAAGCTGTGTGTGTGTGTAACATAGTCACATCGTGTGTGTGATGTGTGTGTAACATAATCACATCCTGTGTGTGTGTGTAACATAGTCACATACTGTGTGTGTGTAACATAGTCACATCTTGTATGTGTGTGTAACATAGTCACGTCCTGAAGCTGTGTGTGTGTGTAACATAGTCACATCCTGAAGCTGTGTGTGTAACATAGTCACGTCCTGAAGCTGTGTGTGTGTGTAACATAGTCACATCCTGTGTGTGTGTGTAACATAATCACATCGTGTGTGTGTGTAACATAATCACATCCTGTATGTGTGTGTAACATAGTCACATCCTGTATGTGTGTGTGTAACATAGTCACGTCCTGAAGCTGTGTATGTGTGTGTAACATAGTCACATCCTATATGTGTGTGTAACATAGTCACATCCTGTATGTGTGTGTGTAACATAGTCACGTCCTGAAGGTGTGTGTGTGTAACATAGTCATGTCCTGTGTGTGTGTGTGTAACATAATCACATCCTGTGTGTGTGTGTGTGTAACATAGTCACATCCTGTGTGTATGTGTGTAACATAATCACATCGTGTGTGTGTGTGTAACATAGTCACATCCAGTGTGTGTGTGTGTGTAACATAGTCACGTTCTGAAGCTGTGTATGTGTGTGTAACATAGTCACATCCTGTATGTGTGTGTGTGTGTAACATAATCACATCCTGTATGTGTGTGTGTAACATAGTCACATCCTGTGTGTGTGTGTAACATAGTCACATCCTGTGTGTGTGTGTGTAACATAGTCACATCCTGTGTGTGTGTGTAACATAGTCACTGTGGGGGCTACCGTCCCCCGCCATCACTGAATTGTCGGGGCCGTTGCCCACCGACTCCCCCGTTCCATTCATACCGCTACCTCCCCGGCTGCTCTGTCAGGTCCAGACTACCGACCCCTAATGCCTCGCCCCCCTGTACCTCTGCCTGGGATGTCGACCGCGTTTGCGTAGCTTAATAAACGGCTCGTACGCTTTGCGCTCGCGATGCGCTACCCTGTTCAACGCCGGCGTGTCGCGGTGAGCGCGCTCGCAAAGCAAAACCCCGTCCTGCACGGGAATAAACAGGCACGGCGCGCCCCCGTGGGATTCCCTCCCACCTACGCTCCACGCGCTTAAGCAAAAACAACCACGCCGCAATTACTTTGCTCCGATTTAACGGGCTGTTTACACAGCTGCGTATTCACACACGCCAGGCGCTTAATTCGCTATTAGACAATAGCGCGAGTGCGCGACCACCACCCCGTCACACAGGCGCGCAAGCGCAAAGCGCTACTGTAGGCTATTGCGCAGGTACACGAGCGCTGGGCACCACCGAAGATATTCGTGTAGGTACGCGCGCGCTGAACAATACTGTAAACGACCGTACAGGTACCGGCACTAAGCACGTTCTACTCCCTTATTCGCTGCAAACAGCCGCGTATGCGCGAACACAAAACACTCTGTACACACTCGTACCGGTATGCGAACACCAAACACTCCGTCTCCCTCCTCGCACTCACAGTGACCACGACACAGCTTTATCCTATTAGTGGTTTTATTCCCCGCGAGTATCGAACTAGACTGTGCGTGTCAGTACGGACCAGCAGGACAGGTCTAACCTATCTCGCTACTGCCTGATACTTAATGGACCTGTCTGCCCTCTATTTTCTCTCCGAATTTCGTCCCTTTGTCTTACCTCTCTCCCTCGTACTTACGGTCCGACCTCGCAGCGATGGAGGTCGCGGATAGATGATGCTGTAAACAGAATCTGGCTGTTCTCTGCCCCATCTCACGGACGTGCGAGTAACAGTCAGGTGACGGCTCCCCGATCCCTCCCTCCTGTTGATCTCCAGTCAAGTAAAAAAATGGCCCCTTGCTTCCCCAAAGCATCCCCTTTTATGCTCCTTTCAAAGCCCTCGCAGCGCCCATCCGCGGTGCATCACGGGTCAGGCCGTTAATCCGCGGTGCATCATGGGTAGGGCCGTTAATCCGCGGTGCATCATGGGTAGAGACGCTAGCCCGCGGTGCACCATGGGTAGAGACCCTTAACCCACGCTGCCCCGCTCCCCACCTGTCTGCTGGTCCGCGTGTGTCCTGGGCATCTCCTCAATGCGGTTCTCAGCGAGTTCTCCGTGGTCATTTAATTCTAAGTTAAGCCACGGCGCCGCAGTGCCATTTGGCCTGGGGGGGGGGGGGGGGGGGTGCCTGCCAATTCCCTGACCCTGAGAAACCGTGGAGCACCCCCACCCCCACGAGGGGGCCTCTCGGGTAAAAATTCAGGGCAGGTGCCCCCCTCCCTCCCCATGAGGCCCTACTTGAGTGTGTGTGTGTTAAGGTGGGGGGGGGGGGGGTGGCGGTTGAAGTGCTGTGATGGGAGCCGGGTGGCTTCTCGGTCGCAGCAGCACAGCGACGGCCCCTATTTCGACGGAGCGGCTTCGCTGTTGTGACACAACAATTACATCCAGCATCATCGGGCAATTCACCAGAATGGTAAAGCCCTCGCTTGCTCCCAGTCTTAAATAGAGCAGCAGGCTGACGTCATCATTTAACTCATATCAGGTGCAGTGATTAGAGGCGGATGGGGGGTATTGTAATTATATAATCGATTGGTAATCAGTCAATGGTTATAATTAGTAATGAGTTGTAGATTAGTAATTAGTTGTAATGTGTGTTATTGTGATTATATGCTACGTTAGTAATCCGTTTATTAGTATGTGTTTCCCCCATAAGGAATTGTAATATGTATTATTTAATAATACATATTACCGCACTAAGCCTGTAGCTGTCAGAGCGATTAAAGTTATTTCTATTCCTCTCAATTTCAATGGATTCTCTAATTAGTCTTTGCCAGTAATAATTAGTTTTACACAACACTTCAACGTTATCAAAATCAATTCAGTGTCCTTGTTGAAAAGCATGTTCTGCCACTGCCGACAGTTGTGTATGAGATAATTTAATATTTCTTTGATGTTCTTTTAGTCTTATGCTGATGTTACACCGGTTGATAATTTAGGTAATGCGTCTTTAGTGCAAGATACTAGTTTTTTAATTTTGTGTACTGTACCAAATCATACTGTAATGTTTTGCTTTTGCAAAACACGGGCTAATTTGTCAGTTACTCCTGAGATATATAGAATATTTATTGTTTTAACAATCTGATCGCTTTCAGCAGTATTGCTTTGCGATCGTGATTTGGCATTCAGTGCACTGTTAATTTGAGCATTATTGTAGCAATTCTGTCGTAGTGCTTCTGTAGAGGTGTTAACTACGCGCTGTTGCGTAACCTGCATTGCCACCAGGGCAGTGCAGCATTACCCCTGGGTAAAACGGTTGGGGTCAGTTGAGGTGAAACGGATCGTGGCCAGGGTTTGGTGCGAACCAATCAGACGGTTCCACGTGGGAATGTATGATTGGTTCTACCCGGCCACGAAGGGGTATAAGACGGGTGACCCAACGGACCTCGGGGAGTTATCTCCCTGCACGAAGATAGAAGACTGGGCTGAAGCCTAGCTAGGACCCTGGACCAGCCTTTCAGCCCTTCTAAGGGCTAAGGCTCGGCATACCCAGTGGTCAGGACCCACCGGGCCAGCGGTGGGTCAGATAGCCTCCCCTAGGTCCTAGCCGGAGGACTAGGATAGCGGTAGACGTGTGAGTCCTGCCAAGTCCGGAGGTTGTACCTCCTTAGGTATCAAGGAGGTTAGCGGTAGACGTGTGAGTCCCGCCAGGTCCGGAGGCTGTACCTCCCTAGGGTATCGGGTGAGGGGACCGAATATCCCTCTGTGTGTGTTAAGCGTTGTATAAGGAAATAATACAATAAACAGAGTGTGCCTCCTAAAAAAGTTTGCTCGTCCTTACAACACTGCAACTGGTGTCAGAAGTGGTTGGAAATGGAAACCAGAAGTTCAGCCCACACGCGGAGCCAGAACGAAGATAACGCTGCCTCACCTGCAAGCACCGCCAGCTCCGCTGAAAACGCTGCCACGTTGACAGCCGCCCAGCCACCGGTTGAGCAGCCAGCCGGTCGCTCCCCCTGCCATGGGGGACGGACTCAGGGCAGCACACGGCCGTCTCGCTCAACTCGTACATGCCGCGGCCTCCATTCTCGAAGAGATCAACTTGGAGGTCGCGAGAAGGCCGAGTCAACCGCCGGCAGACATTCCCGCCATCGGCCGGGGCGGACATTTTGATTTTCCCGCCGGAGAACCACGTGATCCCGCCGGAAGCGGAAGCCAGGGGCATCCTGGGAACGCGAGGGGCCAATCACAACCCACAACGTCATCGGCACGCGACGCTGCGAATTCAAGTTCCTCAGCGGACGCCGCGTCATCACTGTACCGACATGGTACAGTAGACTCTATCGGCCGGGAAATCACCGATCTCCGGCTCGAGATGGTGCAAGCTGAGGGGGAGACGACGTCCGCCCTCCAACAACGCCTGCCCATCTTCCGGGAATTCTCATCTGAAGGGGGTGACTGGGCGGCGTTCCAGCATCGCTTCCTGAGCCACCAAGAGATGGTGGGCTGGTCGGACGCACAGGCACGAAAGGGCGACTCTTCAATCGGCCCTCCGACGGATGTCCGACGTCTACGGGCCTCCATCCAACGTCCGCAGCCGATTTTACGACAGGCGACGCCGCCCTAAAGAGTCTCCGTTGGCATTCCGGACCGCTCTACTGGCGATGGCAAGAGCGGGTTACCCTCGCATGGATGACGAGGCCATCGACCCCATCGTTCTCCAGAAGATGCTGGAGCTGGCGCGCGAGCTGCGCATCGTCATCCAAGCAGTGGACGACGACAGTATGTGCTCGCTACGAGCCGCTCGGTGCATCCACGCACATCTGCTGCTCCACACGGAATCGACCATCGCGCCTCGGCTTCGACGTCGGAGCCTGCCAGCAGGGACGCCGAGTTCTCCCCCGACCGGGCCTTCATGGCGACCAGGTCAACGGGCCGGCGATCGTCAGACCACGCTGGTCGCCGCAACGACCAGCAGCGGGGACGGCCTGCTCCACGCGGCGACGTGACGTGCTTCAACTGTGGCCAACGAGGCCACATCTCCTCTGACTGCCGTGCGCCTCGACGACGCCCCTCCGCATCCCGGGGCCAGGACTACAGGACGTCCACGGCATCGCGGCAAAACCAGGCAAGTTGCGACGCCTCTCACGCTCGGCCCTCATTCACACCATACACACTGCAACGCACCATAAGAAGGGCTCGCGGTTCGGCGTGTGATGGGGGGTATTCTGGCGTTTGTTCGCGGCCACTCGGACCTGGGCAGTGGTCTGAGTTGGCCCATAGGGTAGTCGCGGCGACGGCAGGTTCGTCCGTGGTTGTAGGATCAATCGAGGGTGTGGAATTTCGCGTGTTGGTCGATACTGGTGCGTTGGCTACGATCATTTCGGATTTGATTTACAATATACTGCCCGTACGATGCCGCCCCTTGGAATGGGTTTCTATCCCGTGTTTCGCCGCTAATGGCAGTTCACTTGGCATTATTGGGCAAATTCGGGCGCAAATTTCGATTGGAGACATTAAATTGGCAGGGCCTATTTTGGTCTCTTCTTCCCTCGCCGTGCCGTGTTTGTTAGGCACTGATTTTCTCGCAAAAATGCCTATTAAGATCTTTGTAGATCAAGGCTGCATCGAACTCCCGTCGGGTCGACGGATGGCGTTCTTGCCCACACCCTCACATCCGCGCATGGCTAGTGCCTCGGTGCAGGCGTTTGTCGCGAGCACAGTCCGCATTCCGCCAGGGACACAAATGCTCGTGCCCTTGCAACTTAAAAAGCCGCTAGCCCCGGAGGCCTTGGCACATGGCATTTTGCTGGGGCCTTCAAACGCAGCTGCTAAGGGGTTAGATTTGGTGGCTGCACAGACCCTCGTAGCAGCCGACAGGGAGCTGTTCTTGCAGGTTTTGAATGTCGGATTGTCCACAACCGTCATTTCGCAAGGAACTGTGTTCGCTCACGCGACCCCGGTGCCGTTGGGGACCGGAGTCGTGGGACACGTGCATGACACGCCGCAGGTCCCACCTCCTTCCGAATCGGATGAGAGATGGTTGGACGCGCTCTGCACAGACACGGGTGATCTGTCTCATTCGCAGCGAATTAAATTGCGCGCTCTTCTGCGAGAATTTTCCGATGTCTTCAGTAAATCTAAATTTGATATTGGCTGCACCAAGCTGCTGCGTCACCACATTGATACTGGTGACGCTGCCCCGATTCGACAAAACCCGTTTCGGCTTAGCCCGGCGGAGAAACAGCATGTTAAATCGGCTGTGGATGACATGCTGAAGGCCGATATAATTTCTCCCTCCACTAGTCCCTGGGGTGCTCCAATAGTGCTGGTCAAAAAGCACAATGGCAGTCTCCGTTTTTGCGTTGATTTTCGGCGCCTAAATAAAATCTCGGTAGCGGACGCCTACCCTCTCCCTCGTATAGACGAGTCATTGGATGCCCTGGCAGGGGCGCACTATTTCTCCACCTTGGACCTTCTGTCGGGGTTTTGGCAACTCCCCCTCGACGAATCATCAAAACCTAAGACTGCTTTTCGGACACCACAGGGCCTTTTCGAGTTTAATAGATTGCCCATGGGTCTCCACTCGGCCCCAGCGACGTTCCAGAGGCTCATGGAGCTGGTCCTCGCTGGGCTCCAGTGGGACTCATGTCTCATTTATCTTGACGACGTCATCGTCTTTAGCCGCACGTTCGGCGAACACATCGAACGGTTGCGTGCTGTCTTCTTGAAAATGCGGGCCGCTAACTTGAAATTCAAGCTGCAGAAGTGTCACCTTCTGCGTGAGTCTGTGCGCTATCTGGGGCACAGTTAACCGCTCGGGCATCTCTACCGACCCTGAAAAAACCAAATGTGTTCAACATTGGCCGACCCCTACATCTGCGGGCGATGTTCGTAGTTTTATTGGTTTTGCGTCGTACTACCGCCGGTTTGTTGCTGGCTTCGCGACGATTGCCAAGCCGCTCCACGCCCTTACGTCAAAAGGGGTGGCGTTTCATTGGGGGGACGCAGAACAGGCTGCGTTCGACTCCTTGCGGAACGCGCTCGTGACGGCACCGTCCCTTGCGTACCCCGATTTTTCCGTGCCATTCGTGTTGGACACCGACGCTAGCAATACGGGGATTGGGGGTGTTCTGTCCCAAAAAGTTGATGGCATTGAAAGGGTTGTTGCCTATGGTAGCAGAGTCTTGTCTCTTGCTGAACAAAGATACTGTGTGACCAGACGTGAGCTGCTGGCCATTGTTTTTTTTATTCAGCAATACAGGCCGTACCTGTATGGTCAGCATTTTACCGTGCGATCTGATCATTCGGCTTTACAGTACGCTCTGCGGGTTGACCAACCGTCCGGGCAGCTTTCTCGGTGGCTCGAAGTCCTTCAGGACTACGATTTCAATGTCACTTACCGTAGGGGTGCACAACACACGAATGCCGATGCGTTGTCTCGCCTTCCGCCGGCTCAAAAATGTGCGTATTTTTTGGGCTCGGGCCGTTGTAAGCCGCCATTGCCTGCACAGGTTGCGCCTCTCACAACGGTGTCAGCCACGCTTCCCGCCGCCTCAGCGCCGATGTTCGATCATGCAGATCCAATGGCCAGTGACGATTTGCTGGAGCTAACTTTGGCCGAATGGGGTCGGCACCAGGGCGAGGACATGTCGTTTTTGAGGTTGCGTCGCCACGCGAATAATGCGGTTCCAAGACAGGGCAAATTTAATTCATTTGTCATGAAGCACGGCTTGTTGATGCATTGGGATGCTGACTCGTGTCAACATAAAATCGTCGTGCCATCCGCCTTGCGATGCAAGGCCGTATGGGCGGCGCATGAGCGTTTATTGCACCTGGGTGTTCATAAGACCATTGGGTTGTTGCGGTTGCAATTTTTCTGCCCGGGCATGCTGCGCGACGTCACTGACATTTTGCTGGGATGCACCCATTGTGCGCAACGTAAACCGCCGGCTAAACTGGCATGTCCACCCCTGCAACCCATTTCGGTCTCTCGTATAAATGAGTTGGTGGCTCTCGATATTTTGGGCCCTTTTCCTACTACGCCACGGGGTAATAAATACCTTCTGGTTGGGGTAGAGTATTTTACACGGTGGCCTATGGCCTGGGCCCTCCCCAACCAGTCGGCGGCGGCCGTTGTGGACGCCTTTGTTCAGGGCTACGTCCTGGACAAGGGCGCACCAGAACGGTTGCTGACCGATCAGGGAAGAAATTTTCCGGGAGCCTTGCTGAATGATGTGTGCCGCCTGTTGGGCACTAAGAAAGTGCGCACTTCACCCTACCATCCTCAGACCGACGGCATGGTGGAGCGCCTTCATAGAACTCTCACCGCTATGTTATGCCATCAGGTCGATGAATCCCACCTCGATTGGGAGTTGCAGGTTCCGGGGGTGCTCGCCGCATACCGTATGGCACCTCACGCGGCGACGGGATTTTCCCCGTTCTTTCTAATGTACGGCAGGGATGCCTTTCCTCCCACCGACGTTCGGCTGGAAATCGAACAGCCACCGCAAAAGTCAAAGCTCGTTGACCACTTGCGATTAAACCTCCGTAAGTTGGCCGAGGCACGGGAGGCCGCCATTGAAAATTCGGCTTCCCGCCAACGGGCGAATTTGCGACTGCGTGACCCCCGGACGTACACGCATCGGTGGGCACCGGGAGACAGGGCATGGCTCCACTGCCCCCAGGTGCCGGTGTCCACGTCGGCCAAACTCCTCAGACCATGGCGAGGCCCGGTTGAGGTAGTGGAAGTCCTGCGTCCCCAATTTGTTAAAATTAGCTGGGGACAGCGTCGCTGGTGCGTTCACCCCTCTCGGTTAAAACCCTTCGTCACGCCACGCATCCCTCCACAACACGCACGACACGGGGGCCGAGTGCGCGACGCGTCCGACGAGCCGGATGTTGCCCCGTTGGTGCCTAACCCACAGCGCAGGCGTGTCAGTCCTCCTGCAGATGACGCGGGAGTGACGGCTCCATGCAGGCCATGTTCGGCCTCAATGGACCGTGGAGCAGCGGGTGTCCCCGTGGAGATGCCTAAAGGCCCACCGGATGCTCTGGCTCATCCTCCTCCTTCCCTTGTGCCGCCGACAAAGCCTGCCATCCCCTACGATGGTCCCGCGAAACACACGCGCGCGAAATCTCGCCGGTAGTTATAATTTTTTTTGGCATGTCTAGTGCCTTGTACATACGTTATGTTGTTAAGGGGGGTATTTATAGGGGTTTTATTGTTCTTGTTGTTCGTGAGGCACACTCACAATTATTCTACCGTTGGTAATTTCGGAGTTTCCCATTGTTGCAGCCGGGACGGCTGGAGCTTCCGAAGGAGGGGGTGATGTAGAGGTGTTAACTACACGCTGTTGCGTAACCTGCATTGCCACCAGGGCAGTGCAGCATTACCCCTGGGTACAACGGTTACGGTCAGTCGAGGTGAAACGGATCGTGGCCAGGGTTTGGTGCGAACCAATCAGACGGTTCCACGTGGGAATGTATGATTGGTTCTACCTGGCCACGAAGGGGTATAAGACGGGTGACCCAACGGACCTCGGGGAGTTCTCTCCCTGCACGAAGATAGAAGACTGGGCTGAAGCCTAGCTAGGACCCTGGACCAGCCTTTCAGCCCTTCTAAGGGCTAAGGCTCGGCATACCCAGTGGTCAGGACCTACCGGGCCAGCGGTGGGTCAGATAGCCTCCCCTAGGTCCTAGCCGGAGGACTAGGATAGCGGTAGACGTGTGAGTCCCGCCAGGTCCGGAGGCTGTACCTCCCTAGGGTATCGGGTGAAGGGACCGAATATCCCTCTGTGTGTGTTAAGCGTTGTATAAGGAAATAATACAATAAACAGAGTGTGCCTCCTAAAGAAGTCTGCTCGTCCTTACAACACTACATAATTACTAGCGAAACGTCGTACTCAGATTGTAAATGTTGTGATTGTGCGCTCCAACGCTCCGATGTGCTGTACCAGTAACGAATTGGCACGTTCTGTTCACGTGACAAACCTTACTTATTGGCTGTGTCGGGTGGTGGCGGGTTTAACGACACAACATTTATATATTGACACGATCTAACGCAAAAAAATCTGTATTATGGGATGATATTGGTCACGAAAGCCTACCACGTGTTAAACCAAATACAAGGCAGTTTACATTTTGATTTAAAGCTTTCGTGACTGCAGGGATTAATATTCTTGGTTCTTTTGGTAAAGTCACCACGTAGAAGGGAAACAATAAAATAATAAAAATATAAAACAATAAAATTCTCACGAAGTTTCGACTGCAACACAAGCAATCATCATCAGGTGTGAAAACCACAGCAAGAAAATTTGAAAAAAATTGCGTTTGTTTTTAACGTTTACGGTGACTTTCAGACCGCATCCATTATTTTCGTCTCCTCCCCTCCTCTTTTCCGAACATAGATGGACTCGTCCATCTGAATCACTGCCAAATCGCTCTCCGTGGTGCTAACGTTAAAAATAACCGCCACTTTTTTCAAAATTTCTTGCTGTGGTTTTCACACCTGATGATGATTGCTTGTGTTGCAGTCGAAACGTCATGAGGATTGTATTGTTTTATATTTTTATTATACTGGTAGGAACGAAGTTGTAAACTGAGTGTACCAGCCTGCAATAGATTAATGTGTCCGTCCGTCCGTCCCCTTTCAATACTTTAACGAAGTGAAATCTCGTGCTGTTGGGTGTAAAATCAGCAATAGACAGCGCAGAGACTTGATATGTCTTATTGCACCCAACATTTGGGAGTAACAATGTCATCAAATTGCGCAAAATTCCAATGTTCCTACCAGCCCACCCTGCAGGGACCTGTTTTTGTTGTGTCTCTTCTACGCGGTGGTGACTTTACCGAAAGAACCAGGAATACAAGGCAGTTTGTTCATATTATTTAAATCACGTACAATTTGTCAAAAAAATACGAAGTGTTTTCTTGCTCACGTAAAAAGCATCGAGTGACTCTCATCACCAATGCCAGCAACCAAACAAGGTGAAATTTCCACATTCCCATAATAGGGGGCTACGTTTGTTCACAGGATGAAAACTTTTCAATCATCATCATCATCAGCAGCTATGCCCAAATAACCCAGAATGTACCCGATCTAGTCAAATCCTGGAAGATAATCAGGTTTTAACTTGGATGTTGCTGGCGCAGTGCTGACCACACGCATAGCAGGTTGGCATGGGCAGCTGCAGGGGTGCAAGGTGGTCAGCTGAAGGATCCATTGTTGTACTGTACTTATATGCTCTACTCGCACTTGTGCCCATCCATTTTGTGTTCCGCTTTCTGTCTCGCAGTGAAATTCCCAACGTGTGCGATTGTTACATTTGATTTGTCAGTGTGAGTTCCGTTCCTGATCATTGTTTCTGATCACTCGCAAGACAATTGAGAGATGGACATTGGAAGGCCTTCTTCCAGAAGCGGATAGAGAATGACTTTGATGATAAGTCATTTGACTCTCAATTCTATTTCACATTTGCTTGGTTATGGTATTTACTAAAATGCAAAATAACCCTCGAAGCTTTGTTTATCATTCAAATAATTTGAAACGAGCATGCAACCAAGATTTTGCTGCATATTGTTTTATTTGCATATTTCATTTATAGGCTGCTATATACTGGTGGGGAGGTGGAAAGGGAGAAGTGGGGGGGGGGATTGGGAGGATTTGTGTGCTGGGGGGTGGGCAGAAGCTTGTGCAAGCTGTTTTTTCTACATAACTCAATTTACTTTCTTTCATTTGTCAAACTTGCAACATTTAAATTGTTGATTTAAAGCTTTCGTGACTGCAGGGATTCATATTCTTGGTTCTTTCGGTAAAGTCACCACCACGTAGAAGGGAAGACAATAAAATAATAGAGAATTTTATTGTTTTATATTTTTATTATTTTATTGTTTCCCTTCTAGCGAGAATTTTATTGTTTTATATTTTTATTATTTGATTGTTTCCCTTCTACGTGACTTTACCGAAAGAACCAAGAATTTGCAACATTTAGTTGATATACTAAGCGACCTCTCACGGTCTTTACATAACGTCTTGACATGTAACCTACTCTGATCATTTGTCCCCAAGTTAAAATCTCCCTAAATGCATGGAAATAATTTGACACAGCACCCACGACCACTGAAAATAAGAATGCTTGATTAAAGCACTGATGTGCGTTTATTGTTGTAACTGTTGACGATGAAAAAAAAAGCAATTCGAGCACAAAGCAACACATGGATGCACATGCAATCAGGGAATCATGTCGCAGCTCCGATTATAGGACGGTTGGCTACGTACGGTGTGAAAGACGTTCTCCACGCATACTAAATTTAAGGTGAAAAAAATATTAACAGATGTGCACACGTATGTATTAGAATGTGAATCAATTATTGCATTATCCAGTTCATATCATGTACTCGGCAATGACACACAATGTTTGCTTTGTGATTGTATATTATGGATATTTTTTGGTCTATAATACGGTATCTTCCTCCACATTTTCAATAAGCTAAGCAATGAGAGATCAGCACATATAAATCATTAAAAGATCATTGTTTACCCAAGCTCATATTTAGTGTATCGTGATGTTGATGAAGATATATTATTGTTGTTACATGCAAGTGCTGTTGCTGAACAACTGAGAGATCAAAACAATGTCAATTAGCAAATTAATCTCCTGAACAACACCATATGGTGGGACCAGAATTATTTGTAAAGTAACCATTGTTAACAGGCATAGCAGTCAAAGAATGTAACGCATCAGTTGGGAGATGGAGCAATGAAATCAGCTCGTGTGCAGGTCATAGTTGGATTATTACATCATAGCATCGTCAAAGGTGGTGGGTTGGGGAGGCCTCCATTCATTGACCATGGCTGATGATGATGACGATGATGATATATAAAGGTGTCTCAGTTTTATTTTTGTATTATTTTCCATTAAAAAAAGTAAATACTGCATATCAACATTGTCGTCGTCATCATCATCAAGTAACATAGTATTATATTTCTAAATCATTATGGTGATGTAAAAATAACACTTCTGCTGCACAGGAAAACTGTGTGAATTGGTCAATGCAACCTATGAACAAAAATGCATCTTGGAAAAACGCGTTGAACCTGGTAGAATATAATTAGAGACCAAAGCATCCCACAAGGAAAAATGCATTCTTATAAAATGGGATTAGCAATGATTTTTAGCCAAGTAATTTTATTTCACTCTTACTTATCCGGTGACAGGTACAGTGAGGGAAAAAAGTATTTGATTCCTTGCTGATTTTGTACGTTTGCTCACTGATAAAGAAATTATCAGTCTACAATTTTAATGGTAGGTGTATTTGAACAGTGAGAGACAGAAAAACAACAACAAAAATCCAGAAAAACGCATGTTAATAATGTTATAAATTAATTTGCATTTTAATGAGGGAAATAAGTATTTGACCCCCTCTCAATTAGAAACATTTTTGGCTCCCAGGTGTCTTTTATACAGGTAACGAGCTGCGATTAGGAGCACACTCTTAAAGGGAGTGCTCCTAATCTCAGCTTGTTACCTGTATAAAAGACACCTGTCCACAGAAGCAATCAATCAATCAGATTCCAAACTCTCCACCATGGCCAAGACCAAAGAGCTCTCCAAGGATGTCAGGGACAAGATTGTAGACCTACACAAGGCTGGAATGGGCTACAAGACCATTGCCAAGCAGCTTGGTGAGAAGGTGACAACAGTTGGTGCGATTATTCGCAAATGGAAGAAACACAAAAGAACTGCCAATCTCCCTCGGCCTGGGGCTCCATGCAAGTTCTCACCTCGTGGAGCTGCAATGATCATGAGAACGGTGAGGAATCAGCCCAGAACTACACGGGAGGATCTTGTCAATGATCTCAAGGCAGCTGGGACCACAGTCACCAAGAAAACAATTGGTAACACACTACGCCGTGAAGGAAATCCTGCATCGCCCGCAAAGTCCCCCTGCTCAAGAAAGCACATATACATGACCATCTGAAGTTTGCCAATGAACATCTGAATGATTCAGAGGACAACTGGGTGAAAGTGTTGTGGTAAGATGAGACCAAAATGGAGCTCTTTGGCATCAACTCAACTCGCCGTGTTTGGAGGAGGAGGAATGCTGCCTATGACCCCAAGAACACCATCCCCACCGTCAAACATGGAGGTGGAAACATTATGCTTTGGGGGTGTTTTTCTGCTAAGGGGACAGAACAACTTCACTGTATCAAAGGGACGATGGACGGGGCCATATACCGTCAAATCTTGGGTGAGAACCTCCTTCCCTCAGCCAGGGCATTGAAAATGGGTCGTGGATGGGTATTCCAGCATGACAATGACCCAAAACACACGGCCAAGGCAACAAAGGAGTGGCTCAAGAAGAAGCACATTAAGGTCCTGGAGTGGCCTAGCCAGTCTCCAGACCTTAATCCCATAGAAAATCTGTGGAGGGAGCTGAAGGTTCGAGTTGCCAAACGTCAGCCTCGAAACCTTAATGACTTGGAGAAGATCTGCAAAGAGGAGTGGCACAAAATCCCGCCTGAGATGTGTGCAAATCTGGTGGCCAACTACAAGAAACATCTGACCTCTGTGATTGCCAACAAGGGTTTTGCCACCAAGTACTAAGTCATGTTTTGCAGAGGGGTCAAATACTTATTTCCCTCATAAAAATGCAAATACATTTATTACATTTTTGAAATGCTTTTTTTTCTGGATTTTGTTGTTGTTATTCTGTCTCTCACTGTTCAAATAAACCTACCATTAAAATTATAGACTGACCATTTTTTTGTCAGTGGGCAAACGTACAAAATCAGCAGGGGATCAAATACTTTTATCCCTCACTGTACATTGTTATTAAAGGCAATGCATCCTATTGTTATAGTTACATTGTTATTGAAGACAATTCATCATATTGTTATAGTTACATTGTTATTTAAGACAATGTATCCTAGTGTTATAGTTACAATGTTATTGAAGACAATGGATCATATTGTTATAGTTACATTGTTATTGAAGACAATTCATCATATTGTAATAGTTACATTGTTATTGAAGACAATGTAACCTATTGTAATAGTTACATTGTTATTGAAGACAATGTATCCTAGTGTTATAGTTACATTGTTATTAAAGACAATGCATCATATTGTTACAGTTACATTGTTATTAAAGACAATGCATCCTAGTGTAATAGTTACATTGTTATTGAAGACAATGCATCATATTGTTATTATCAGAGTCATGTGTGTTTGCATGTTCACCCATTCACCCACCACTCACCCATGCACTTAGTCACCCACCATCGCCCCACTCTCCCCCCACTCTCCCCCCACCCTCCCCCCACTCTCCCCCCACTCTCCCCCCCCACCCCCACTCTCAGCTTCTTCTCCTTAGCGATTCTCTCCGCCCTGAGCGCTGCCACCTGGACAGGTGACAGCGGCGTCTCGTAGCTGATACCGCTGCAACAACATCAACAACATCAACAACAACATCAAAAACACCATCAACAACATCAACAACACTATCAATACCATCAACAACATCAACAACATCAACAACATCAACACCATAAACAACACTATCAATAGCATCAACACCATCAACACGATCAATAACATCAAAACCATCAACAACACCATCAACAACACCATCAACAACATCAACACCATAAACAACACCATCAACACCATCATCAACACCATCAACACCATCAACACCATAAACAACACTATCAATAGCATCAACACCATCAACACGATCAACAACATCAAAACCATCAACAACACCATCAACAACACCATCAACAACATCAACACCATAAACAACACCATCAACACCATCATCAACACCATCAACACCATCATCAACACCATCAACACCATCATCAACACCATCAACACCATCATCAACACCATCAACACCATCATCAACACCATCAACACCATCATCAACACCATCATCAACACCATCAACACCATCACCATCATCACCATCAGCGGTGTGGGGTGCTCACCTCTCCGACGGCACCGACACGTGCTTGGGATTCTTCTGGAAGAGATTTGTCCCCAACCTGAAAAGAGCGCAGCACACACACACACAGTCACACACACACAAAGTCACACACACGCACGCAGACACACACACACGCACGCAGACACACACACATGCACAGACACACACACGCACGCACGCAGACGCACACACGCACGCACGCAGACACACACACATGCACAGACACACACACGCACACGCACGCAGACACACACACATGCACAGACACACGCACGCAGACACACACACATGCACAGACACACACACACACGCACGCAGACACACACACATGCACAGACACACACGCACGCACGCAGACACACACGCACACGCACGCAGACACACACACATGCACAGACACACGCACGCAGATACACAGACATGCACAGACACACGCACGCACGCACGCAGACACACACACGCACACACGTAGACACACGCACGCGCACGCACGCACACGTAGACACACGCACGCGCACGCACGCACACGCGACGTCAGAGGGGGCGGGTGAGTGAGTGGATGAGCGGGTGGGTGGGTGAGTTTGTGGGTGAGTGAGTGGGTGAGTGGGCGAGTGAGTGGGTGAGTGGGTGAGTGAGTGGGTGGGTAGGTGAGTGAGTGGGTGAGTGAGTGGGTGGGTGAGTGGGTGGAAGAGTGTGTGTGTGGGTGGGTGGGCGGGTGAGTGGGTGAGTGGGCGGGTGAGTGGATGAGTGAGTGAGTGGGTGGGTGAGTGGGTGGGTGAGTGGGTGAGTGAGTGGGTGGGTGAGTGAGTGGGTGAGTGAGTGGGTGGGTGGGTGAATGGGTGGGTGGGTGGGTGAGTGGGTAGGTGAGTGGGTGGGTGAGTGAGTGAGTGGGTGAGTGAGTGGGTGGGTGGGTAGGCGAGTGAGTGGGTGAGTGAGTGGGTGGGTGAGTGGGTGGAAGAGTGTGTGTGTGGGTGGGTGGGCGAGTGGGTGGAAGAGTGTGTGTGTGGGTGGGTGGGCGAGTGAATGGGTGAGTGAGTGGGTGGGTGAGTGGGCGGGTGAGTGAGTGGATGAGTGAGTGAGTGGGTGGGTGAGTGGGTGAGTGTGTGGGTGGGTGGGCGAGTGAGTGAGTGAGTGGGTGGGTGAGTGAGTGGGTGGGTGAGTGGGTGAGTGAGTGGGTGGGTGGGTGAGTGGGTGAGTGAGTGGGTGAGTGGGTGGGTGGGTGAGTGGGCAGGTGAGTGGGTGGGTGAGTGGGCGGGTGAGTTGGTGAGTGAGTGAGTGGGCAGGTGAGTGAGTGGGTGGGTGAGTGAGTGGGTGGGTGGGTGGGTGAGTGAGTGGGTGAGTAAGTGAGTGGGTGAGTGAGTGAGTGGGTGGGTGGGTGGGTGAGTGAGTGGGTGAGTGAGTGGGTGGGTGAGTGAGTGGATGAGTAAGTGAGTGGGTGAGTGAGTGGGTCGGTGAGTGAGTGAGTGGGTGAGTGAGTGAGTGGGTGAGCGAGTGAGTGGGTGGGTGAGCGTGCGGGCACCCACACGGGTTTGAGTGACATCCTGCGCTTGGCAGCGCTGCTCCGCGCCAGCTCAAACTTGGCAGAGAAGAGCTCCGTCTGAGCCGTGTGCTCGTCCTGCGCGAAGATCTGGCTGGTGCACAGCGGCTGCCTGCTCTTCGTCTACGCGGGGAGGGAGGGGAGGGAGGGGGAGGGAGGGAAGCAGTCAAATGATCATCATCACCACCACCATGAGACCCACTACAGCCATCATCATCGCCGCCATCATCATCACCACCACCATGAGACCCACTACAGCCATCATCATCGCCGCCATCATCATCACCACCACCACCATCACCATGAGACCCACTTAGCTCACCTGCTCACCCGCTCACTCGCCTACTCACCGGCTCACCCGCGGCTCGCTCGCCCGCTCACCCACTCACCCACCCACCCGCTTGCCCGCCTGCCCACTCACCCACCCACCCATCCGCTCACCCACCCGCTCGCCCACTCACCCACCCGCTCACCCACTCACCAGCGGCTCGCTCACCAGCCACTCACCTTGTAGACGCCTTTGGTCTTCTGCTTCTTCTTGGGGTGGAAGTCGTAGAGGAGCTGGGGGAGACATTGAAGGCACGAAGACGGTCAGCAGCTCACCACCACCGTCACCATGGTGATGGTGAGCTCACCACCACCATGGTGACAGTCAGCTCACCATCACCGTCAGCTCACCATCACCATGGTGACAGTCAGCTCACCGTCAGCTCACCATCAGCATGGTGACAGTCAACTCGCCACCACCGTCACCATGGTGACAGTCAGCTCACCATCACCGTCACCATGGTGACAGTCAGCTCACCATCACCGTCACCATGATGACAGTCAGCTCACCATCACCGTCACCATGGTGACAGTCAGCTCACCATCACCGTCAGCTCACCATCACTATGGTGACAGTCAGCTCACCACCACCGTCACCATGGTAACAGTCAGCTCACCATCACCATCACCACGGTGACAGTCAGCTCACCACCACCGTCACCATGGTGATAGTCAGCTCACCCACTCACTCACCCAGCCACCCATTCACCCATTCACCCACCCACCAACCCACTTACCCACCCACCCAGCCACCCACTCACTTACCCACCCACCCCCCCACCCAGCCACCCACCTTGCCCTCCTCGCGTGGCACCACAACGGCCTCGTAGCGCGAGCGGCAGTGCTTGGGTGAGCGGTAGACGCGGCTCACCACGTTCACCACATCGCTCACCAGCTCCCAGTTGGGGGTGTGCGCCGGGGACACCAGGGCCAGGTTCAGCGGCAGCTCCAGCAGCTGCTGGATCGCCTGGTGAGGAGACACGGAGGGAGGGGGGGTTGGTGGGTGGGTGAGTAGTTGGGTGAGTGCGTGGGTGGGTGAGTGGGTGGGTGAGTGGGTGAGTGAGTGAGTGGGTGGGTGAGTGAGTGAGTGGGTGGGTGAGTGAGTGGGTTGGTGGGTGAGTGGGTGGGTGGGTGAGTGGGTGGGTGAGTAGTTGGGTGAGTGGGTTGGTGGGTGAGTAGGTGAGTGAGTGGGTGAGTGAGTGGGTGGGTGAGTGGGTGAGTGAGTGGGTGAGTGGGTGAGTGGGTTGGTGGATGAGTAGTTGGGTGGGTGAGTGGGTTGGTGGGTGAGTGGGTGGGTGAGTGAGTGGGTGGGTGAGTGGGTGAGTGAGTGGGTGGGTGAGTGGGTGGGTGGGTGAGTAGTTGGGTGGGTGAGTGGGTTGGTGGGTGAGTGGGTGGGTGGGTGAGTGGGTGGGTGGGTGAGTGGGTAAGTTTGTGTGTGTGTGTCTGTGGTCCGGCATGCCTAAACAGCTTTTGTTCTGCCGGATAGAGGGGGCTAAACGGGCGCGGCCCGGGCCAGAGAAGAGATGGAGTGACATGGTACAGGAGGACGTGGAGCTGAGTGGACTTGCCGATGACTGGTACCAGTAGTTTCAAGATCGGATATGTTGTTGAAAGTGGTTGTGCAATTGGCGGTTTGGAGTGTCCGTCTAAGGCTTTGATGGTCTTCCAAAGTTTTGATGAGTTTTGGCGGTGTTCAAAAGATTCGACAAACTCGTGCCAGCGTTCCCTGTTTTGGCTTGATTGATTAGCATTGTGATTTCAATATTGAAGGCCGGGAGATTTGTGGTGATGTAGGATTGTTTGTCCTAATGGTGTTCCGTTGGTTTATTAGCGTTGAGGCTTGTTTAGGGAGGCAGGGAAGGTGTTGCTTGCAGCAACCCCCCAGCGACGGTGTGCTTGGTGGTAGTCGCGATGATGTTTCTGAAATTCTTTTCAGAGTTATTTGCGGATGTGTGGCTATGGTTGATGTTGTCGGTGAATAATTATTCTGAATCATAAGTGAAAAGTGGCCAGTTTCCTTTTTTAAAGTTGTAATACAAGCGGTTTTTAGGATTTAAATGTAGATTTAAAGCTTCCGTGACTGCAGGGATTCATATTCTTGGTTCTCTCGGTAAAGTCACCACCACGTAGAAGGGAAACAATAAAATAATAAAAATATTTAAAAAAAATCATTCTCACAACATTTGCAATCATCATTAAAAAAACGCCACTTTTTTTTTCAAAATCTTCTCGCTGTGGATTTCACACCTGCTGATGATTGCATGTTTGTTTAGCAATCGAAACGTCGTGAGAATTTTATTGTTTTATTATTTTATTATTTCTCTTCTACGTGACTTTACCGAAAGCATCGAGTGAACGGTTTTTAGGAGTTTGTGAATGTTTGGCGGCATTGAGGGTCAACGCAATAGGTGGGCGGTCGGCTCCAAGGGCCTCAAAAAGACTTGCCAGTCGATTGATGAAAGGAGTTTTCCTGATGCTATTGTGTATAGTAGTGTAGTATACAGTATTGTGTGTAGTGTATAGTAGTGTAGCCTATATTACTGTGGTGTATAGCAGGGTATAGTGTAGTGTATAGCAGTGTATATTACTAGTGTATAGTGATGTATAGAAGTGTATAGTGCAGTGTAGTGTATAGTAGTGTATATTACTAGTGTATAGTGCTGTATAGTAGTGGTGTATATTGGTGTATGGTAGTGTAGTGTACATTATTGTGTGTAGTGTATAGTGTAGTGTATAGTAGTGTAGCCTATATTACTGTGTATAGCAGCGTATAGTGTAGTGTATAGCAAGGTATATTCCTATAGTGTATAGTGATGTATAGTAGTGTATAGTGCAGTGTATAGTGTAGTGTATAGTAGTGTAGCCTATATTACTCTGTATAGCAGTGTATAGTGTCGTGTATAGCAGTGTATATTACTATAGTGTATAGTGATGTATAGTAGTGTATAGTGCAGTGTTTAGTAGTGTATAGTGCAGTGTATAGCGTATTGTATAGTAGTGTAGCCTATATTACTGTGGTGTATAGCAGCGTATAGTGTAGTGCAGTGGTTCTTAACCTTGTTGGAGGTACCGAACCCCACCAGTTTCATATGCGCATTCACCGAACCCCTCTTTAGTGAAAAATAAAATGTAATTTTTTTCAAATTCAAGACAAAGATATGTTTTTTACTGGTACACAAAATGAGCTGTGCATGAACATTAACTTGTTCAAAGAATAAAACCAACACAATGCATAAACTCACAACAAATTACATACCTGGAAATCAATGTGACTTCTGCTGTTGCCTTTGAGAGATCAGTTCAGATATGCGTGGCTTCACCTTGGCAAGTGCCACTCTCATGTCATTTTCACAGCAAAGTCTGTTCCTTTTCTTCGTTTTTATGTCCAGCATCCTCGAAAAGGATTGCTCACAAAGATATGTTGTAACAAATGGTATAAAAAAATCCAGGGCTTTCTTAGCAATAACTGGATACTTGTTCATTTGTCGACACCAAAACGTTGAGAGCGTTGTTGTTCTGAAGAGTTGCTGTTGAACCTGGCTCTGCTGAATTTCAATGATTTCGTCGAGGAATTCATCATTGACATCTGCTGCTTCAACAGCAAACGTGAACGGCTGTCTCACCCATGCTGGATATGACTCTCTTGTAGGGAAATATCCGTCGAGAGACTTTGCAAGCTCATCTAAGTGCGTGGCAATTGTTTGCTTCAGTTCCGTGGATACAGAAATATCTCCGATTCCAGACACATCTTCGATCTTACTTGCACAGTCGTCCAGAAGCGGGAAGTTTGCGAAGTTATTGTTCTCTGTTCGTCGTTTCCATAATGGTAGCTTTTTTTTAAAAGCCTTCAGGTGTTCTTCCGCTTCCATGATATTGACTCCACCACCCTGCATCTGCTGATTGAGATGATTGAGAGCTGCGAATATATCAGCCATGTACGCTAAAATGAGAATGAACTCAGGATTTTTGAAGCAATCTGCATGGCAGTGTTGGTGCTCTTGCAAAAACAGGGCTAATTCCACACGCATGGCAAAAACACGATTCAGCACCTGTCCCCGGGATAACCACCGAATATTAGAATGGAGCAGAAGTACCTCAAATTCAGAGCCCATTTCTTTACACAGCTCACTGAAGATGCGGTGCCTCAGAGCACTTTTTCGCACATAGTTCACACATTCCACCAGTTTTTAATACTTCTGCCATTTTTGGAGGTAAGGTTTTTGTTGCCAACGCATGCCTGTGCAGAATACAATGCGTCACAATGATGTGTGGTGCATCGGCCTTTACTAGCGCACCAAAACCAGACTTTCTTCCCAGCATGACTGGAGCTCCGTCCGTACAAACTGC
The DNA here is from genome assembly GCF_048934315.1 of Petromyzon marinus. Lineage (NCBI taxonomy): Eukaryota > Metazoa > Chordata > Hyperoartia > Petromyzontiformes > Petromyzontidae > Petromyzon > Petromyzon marinus. The sequence goes on along the minus strand of NW_027422917.1, from coordinate 518,152 downwards.
AGAAACCATATCCCATGAAAGATTGTTGTCTCTGAAGAAGTCATCCACAAGCTTATTCACATCGGCTGCCTTCGTTGTTGTTGTAAGAGGCTTACAAAATAAAAAACTCTTCTTTTATCATGTCGTCTTTCACATAGCGTACAAAAACAGCAAGCTGGCTTAGATCAGAAACGTCTGTGGTTTCGTCGAGTTGAAGGCTGAATTTTGCCGGGCTTGAAATCAGATCCGCGACTACTTGAGCCAAGATGTCTTTACTCATGTCTTCTATTCTGTCACTGACGGTGTCATTTGAAAGGGGAATTTGGGATAATTTACCTTCGGCCACTGTTCCGAGTATCAGATTCGCCATCTTTAATGCAGCTGGTTTCACAAGTGTTTCACCAATGGTGTGTGGCTTGCCCTGCTTTGCGATCAGGTAAGCAACTTCGTACGATGCTGTCAGGATCGGTTTGTTAACAGGTACAAATCCAAGAGCAGGCAGAGTGGCCCTTTCATCGAATCTGGCTCTCTTCACCCTGAATTCAGCAAGTGTTGTGTTCTTGTATTCCCCGTCTCCATGCAGCTTCAAGAAGTGTTCCTTTAGTTTTGCCGGTGCAAGACTAGAGTTGCTCAACTTGGCGTTGCAAATCATGCAGATAGGACGCTCACTCCCATCACGTTCCGTGATACATGAGAATCCATGTTGTACATATTCGTCCGACCACTTTCTTCTTTTGCCCGACATAGTTAGTATGGATAAAATATTAAAGAAATCACACGACGTACAACAACAGTCACACGTTGACTACTGAGTACGCACTAAATTCCCCGCAGCGCTGATTGGCCAAGCAGTGTAGCATGATCATCTGCAGCCAGTGATGGCCAAGCGGGCCGTGTGTGTCATCACAAATTTACACAATAATTCAAGTGTGTCCGGACCTCCGTGGCGGGGGCTCTGCCGAACCCCTGAGATCGACTCACCGAACCCCTGGGGTTCGATCGAACCCAGGTTAAGAACCACTGGTGTAGTGTATAGTAGTGAATATTACTAAAGTGTATAGTGATGTAGAGTAGTGTATAATAGTGTAGTGCATAGTGGTGTATGGTAGTGTAATGTACAGTATTGTGTGTAGTGTATAGTAGTGTAATGTATAGTAGTGATGTGTATAGTAGTATAGTGTATAGTCGGGTAAAGCATAGTGCCGTGTGTAGTGTATAGTGTAGTGTATAGTAGTGCAGTGTATAGTGTTGGGAGAATAAATCCACGCTCACAATTGTTCTCTCAAACACACTGGTGGGCTGCAGTAGTAACCACCCGGCACGAGGTTTCGTCTACGTGACACAACCTTGCTGGCTGATGCCGGGTGGTGGAGTGCTCAACGACATATCTACAACTCACAAGCGAGATCTGACCCCCCCAAAAGAGAAAACCTTTATTCGTGAATAACTCGGCGTTCAACTCAAAACAGGAAACTTAAATCTCGACTTGAAGCTTTCGCGACTGCAGGGATTCACACTCTTTGGTTCTTTTGGTAAAGTCACCACGTAGAAGGGAAACAATAAAATAAAAAAATAAAAAATATAAAACAATAAGATAATTCTATTGCTTTATATTTGTATTATTTTATAGTTTCCCTTCTACGTGGTGACTTTACCGAAAGAACCAAGAATAAAAAGTACAATGTTTATTTCTACCGACGTGACGTTACCGAAAGGACCAAAGAGTAAGGAAACTTAAACTGAGATGGTTGGATATTTCTTCGTTCGGACGGCCATTCCCTTCCTAGAGGCGGCCTTGACCTCTCCTTGTTCTTCTCCGGAATCTCCTACTTCGTCTGCCACCGCCGCCACTTCGTATTTCTTGCCGAGCTGCACTTGGGGGTTTTTGCTCACGGCCACCGCGGCCGAGCGTAAGGCCGGAGTCTCCCGCCGTCCTCCCTCTCCGCCTCCCCCACCTCTCCCTGCTCCGCTCTCCCCGTATCCCCGCGTTGCCCTGGCCCGTCGGGGTGGTGGGGAAACCGTCAGCTCCAGCCGCCGCTGTATCGCGCGCAGGTAACCTTGCAGCTGCGACGCAGCCGCCGGCGTTATCGCCACCTGCCGGGGGGCGGCCTCCTCCGTCTCGGCCGCGCGACGAGGAGGAGGAGGAGGCGGAGGAGGAGGATCGCCGTTCGCAATCCTGTTCATGGCAACGACAGTAGCAGCGGGAACGGCACGTTTTGAGCGTCAGGGAGGAAGCCCGTACCCTTTCTGGCAATAAAGCACGAGTTGTGTTCAGATGTTGGAACGCCAAATAGAAACCTTTTGCATGGAATCAAGTTCACATTAACCACACGCAGCACTTGTGTGGTGGGTTCCATTTAGGCGCACACTAGAACTGGAGGCAACAGGTAACTCTCAACAGGATGACGACATAGGGCGGTAACCACCGCTCCCAACTTAGCTAATTATATTACCGGACCAGGACAGCTCAACACGCTGCCTGGTCCACTAGCGGAGACCGGAGACCGAGGACCTTAGATGGCGGCTTCATTCCCAGAGTTGACCCAGCAGCCCCGCTCCCACCCGGGACTTGGTTTATAACTGTGTGGCCGGCTCTGCCCTTGCCCACGCCCCCTTCCAGATCCTTCCGGGAGGGGGCGTGGCCGGCTCTGCCCTTGGCCACGCCCCTTCCAGATCCTTCCGGGATGGACCCTGGGTCCTTATCACGTAACCCTCACGTCCCCCCTTGCCCCCTCGTCCAGTCACGTGCCCTCTCGGGTTCACCCAGGATATCATGTCCTGACCCGACCTCAGCGACACCCGGACCCTGCCCTCTAGTGAGCCATTCCGTGCCGTGCTCACTCTGGTACCATAGAGCGGCACCACGCATACAGCACCACTCTTCACTCGCTACTGTCGCTACAGAGTAGTGACACCATTTATGTCGCTACACTTGTGGTGAACATGCAAACAAACATGCTCTGGTAGTATATGATGCATTGTCTTTGAAACTGATTGGTCCACACCAGGGAGAGCTATCTTTAGAGCCTAGCCTCAAACAGTGTTAGACCAGAGGATGCCAAAAGGCGAACAGCACAGACACAATGCCACTATCAGCACATTGAGAGCTCGTTGTGAGCAGCTACGTCATGTGCAGCTACATCATGGGAGGTCCCATGGTGATGTCGAATTTGTTATCGGTGAAAACAAACGGCATCCCACGCGATAGCCGCGGTCAAAAAATAAATAGCGGAAGACATTTCCGCATTCGATATTTCGAGGCTTACCTCGCGTGATATATTTTTGCTCCTCTCCCCAATGACTTCAAGTAGGAATCTGCCGAAGTGCGGGCACGCAGCGCGCCCTCCCGTCGAACGAGGGCACTGGCTAAGTAATGAACGTGTCAGCAGCGACGACGCACGTCCAGTTTCAAGTACCGCGTGAAGGAAGCCGAGTGACAGCGGAGGGAGTTAGTGACATGGGTTAGCAGCAGTAGCAGCTGTAGAACATTACCGCTGAAGGCCTACGAGATAGAAGTGTCTAGGGCCTACAAGAACCTTAATCTGGCCCTGACTGAAGGCCTACGAGATAGAAGTGTCTAGGGCCTACAAGAACCTTAATCCAGCCCTGACTGAAGGCCTACGAGATAGAAGTGTCTAGGGCCTACAAGAACCTTAATCCAGCCCTTACTGAAGGCCTATGAGACAGAAGTGTCTAGGGCCTACAATAAACCTCAATCCGGCCCTGACTGAAGGCCTACGAGATAGAAGTGTCTAGGGCCTACAAGAACCTTAATCCAGCCCTTACTGAAGGCCTATGAGACAGAAGTGTCTAGGGCCTACAAAAAACCTCAATCCGGCCCTGACTGAAGGCCTACGAGATAGAAGTGTCTAGGGCCTACAAGAACCTTAATCTGGCCCTGACTGAAGGCCTACGAGATAGAAGTGTCAAGGCCCTACAAGAACCTTAATCTGGCCCTGACTGAAGGCCTACGAGATAGAAGTGTCAAGGCCCTACAAGAACCTTAATCCAGCCGTGACTGAAGGCCTACGAGATAGAAGTGTCAAGGCCCTACAAGAACCTTAATCTGGCCCTGACTGAAGGCCTACGAGATAGAAGTATCTAGGCCCTACAAGAACATTAATCCAGCCGTGACTGAAGGCCTACGAGATAGAAGTGTCTAGGGCCTACAAGAACCTTAATCTGGCCCTGACTGAAGGCCTATGAGATAGAAGTATCTAGGCCCTACAAGAACATTAATCCAGCCGTGACTGAAGGCCTACGAGATAGAAGTGTCTAGGGCCTACAAGAACATTAATCCAGCCCTGACTGAAGGCCTATGAGATAGAAGTGTCTAGGGCCTACAAGAACCTTAATCTAGCCCTGACTGAAGGCCTACGAGATATAAGTCTCTAGGCCCTACAAGAACCTTAATCCAGCCCTGACTGAAGGCCTACGAGATAGAAGTGTCTAGGCCCTACAAGAACCTTAATCCGGCCCTGACTGAAGGCCTACGAGATAGAAGTGTCAAGGCCCTACAAGAACCTTAATCCGGCCCTGACTGAAGGCCTACGAGATAGAAATGTCAAGGCCCTACAAGAACCTTAATCCAGCCCTGAATGAAGGCCTACGAGATAGAAGTGTCTAGGCCCTACAAGAACCTTAATCTGGCCCTGACTGAAGGCCTATGAGAAAGAAGTATCTAGGCCCTACAAGAACATTAATCCAGCCGTGACTGAAGGCCTACGAGATATAAGTGTCTAGGGCCTACAAGAACCTTAATCCGGCCCTGACTGAAGGCCTATGAGACAGAAGTGTCTAGGGCCTACAATAAACCTCAATCCGGCCCTGACTGAAGGCCTACGAGATAGAAGTGTCAAGGCCCTACAAGAACCTTAATCCAGCCCTGACTGAAGGCCTACGAGATAGAAGTGTCTACGCCCTACAAGAACCTTAATCTGGCCCTGACTGAAGGCCTACAAGAAAGAAGTGTCAAGGCCCTACAAGAACCTTAATCTGGCCCTGACTGAAGGCCTACGAGATAGAAGTGTCTAGGCCCTACAAGAACCTTAATCCAGCCCTGACTGAAGGCCTACGAGATAGAAGTGTCAAGGCCCTACAAGAACATTAATCCGGCCCTGACTGAAGGCCTACGAGATAGAAGTGTCTAGGGCCTACAAGAACATTAATCCGGCCCTGACTGAAGGCCTACGAGATAGAAGTGTCAAGGCCCTACAAGAACCTTAATCCGGCCCTGACTGAAAGCCTACGAGATATAAGTGTCAAGGCCCTACAAGAACATTAATCCAGCCCTGACTGAAGGCCTACGAGACAGAAGTGTCTAGGGCCTACAAGAACCTTAATCCAGCCCTGACTGAAGGCCTACGAGATAGAAGTGTCTAGGCCCTACAAGAACCTTAATCTGGCCCTGACTGAAGGCCTACGAGATAGAAGTGTCTAGGCCCTACAAGAACATTAATCCAGCCCTGACTGAAGGCCTACGAGATAGAAATGTCAAGGCCCTACAAGAACATTAATCCAGCCCTGACTGAAGGCCTACGAGACAGAAGTGTCTAGGGCCTACAAGAACATTAATCTGGCCCTGACTAAAGGCCTACGAGACAGAAGTGTCTAGGGCCTACAAGAACCTTAATCCGGCCCTGACCGTTGCTGGCGCTTGGCTCGGCTGCCTGGCAACAAGTCCCCGAGGGCGCCCATCCCCAGGTGCCACAGCTCGGCCAGGTCGAGAGCCAGGCTGAGGCCGCCCACGGCGTACATCACGTACAGGAAGACGGTTTTCTCCGTGGGCCTCGACACGAAGCAGTCGACGCGGTGGCGGCAAGGGTGGCGGCGGGGGCACTCGAAGCGGGGGATCACCTCCAAGCCGTACATCACGTACTGGCCCAGAAGGAAGCCCACTTCGGCCACCGTGCGCAGGACGAGCTGCAGCGTGTACGCCCACATGAGGCCGTCGGCCGGGATCGCGCGGCGCCCGTCGTGCCATCTGTGGTCGTTCTTCTTGACCTCGCCAGCCTCGTCGGCAAACTCCCCTCCTTTCTCCGCTTGGACATTCTCCTCGGCTTGCTCGGTCCGTCGGTGCTTTTTGTGGCCGGTCGAGCCTTCTGACCTGCGGATAACGACGCGGGAATGAAAGTTTAAAAATATCCTTCTCACCAAAACAAAGAGTGGAATTAAGGTTTTTTTTTTGGGGGGGGGGGGGCCTTCATCGTCATTATCATCATCACGATTATCGTCGTCGTCGTAACTCTACTAGACCTCTGTATCCTGTGTATGGCGAAGGCGAGGTAGAGAATGCTGGGCGCCGCCACGGTGATAATCTGAAAAATCCAGAAGCGCACGTAGGAGAGGGGAGCGAAGGAGTCGTAGCAGACGTTTGTGCAGCCCGGCTGTTGCGAGTTGCACATGAACGAGCTCTGCTCGTCGTGGTAGATGGATTCGCCCGCCGCGATAGTCAGCATGATGCGCATTATTAATCGGGTGGTGGAGGGTTACGACACATTTATAAATAAACGCGATCTAACCCAAAAACCTTTATTATGAATAATATTGGTCGCGAAAGCCTACGTGTTAAAATGATGCGCAAGATCAGGAACGTGGTGAGCCAGAGCTTGCCCAGGTACGTCGAGTGCAGAGATATCTCCTCCAACAGACGGGTCAGGAAGCTCCAGCTCATTGCGACCGCCGGCTCACCAAAAGCGTTGCCCGCCTGAGAATTCCAGAAGAGAGACGCGGATTTAGACGGCGCGTTGGCCGGCCGCGCGTCAACCAATGTCGCACGTTGGGCACCGCATTCAGCTCGAGACACCGTCGATCGTCATCGATTATCCGTCACCACACGATTATCATCCGACATTATCCAGCGGTCCTGAGCCGATCTGGCGAAACTGGCAAAGCCGCTCCAAAGGCCGTAGTAAACCAGTCCCGGCGATCGGCACCATTGTGCAGCGTGACCAAAAAAAAGCGTAGCCGCACTTGTGTTAGAGGATGTCTCACCCGTCCTCACACACTCTGGTGTTAAACCGGAGCCGGTCATGAGCACACTGGGCAGATGTGAGAAACTCTGCACTCTCGCCACAACTGAGCACTATTAATTCAGCAGTGCATAGTGACTGTGGTGGTCCGTGCTATTACTACAGCAGTGCATAGTGTGGTGGTACCTGCTTTCCCTGCAGCAGTGCATGCATACTGTGGTGTAAGCTGCTATGATTAGAGCAGGGCAAGCGAAAGTGGTGGTACCTGCTATGATTAGAGTAGTACATGCTGACTCTATAGCAGTATTAATGGACTGTACAGTAGTACATGCTGACTCTATAGCATTAGATATCGACTCTACAGTAGTACATGCTGACTGTATAGCAGTATTAATGGACTGTACAGTAGTACATGCTGACTGTATAGCAGTAGATATCGACTCTACAGTATTAATAGTGATTCTATAGCAGTATTAATAGTGACTCTATAGCAGTATTAATAGTGACTCTATAGCAGTATTAATAGTGACTCTATAGCAGTATTAATAGTGACTCGATAACAGTATTAATAGTCACTCTATCGCATTATTAATAGTGACTCTATAACAGTATTAATAGTCACTCTATAGCAGTATTAATAGTCCCTCTATAGCGGTATTTATAGTGACTCTATAACAGTATTAATAGTGACTCTATAGCAGTATCAATAGTCACTCTACAGCAGTATTAATAGTGACTCTATAGCAGTATTAATAGTGACTCTATAGCAGTATTAATAGTCACTCTATAGCAGTATTAATAGTCACTCTATAGCAGTATCAATAGTCACTCTATAGCAGTATTAATAGTGACTCTATAGCAGTATTAATAGTGACTCTATAGCAGTATTAATAGTGACTCTATAACAGTATTAATAGTGACTCTATAGCAGTATTAATAGTGACTCTATAGCAGTATCAATAGTCACTCTATAGCAGTATTAAGTCACTCTATAGAAGTATTAATATTGACTCTATAACAGTATTAATAGTGACTCTAAAGCAGCATTAATAGCGACTCTATAGCAGTATTAATAGTGACTCTATAGCAGTATTAATAGTGACTCTATAACAGTATTAATAGTGACTCTATAGCAGTATTAATAGTGACTCTATAGCAGTATTAATAGTGACTCTATAACAGTATTAATAGTGACTCTATAGCAGTATTAATAGTGACTCTATAACAGTATTAATAGTGACTCTATAACAGTATTAATAGTCACTCTATAGCAGTATTAATAGTGACTCTATAACAGTATTAATAGTGACTCTATAACAGTATTAATAGTGACTCTATAGCAGTATCAATAGTCACTCTATAGCAGTATTAATAGTGACTCTATAGCAGTATTAAGTCACTCTATAGCAGTATTAATAGTGACTATAACAGTATTAATAGTGACTCTATAACAGTATTAATAGTGACTCTATAACAGTATTAATAGTGACTCTATAACAGTATTAATAGTGACTCTATAACAGTATTAATAGTGACTCTATAGCAGTATTAATAGTGACTCTATAGCAGTATTAATAGTGACTCTATAGCAGTATTAATAGTGACTCTATAGCATTATTAATAGTGACTCTATATCAGTATTAATAGTGACTCTATAACAGTATTAATAGTGACTCTATAGCAGTATTAATAGTGACTCTATAGCAGTATTAATAGTGACTCTATAACAGTATTAATAGTGACTCTATAGCAGTATAATAGTGACTCTATAACAGTATTAATAGTGACTCTATAACAGTATTAATAGTGACTCTATAACAGTATTAATAGTGACTCTATAGCAGTATTAATAGTGACTCTATAACAGTATTAATAGTCACTCTATAACGGTATTATTAGTGACTCTATAACAGTATTAATAGTGACTCTATAGCAGTATTAATAGTGACTCTATAACAGTATTAATAGTGACTCTATAACAGTATTAATAGTGACTCTATAACAGTATTAATAGTGACTCTATAGCAGTATTAATAGTGACTCTATAACAGTATTAATAGTCTCTCTATAACAGTATTATTAGTGACTCTATAACAGTATTAATAGTGACTCTATAACAGTATTAATAGTGACTCTATAGCAGTATTAATAGTGACTCTATAACAGTATTAATAGTGACTCTATAACAGTATTAATAGTGACTCTATAACAGTATTAATAGTGACTCTATAACAGTATTAATAGTGACTCTATAGCAGTATTAATAGTGACTCTATAACAGCATTAATAGTGACTCTATAGCAGTATTAATAGTCACTGTATAACAGTATTAATAGTGACTCTATAACAGTATTAATAGTCACTCTATAGCAGTAATAATAGTAACTCTATAACAGTATTAATAGTGACTATAACAGCATTAATAGTGACTCTATAACAGTATTAATAGTGACTCTATAACAGTATTATTAGTGACTATAGCAGTATTAATAGTGACTCTATAACAGTATTAATAGGGACTCTATAGCAGTATTAATAGTGACTCTATAACAGTATTAATAGTGACTCTATAACAGTATTAATAGTGACTCTATAACAGTATATTTAGTGACTCTATAACAGTATATTTAGTGACTCTATAGCACAAAGTTCTCACGTGACACAGTGACGCGATGTGGCCGTGAGGTCGACCGAACGCGCATCACGTGGCAGGGTCCGCCCCCCCCACGTGGCAGGGTCCTCCCCCACGTGGCAGGGTCCGCCCCCACGTGGCAGGGTCCGCCCCCCACCCCACGTGACAGGGTCCGCCCCCCCACGTGGCAGGGTCCGCCCCCACGTGGCAGGGTCGTGTGCCCATAGGTGGTAGTGGATGTGAAAGACCCAACGCAGATCTCCGGGTTTGATAATCCGTGGGGTTACTCGCCCCCCACCATAGTAATGTGGAGTTTCCACCACTGGTTCAGGGCTGTTTACAGCCCCCCCCGCCTCGCCCATACCTCCCCCCCCCCCACAAAACCAAGACCCCAATGAACCCCTCCCCCACACTGTCCACTCGCTCCAATTCCCACTTCCCCGTCCTACCAGACCCATCCTCACCACCTCCCTGTGATCCTTCCTAATGACCCCACAATCTTTTCATTAATCAGTCGCGACCCAGTCGCTAGGGTCCACGGTGTCCGCTCGCCACGAGCTACAATTTGCCCGGGGCTTCGATTCTCTCTGCATGCGTCGATGATCCGGCATCATAATTGTTCACCCGGCATAAAACATCCAGCCCGCATCTTTCTATGGCCCTGGTGGCTACTAGTCACGTGCCACCTAATAGGTACCTATTTTATCGACCACTCCCACCGAGGCATGATGATGATGATGGGCTGAGTCAACACCACACCCTCTCCAGAGCAGGACTTGAACCTGGCCGGGCTTACGATTTTAATGACGCAGCAGAGTGGCGGCAGTCGACCTGGGCACTGAGTCACTTAGCCAGGAGCTGAACTCACCGTATCCGATACAAAGTGGAGGGGGTGCGGCGGTGGGCGGTGGGGGGTGGGGGGGAAGCCGAACTTGGCCGATCCCATCTCTAAATGTAAATTGTGACCACCGAGACCCATTGTCGGGCAGGGCACTGCCAGCCCCCCCCCCACAACGTCCAGCGGGGTGGTACAGTCCGGGTGGGTCACCAAGCCCCGCCCACGCGCCGCCAGTCGCTCGCTCCGACCGCGCGCGCGGTCGGTAATTGTCGCGGGGCGCTCCACTTGGAGTTGCCACCTGTCCCGGTTTCTCTTCCTGGTAAGTTCGCGTTTGCCGACGTCCGGGGAAGTCTCGAATCCTTTCCCGGGATATTGAAAGTCCAGGGTCAGCTGTATCAGCAACAATAATAATAATCTCGACTTGAAGTTTTCGTGACTGCAGGGATCCACACTCTTAGTTTCTTTCGGTAAAGTTACGTAGTAGGTATAAGATAAAATGTTGTTTTAATTTAAATTATTTTATTACCTACTTGACTTTACCGAGATACCCATAGAGCGGCTCTCTGTTGATTGGTTGATGAACACGATTGTACTGTTCAAAATAAAACCTCAACCAAAATCTTCAAAAATTTTAACTACAGTATTCAACCAACCTTCACTTGATGTACTTGCAGTGTATAATAGTTTAAAACTTACAGGAATTGTAACTATTGATATATTGATAGATTTGAGCCGATTTCATAACTAAACATTAAATGTATCAGAGACCGAATGGTTAAACACTGTGTTTTGATCTTTTTTCCTTTGCATTCATTAACATTAAAAGGCATTAATCTTATAATTTGTTTTATGCAGTGTTTAAATTGGCCATACTATATATACTTCAAAATGTATTTGTACAAAAAAACGCCTTTGCACTGGCTGCTGTGTGCATTTAATCCACGTAAAAACAAATCAGCATTAGCCACTCATAACAGATTTGTAACTCGTACAGCAAGCGTAGTCATTACCTGGACCTTAATGAACCACATTAAACCAATCTATTTCGAGCAATATTAAATCACCGAGGGAGTACTCCCAAAGAAATTAAGATGCCTGGCAATGTCATTATTATTCTTGGTTCTTTCGGTAAAAGTCACGTAGAAGGGAAACACCTGATGATGACTGCTCGTGTTGCAGTCGAAACTTCGTGAGAATTTTATTGTTTTATATTTTTATTATTTTATTGTTTCCCTTCTACGTGCAGGTGGCTTTACCGAAAGAACCAAGAATATAAATCCCTGCAGTCACGAAAGCTTTAAATCAAAATGTCATTATTGTTAAGTACTCACCTTTAACCTTTGCGAGTGGCGTGGCATAGCGCTGCCTGCGACGCCACTACTGACGCCTGCAGGCCACGGTAGAAACTTGAGAGGGGGACATCTCGGATAAAAGTCACAGAGGGAGCCAATCGGGAAGGGCGCTCGCAGGTTCCAGAAGGAGGGCGTGGCCGGGGAGGGGCGTGGCCTCGCTGAGAGTCCAGGAGGGGCCCCTGTGTGGGACCTCGTGGCTGTTGCTGGGAAGTGGGATGATTGCCCGTCGTGCTACTCACGTCCATCGTCGTCACCATCTCGTCGTCGCCTCCGAGAGAGAGACACAGGGATAGAGAAAGGGACAGAGAGAGAGAGACACAGGGATAGAGAAAGAGACAGACAGAGAGAGAGACACAGGGATAGAGAAAGGGACAGACAGAGACACAGAGAGACACAGGGATAGAGAAAGAGACAGAGAGAGAGAGAGACACAGAGAGAGACACAGGGATAGAGAAAGAGAGAGAGAGAGACAGGGATAGAGAAAGGGACAGACAGAGAGAGAGAGAGACACAGGGATAGAGAAAGGGACAGACAGAGAGAGAGACACAGAGAGAGACACAGGGATAGAGAAAAGGACAGACAAAGAGAGACACAGAGAGAGACACAGAGATAGAGAAAGAGACATACAGAGAGAGACACAGGGATAGAGAAAGAGACAGACAGAGAGACACAGAGAGAGACACAGGGATACAGAAAGAGACAGACAGAGAGAGACACAGGGATAGAGAAAGAGACAGACAGAGAGAGACACAGGGATAGAGAAAGAGACAGACAGAGAGAGAGACACAGAGAGAGACACAGGGATAGAGAAAGAGACAGAGAGAGACACAGAGAGAGACACAGGGATAGAGAAAGAGACAGACAGAGAGACACAGAGAGAGAGGCAGACACAGAGAGAGACAGAGACAGAAACAGAGACTCAGCAGGCCAAGTGTTACTAAGTAGACGTCACGAGCTGGCGTGTGTAGTAGTAGTAGTACTGTGTAGTAGTAGTACTGTGTAGTAGTGCTGGGTAGTAGTACTGTGTAGTAATAGTACTGTGTAGTAGTACTGTGTAATAGCACTGTGTAGTAGTACTGTGTAGTAGTAGTACTCTGTAGTAGTAGTACTGTGTAGTAGTACTGTGTAATAGTACTGTGTAGTAGTACTGTGTAGTAGTAGTACTGTGTAGTAGTACTGTGTAATAGTACTGTGTAGTAGTACTGTGTAGTAGTAGTACTGTGTAATAGTACTGTGTAGTAGTACTGTGTAGTAATGGTACTGTGTAGTAGTAGTACTGTGTAGTAGTAGTAGTACTGTGTAGTAGTACTGTGTAGTAGTACTGTGTAGTAATAGTACTGTGTAATAGTACTGTGTAGTAGTACTGTGTAGTAGTACTGTGTAGTAGTAATACTGTGTAGTAGTACTGTGTAGTAGTAGTACTGTGTAGTAGTACTCTGTAGTAATAGTACTGTGTAGTAGTACTGTGTAGTAGTAGTACTGTGTAGTAATAGTACTGTGTAGTAGTAGTACTGTGTAGTAGTACTGTGTAGTAGTAGTACTGTGTAGTAATAGTACTGTGTAGTAGTAGTACTGTGTAGTAGTAGTACTGTGTAGTAGTGCTGTGTAGTAATAGTACTGTGTAGTAGTAGTACTGTATAGTAGTAGTAGTACTGTTTAATAGTAGTACTGTGTAGTAGTACTGTGTAGTAGTAGTACTGTGTAGTAGTAGTACTGTGTAGTAATAGTACTGTGTAGTAGTACTGTGTGGTAGTAGTACTGTGTAGTAGTAGTACTGTGTAGTAGTGATGTGTAGTAGTACTGTGTAGTAGTAGTACTGTGTAATAGTACTGTGTGGTAGTAGTACTGTGTAATAGTACTGTGTAGTAGTAGTACTGTGTAGTAGTACTGTGTAATAGTACTGTGTAGTAGTAGTACTGTGTAGTAGTAGTACTGTGTAGTAGTAGTACTGTGTCCTACCACTATAATGTGTAGTCTCCTGTATGAGTTTAAGGGGAGACGCAGCAAAAGTAGCAGCAGGAGATGTTTCATCTCTCTCTTTCGATGTCCCTCTCTCATCTCTCCCCATCTCACCCCCTCCCTCCCCACGGCTCTCCGTCGCTGAATCAACGCCAAGAAGGCCCCAGCGTGCTCCTCACTCCTCGCTTGGAGCTGTCCCTGGTCCGGACAGTTTATATACACGTAATATACAGTTTATATATACATAATATACAGTTCATATATACATGATATACAGTTTATGTATACACACAAAAAACAGTTTAGATTACGCATAATCATCATACATCGCCTCACGATAATTTTCATTTCACCACGTAAGGCCCCACACCCATGCTCACAAATGCCCACACTCACAGAGACCCATACTTACAAAGACCCACAGAGACCCATACCCACAGAGACGCACACTCATAGAGACCCACTGCTACCCACAGAGACCCATACCCACAGAAACCCACACTCATAGAGACCCACTGCTACCCACAGAGACCCATGGTCACAAATGCCCACACTCATAGAGACCCACTGCTACCCACAGAGGCCCATACCCACAGAAACCCACACTCATAGAGACCCACTGCTACCCACAGAGACCCATACCCACAGAAACCCACACTCATAGAGACCCACTGCTACCCACAGAGACCCATACCCACAGAAACCCACACTCATAGAGACCCACTGCTACCCACAGAGACCCATGCTCACAAATGCCCACACTCATAGAGACCCACTGCTACCCACAGAGACCCATACCCACAGAAACCCACACTCATAGAGACCCACTGCTACCCACAGAGACCCATACCCACAGAAACCCACACTCATAGAGACCCACTGCTACCCACAGAGACCCATGCTCACAAATGCCCACACTCATAGAGACCCACTGCTACCCACAGAGACCCATACCCACAGAAACCCACACTCATAGAGACCCACTGCTACCCACAGAGACCCATACCCACAGAAACCCACACTCATAGAGACCCACTGCTACCCACAGAGACCCATACCCACAGAGACGCACACTCATAGAGACCCACTGCTACCCACAGAGACCCATACCCACAGAAACCCACACTCATAGAGACCCACTGCTACCCACAGAGACCCATACCCACAGAGACCCACACTCATAGAGACCCACTGCGACCCACAGAGACTCATACCCACAGAAACCCACACTCATAGAGACCCACTGCTACCCACAGAGACCCATACCCACAGAAACCCACACTCATAGAGACCCACTGCTACCCACAGAGACCCATACCCACAGAAACCCACACTCATAGAGACCCACTGCTACCCACAGAGACCCATACCCACAGAAACCCACACTCATAGAGACCCACTGCAACCCACAGAGACCCATTCCCACAGAAACCCACACTCATAGAGACCCACTGCTACCCACAGAGACTCATACCCACAGAAACCCACACTCATAGAGACCCACTGCTACCCACAGAGACCCATACCCACAGAAACCCACACTCATAGAGACCCACTGCTACCCACAGAGACCCATACCCACAGAAACCCACACTCATAGAGACCCACTGCTACCCAGAGACCCATACCCACAGAAACCCACACTCATAGAGACCCACTGCTACCCACAGAGACCCATACCCACAGAAACCCACACTCATAGAGACCCACTGCTACCCACAGAGACCCATGCTCACAAATGTCCACACTCATAGAGACCCACTGCTACCCACAGAGTCCCATATCCACAGAAACCCACACTCATAGACACCCACTGCTACCCACAGAGACCCATACCCACAGAAACCCACACTCATAGACACCCACTGCTACCCACAGAGACCCATACCCACAGAAACCCACACTCATAAAGACCCACTGCTACCCACAGAGACCCATTCCCACAGAAACCCACACTCATAGAGACCCATTACTACCCACAGAGACCCATATCCACAGAAACCCACACTCATAGAGACCCATTACTACCCACAGAGACCCATACCCACAGAAACCCACACTCATAGAGACCCACTGCTACCCACAGAGACTCATTCCCACAGAAACTCACACTCATAGAGACCAGGGACGTGCGGTCAGGGGAGGCAAGGGAGGCAGAGCCTCACCTGTGATACTTCAATGAAAACAGCTGTTACGAAAAGTAAAAATAAAGAATAATCCAATAAAATAAATATTAAGATTTTTCCACTGATGTGTGTTATGAATGTAATTTCTGTACGATTCCAATCATTTTTAGAGTCAAAATCGCCAAATTTGCGGAGCTCCGCTGCAAATACAGGAAGAGACGAGTGGTGAGGCAGCGACGAGCTCAGCCTCCCCTCTGATTGCGCAACCCCTCAGTAACTGGATGGAGCGTGGGCAAAAAGCGCGTGCTTGTTACTATCTCAGTATGTCACCAATGTAATGTTTGTAGACCCCTTCATTTCATGTCCTCGCCTTCCATACTCCAGGTAACTTATTTCACGTGTGTGTATAAAGATATGTAGGGCCGCTGGTCTCGTCGTGAAACTGCAATGAAAAAGCACCAGGGGAGGCAGCTTTCACATCTGCCTCACTGAGGGGGACGTGTCTAACACGCCCCCTCAGTGAGGCCACGCCCACATCAGTGAGGCCACGCCCCCCTCAGTGTGTGAATCTGGCTCTGACACCAGCCAGTGCCTCCCCCAGCCATTGACCTCACCGCACGTCACTGATAGAGACCCACGGAGAGCCACAGAAACCAGCACACTCACAGAGACCTACAGAGACCCACGCAGAGGTGACGGTGTTGGAGGCGATGACGGCCGCGATGGTTGCTGTGACGGCACAGGAGGGGCCGAGCAAGAATCCGACCGGTGACAACCGCCGGCCATGGAGAGGGGCCGAGGTCGAGGAGGAGAAGTCAACCGCGGGAGGATCTCCGACATCTCGGACAGGCTAAGGCAGCTGATTGACGCCGACAGAGGGCAGCAGCGGCCGCCGGACAGGGAGGGCCGGGGGCGGGGGGTCAGCGGCGGGGCCGGAGGCAACAGGGAGTCGAGGAGGGACTCACGGGTGAGGCAGAGGGAGGCGGTGGAGCAGGCGAGGGTTGCGATGGAGCGCGAGGTGTTCTTGAGGGAGCAGTTCTCGCGGCATCGGAGTTCTGTCGAGAGGCGACGGGAGCTACAGGAGCTCGCCAGCCGGGGGCGGAACGTCCACTTCAACCCGACGGAGGAGGCATGGAGACACGCCGGGGGGGGCACGGCGGGGCGCGGGGGGAGAGGTGGAGGGAGCAGAGTTGGGGGAGGGGGGGTTATAGAGGAGGCGGAGGGAGGAGGGTGGGTGGAGCGGGGGGAGGGGTGGAGAGAGGGGGAGGAGGAGGGAGGGCGGAGGGAGGGGGTGCAGGGGGGGGCGGGGAGAGGGGTCGGAGGGGGCGTGAGTGGATGGAGCAACTGCGACAGGCAATGACGCTGAGATGGAACCCGTATCATCAATTCGGGAGGGGGGGGTCAGGAGGGACGAGCAGTGGGTGAGGGAGATAGGGAGGGAAGAGAGGGGTGGGAGGGAGGGGAGGGGTGGAAGGGAGGGAGGGGAGGAGGGAGGGGAGAGAGGGGTGGGAGGGAAGGGGGGAGGGAGGAAGGGGAGGATGGAGGGGGGTGTGTGCGGCCTGCTCCAAGCGTCTCAGCATCGCACCGTGCGGGGGTGGTGAGTGGTGTCAAAATGCCTCCAAGTGTCCCCAGGTCTCCACGTGGAACCCTGGGGAGGTTTCCGTCTTTTTGCGTTCGGGCCTCGGACGTGGAGTTGTTGTAGACATGTTGGGCTGAGTCAGCCCCCAACCAGGGATTGAACTGGTGTCCTTCCTCGTTCGATGGTTACCGTTTGTTTGTGGACGTTAATTATTTTGACATTAGGTTTAAAGTTACCTTTGCCGAATGCCACAATTGACACTGGGCGTGAGTTCATTAAAAGCGGTTCGAAATGTGTGGAGGATCGAACTGAATTACCTTATACAGGCTGTGTTTATCTATAGTGGGTATTACATCTGGGTGAAAGGATCCACCAGGGAAGCCTCTGAAACGTTCCCGAAGGTTCCAAGAGGGGCGTGGCCAGAGGCGGGGCTTAGCCTCCGCGGAGCGAATATAAGCCGGGGGCACAGCAACGTTAGGGGTCGGTGTTGAAGATCGAGAGGAGCTCCCCATCGCTGCTGTTGCCCCGCCATCTCCGCCGGCCACGTGGCGGCGAGACCTCCAGCCGCTCAGCCGCTCCCCAGCGCGCCGTCAGCCGGCGGCGTGTTGGTGAGCGGGGTGAGCGCGGGTGGACATCCGCAGAGAGAGAGAGAGATAGAGGAACAAGTCTGTGCCGAATATTTATTAATAAACAAACTTCAAGTCTTTACCGTGTCGGAGCCAGTCATTACATGATTATAAAAATTGTGTGCAGTGCAAGGGGCATGTCCCCGCAGCTGTATGAAATACACTACACTACACACTACTACACTATACACTACACTATACACTACTCTACACTACACTATACACTACACTACACACTAGTGCTGTGCTAGTACACTATACACTACACTATACACTACACTACACACGAGTGCTGTGCTAGTACACTACACTATACACTACACTACACGCTAGTGCTGTGCTAGTACACTACACGATACATTACTCTACACTACACTATACACTACACTATACACTACACACTAGTGCTGTGCTAGTACACTACACTATACATTACACTACTCTACACTACACACTAGTGCTGTGCTAGTACACTACACTATACACTACACACTACACTACACACTAGTGCTGTGCTAGTACACTACACTATACACTACACTACACACTAGTGCTGTGCTAGTACACTACACTATACACTACACTACACACTAGTGCTGTGCTAGTACACTACACTATACACTAAACTACTCTACACTACACTATACACTACACTAGTGCTGTGCTAGTACACTACACTATATACTACACTATACACTACACACTAGTGCTGTGCTAGTACACTGCACTATACACTACTCTACACTATACACTATTATACACTACACTACTATACACTACACTATACACTACATTATACACTACTCTACACTACACATGCTGTGCTAGTACACTACACTATACTCTACACTATACACTACACTATACACTGCACTATACACTACACTACTCTACACTACAGACTAGTGCTGTGCTAGTACACTACACTATACACTACACACTAGTGCTCTGTTAGTACACTACACTATACACTAAACTATACATTACACTATACACTACACTACACACTAGTGCTGTGCTAGTACACTACACTATACACTACACTACTCTACACTACCCTATACACTATGCTATACACTACACTACACACTAGTGCTGTGCTAGTACACTACACTATACACTACACAGTACACTACACTATACACTAGTGCTGTGCTAGTACACTACACTATACACTACACAATACACTACACTACACACTAGTGCTGTGCGAGTACACTACACTATACACTACACTACACACTAGTGCTGTGCTAGTACACTACACTATACACTACTCTACACTACACTATACACTACACAATACACTACACTACACGCTAGTGCTGTGCTAGTACACTACACTATACACTACACAGTACACTACACTACACACTAGTGCTGTGCTAGTACACTAAACACTACACTGCACACTAGTGCTGTGCTAGTACAATATACTATACACTACACTATACACTACACTACACACTAGTGCTGTGCTAGAACACTACACTATACACTACACTACACACTAGTGCTATGCTAGTACACTACACTAAACTACTCTACACTACACTATGCACTACTATACACTACACTATACTACACACTAGTGCTGTGCTAGTACACTACACTATACACTACACTATACACTACACACTAGTGCTGTGCTAGTACCATAAACTATACACTACACACTACTATACACTACACTATACACTACACGCTAGTGCTGTGCTAGTACACTACTATATACACTACACTATACACTACTATATACTACACTATACACTACTATATACACTACACTATACACTACACTATACACTCGTGCTGTGCTAGTGACGAATTGGCACGTTCTGTTTACGTGACAACCCTTACTAGTTGGCTGTGTCGGGTGGTGGCGGGTTTTAACGACACAACATTTATATATTTATGCGATGAAACCCAAAAACTTCTATTATCGATTCACTACGTTATACACAACATATTTGCACTCATAAGTCGCTTGCCTACTCGGTGTTTCGTATCGAATCTCATCCCAAACAATCGAAGGGTGCCCCTAAGTGGCAGCTGCCCCTGTGTGGCACAAGGTGGCCCTACACCGGCCTGCACGTGGGCATGAGTCTGTCGGTAAGGGGGCGATCATTGACGCGTCATCTCCCTTGTGGAGATTCTGGATAATGTTACTGGAATTACCACAATTTTGACCGTGACACCAACACGCAATATGACCTGTGCGTTTTGGGTGACACAATACTATGTTTGACATCCGCTGTTAAGCAGACTGCGCATATTGTGGTGAATGTTACTGGGGTGGGCAGGTGTGCCTGTCGGGTTTGAACCTTAAACCTCTGCAACAAATTTGAGAATGCGCTACCATATTCCTGGTTCTTTCGGTAAAGTCACGTAGGTAGAAAACAAAAAATAAACAGAATTAAAGATAAAAATAATAAATTAACATTTTAATAAAATTCGTAACAAGTAAAAATAATAAATTGAAAATAATAAATTGATGAAAAGATGCCATGGGTCGACTGACTGAGATGACTGGCCAATGCACCACCTGTGCCTCCCACTACACACACACAGTGTAAACACACACACAGTGTACACACACACAGTGTACACACACACAGTGTACACACAGTGTACACACACACACAGTGTACACACACAGTGTACACACACACACAGTGTACACACACACAGAGTGGACACACACAGAGTGGACACACACACAGTGTACACACAGACACAGTGTATACACACACAGTGTACACAGAGTGGACACACACACAGTATACACACACACAGTGTACACACACAGAGTGTACACACACACAGTGTACACACACACAGACTGTTGGGGCAAGTGCTGTTAGCGAGCACCTAACACAAAGACAAAGATCTCCCGTGTAGCCTTGAACAGAATGTTGGGGCAAGTGCTGTTAGCACCCAACACAAAGACAAAGATCCCCCGTATAACCTGAGCAGACTGTTAGGGCAAGTGCTGTTAGTGAGCACCTAACACAGACCAAGATCCCCCGTGTAGCCTGAACAGAATGTTGGGGCAAGTGCTGTTAGCACCCAACACAAAGACAAAGATCCCCCGTGTAGCCTTGAACAGACTGTGAATAAAAAAAATATTTAAAATATCACGAAGTCGTGATTTTTTTATATATCACGAAGTCGTTTCACATATAAGCAAGGACAAAGGATCATGCAACTTAGTCTTGCAGAGGAGAGGGGTGATGTGTTGCTAGGTGCTGACCGACAGCGTCGCTGAAAGTTTCATTCTACATTTACCCTGATAGTTTAAGTCGCTTTGCAGAGTCAAGGATTTCGATGAGCGATAAGAGATGCGAGAAGCTAAGAGCCGCGCGAATACAATTGATGAGTTCTGAGAGTGAGTGAGGAGCTGCGAGCAGAATCGTGCGCCGCCCGGAGAGAAAGACAAAGGCGGTCGGGCGTGGTGCTGGCCACCCACCCCCTCGTGTGCCGTGCCGGTCTTCATAGGTGCTGCTCGCTAACAGCACTTGCCCCTACAGTCTGTTAAGGCTACACGGGGGATCTTTTGTCTTTTGTGTGTGTGACTGCCGCGCGCCAAAGCACTTGCTCGGATGATGCCAAAAACAAACACCCCACTCACCCACCCAACCAGCCGTGTATATATGTGTGTGTATATGTGTGTGTGTATACAGTGAGGGAAAAAAGTATTTGATGCCCTGCTGATTTTGTAGGTTTGCCCACTGACAAAGAAATGATCAGTCCATAATTTTAATGGTAGGTTTATTTGAACAGTGAGAGACAGAACCAAGTTCACTTTGTTGCGATGAGTCTGCTTCAATACGCGCCTCCGAGAAAGCACACGCGCCCAAAGGCCAACGTGGGCTCCTCCACCACCACCACCACCAAACTATTTGATTTTGAAAACATTGTGAAGTTTGGGGAAGGCGTGTTTAACGCATCTTGAGTCGCGTCGTATTTCAGTGACGGAAGTTATTTTTGACCGATACGGGTCAAGGAATTCTAGATTTGAAGCTTTCGTGACTGCAAGGATCCATACTCTTTGGTTCTATTCGGTAAAGCCACGTAGGTCAAAAAATAAAACAACAAAAATCACGACGTTTCGGCCACAACACCACAAGCGGCCTTCATCAGGTGAAGGGACCTTTAAGCTTAAAGGTCCGCGGTCTGAGCGTGGCTGTTCCACTCCAGCGCTGTCCTCGAGACAGCCTGATCCCTTCACCTGATGAAGGCCGCTTGTATCATGGCCGAAACGTCGTGATTTTTGTTGTTTTATTTTTTTACCTACGTGGTGACTTTACCGAATAGAACCAAAGAGTACGGGGGTCAAGGGGCCATCGGGTCCCCCCCGTACGCCGCACGCTCGATGCCACGGCTCCCCATGGTGGCTCGCGGCAGGGAGCGAGGCGCCCCAGGGCTGACTCGACTCTCGTGTGCGTGACCGACACCCGGTCCTCCTCACTGACACGTTAGACCAGCTGACAGACGGACGAGTTTGTGTTTGATCACGTATGTCGACTCGAACAGAGATTCTGTGCGTACGTGTTTTTTTTAATCTGCATTGATGCTAATAATAATGTATCTTTTTTTTTACTTACATGTAAAAACCCGCCTCGATTACATTTTCAATTTCAAACAGCGCACGTATTGGTGTGTGTGCGTGCGTGTGTCTAATGTACTTATGCGGACACAGCGCCAATCGTACGGAATGATAGAGTAAAACCAGGAATTACAGTGCACAGCAGTGCCTCCTAACCCGGGGTGCACGGACTCCCTGTTGGGGGGGTTCGTTGGGCAGATTTCTTTTTCAGAAGGCAAAATAGAATCGAAAACACAAATTAAGCCGCGGGCACGTGTAAGTGGCAACTTGTCTCATCAAACTCTACGTATTTGTTAACAATTGTAAATATATATAAAACAAAAAATTAACGATGGGATACCTCCCGTGTATAAATAATCATCCTGATGAACGAATCTGATTCTATTTTGATTTAAAGCTTTCGTGACTGCAGTAATTCATATTCTTAGTTCTTTCGGTAAAGTTACGTTGAAGGGAAACAACAAAATAATAAAATATATATAAATAAAAAAAGATCGCTTATTTATTTTATTATTTTGTTGTTTCCCTTCAACGTGACTTTACCGAAAGAACTAAGAATATGAATCTGATTCTCTTCTTTGGTTCTTTCGGTTAAAGTCACCACCACGTAGAATGAGAATAAAATAATAGAATTGATCAAATAAAATAACACAATAAAATTCTCACGACGTTTCGGCCACAACACAAGCGGCCTTCATCAGGTGAGCGTGGCTGTGTTCGCTCCAGCGCTGTCCTCCATACAGTCTCGTCCCTTCACCTGATGAAGGCCGCTTGTGTTGTGGCCGAAACGTCGTGAGAATTTTATCGTGTTATTTCATTTTATCAATTTATTATTTTATTCTCATTCTACGTGGTGGTGACTTTACCGAGAGAACCAAAGAAGATGAATCCTTGCAGTCACGAAAGCTTTAAATCGGAATCTGATTCTGTGGGGCATGCGCCCGTCCGGAGGGCTCGCTGCGTCGTAAAGCGCTCGGTCCATCGCTGCCCTCCGCGTTTCCGCTTACCCGTGGTTTACAATAAAAATGTCCATCTTGACCGCGTTGTAGACGTCAGCTGCGTAGACACGACACGGAAAGAAACCGACGTCCCAATGTCTAGGGCGAGATCCCGCTGTGTTTCGCGGAAACGTCTTCGTGTGATGCGGGGGGGCGGGCTTGGTTTGTGCCGGTGGTCGAGCGGTCGGGCGGTGGGCGGTGCCCACCGCTCGACCGCGGAGGGGTTTCGATTTGAAGCTTTCGTGACTGCAAGGATTCATCTTCCTTGGTTCTTTCGGTAAAGTCACCACCACGTAGAATGAGAATAAAATAATAAATTGATAAAATAAAATAACACAATACAATTCTCACGACGTTTCGGCCACAACACAAGCGGCCTTCTTCAGGTGAAAGGAACAAACCTGTCGGGCCGACAGAGCTTCAATGAATGTGTCGTCCCTACAGGTCTGTTCCTTTCACCTGAAGAAGGCCACTTGTGTTGTGGCCGAAACGTTGTGAGAATTTTATTGTGTTATTTTATTTTATTATTTTATTCTCATTCTACATGGTGGTGACTTTACCGAAAGAACCCAAGAACGCGGCGGGGTTGTGCGTCGTACGGTGCCGCGGGCCGGTCCCCGCGCAAAGTGCCGTTGCAGCGGGCGGCCCCTCACACCAGCTCCAGCACCTGAGGACAAAGAGAGTGGGTTGGTGGGGGAAAGACGGTGACGATGATGACGACGACGATGACGATGATGATGGGTACAAGCAACGGACAAGTGAAACGTGATTGGCGAGCGCCTATTGAGACCGCCACACCGTCGCGGTGGTGGCGATGTGGCCCCGGGGTACACCCCTGGCCTGCTTTTGTCTTCCCCAGTGCCGATGTTTTACACACCGCAGCAGGCAGTCATTTCAGCTCGGGCGAGCTCAAGGAGAGGTTCCTTGAATCGGTTCAACATCACTCGTTCCCGATGTTGGCCGTGGCCGGAAATCGAACCGGGGCTCCTGCGGTTATTCAAAGCACAGCTACACCACCGCTACCCAAGTAACCACACTTACACACACAAGAAAATCCCACCCTTTAGTCATTGTAGCAGCAAGTGTTAACAAGCACCTATTAAATTTTGATTTAAAGCTTTCGTGACTGCAGTAATTCATATTCTTAGCTCTTTCGGTAAAGTCAC
Organism: Petromyzon marinus; assembly: GCF_048934315.1. NCBI lineage: Eukaryota > Metazoa > Chordata > Hyperoartia > Petromyzontiformes > Petromyzontidae > Petromyzon > Petromyzon marinus. The sequence continues at coordinate 493,317 of NW_027422917.1, read as the reverse complement.
GTTGAAGGTGACTTTACCGAAAGAGCTAAGAATAAGCACCGATTAAAGCCAACAAGACAAAAAATCAAAGGCAGATATGACCACTACGAAGATCGGAATGATTTCGTCTCCCCAATGCTGGTGTTCACGCACCACACGACATACTTATTTAAGGCGTAGCTTGACCTAGAAGGATGCCCGCTAGCATTTGATACATCGACTCGTCTGTGACGTGAGCCGTGGCAGGGAAGTGAACCTCTCTCAATGGGCTCACAGCACAATGCACACATCACCGCACCAACATTCCCCCACACACACACACCTGGACGAGTGATCGCAATTGAGCAAACAAAAATAAAATCAGCGGGTCACTGTACATCTCATCATCAGCAACAGGCAATGAACAAAGTCCCCACGAAGGTTATACCGAGTAACGATTCTACCACGCCAAAAAAGTCCCACTTGCAACATGGCCGAAGTTACATCCCTCACGCAACATTGCTGCCGTGACATCCCCCATGTCACATGGCCACCATGACAACCCCATGCAACATGGCCGCTGTGATATCCCTCATGCAACGTGGCCATCCTATAGACTGCCATGCATCATGGCCACCGTGAAATCCCCCACATAACATGTCCAGAGTGATGTCCCCCATGCAACATGGCCATAGTAATGTACCCCATGCTACATGGCTGCCGTGACATCCCCCATGCAAAATTGCCAAAATGAAGTCACCCGTGCAACATGGCTGCCATAAAGTCCCCTAAGCAACATGGCCACCGTCAAGTCCCCCATGCAAAATGGCGGTAGTGACTTCCCCCCATTCAACGATGGATATGTTTGCTCACTGCTGTTCTCACCTCGAGGCGATTTACTGCGGATAGGGCCGGTGCCGGCTGCTGACAGCGCGCTCCACGTGTTGTCAGAGACTCCCTGCCTCCTTCTCGCTCCAGCTTGGCTCGTCTACACGCACATACACACACACAAAAACAATATTGGAGTAGGCTCCTCTACACAGACTTCAAATAAACAGTAGGCCTCAGGGTCGGGGTCAAACCCACGACCTCCTGTATACCAAGTGAGGTTGTTAACATCTCATAGCCACCGTGGTGCCACAGAGTAGTGTACAGGCATCACAAACACTCACTCCATCTCGCGGAGGATCGTTCCACGGTTCGGTTCGCAAGTGCGAGTTGTAAGTCGATGTTAAACAAATATATATTTCATGGAAGCTCGTTCGTAAGTGTGGGTGGTGTTTGTAAGTGTGGGTGGTGTTCGTAAGTGTGGGTGGTGTTCGTAAGTGCTAGTGGTGTTCGTAAGTGCTGGTGGTGTTAGTAAGTCGAGTGTAGGGGCCCATGCGTACCTCCATGGTGCTGATGCTCAGAGTGGCTTTGCTCACGCAGCAGTCCCCAAGGTCTCTGTGTGGAAAGCTGTGAGTGGGGGGGTGGGAGGGGGGTGGAGATGGTGTAGAGAGTCACAACACGAACTCACATCCTCACCACTGTCCCACGTCCCCCCACCAGGAACCCACCATCCTCACCACGAACCCCCATCCTCACTACGAACTCACAACACGGACTCACATTATCACCACAAACTCACATGGACTCACATCCTCACCACGGACCCAGCCTCACAAATAACCCACAACACGGACCTACAAACTTAACACAAACCTACAAGACGGACTGACACACTCACCACGAACCCACAACATGGATCTACACACTGACCACGGACCCACACATACACCATGAGCCCACAACACCGACCCACACACTCACCACTAGCCCACACACTCACCTCGTCAAAGGTTTGGCACGGATGGCTTCAGCAGAAGTTGGACGAAGATGATGAAGCTGAAGCAGCTGAAATTTGAGAAGCGGCCGTCTCCTTCACTCCTGTCTCGAACTATGAGGAAGCACGTGGTGATTGCGACGTCACCGGTGCTGTCAGCCACGCCCCTCCGAGTGACGTCCCAGTGCGAGACCACGCCCCCGGAAGCCGCCTCCCGCCCCGCCTCTTTCGGCGACCCCCACCTCCACCCCCAGCTTCTACTTCCGCTTCCGGTCGGGGCGAATGGCGGCGATGGCGGGAAAAATCTGAACCCTGTCTGGGCCTCCTCAAGGTCGACTCAGCCTGAAGATGCCGACACGGGGCTCTGTGTGAGGTGAGTCTGTGTGTGTCTGTGTGTGGTGAGTCTGTGAGTGTCTGTGTGTGTCTGTGTGTGGTGAGTCTGTGAGTCTCTGTGTGTCTGTGTGAGGTGAGTCCGTGGGTCTCTGTGTGTGGTGAGTCTGTGTGTGTCTGTGTGTATCTGTGTGTGTCTGTGTGAGGTGAGTCTCTGGGTCTCTGTGTGTGGTGAGTCTGTGGATCTCTGTGTGTGTCTGTGTGTGGTGAGTTTGTGGGTCTGTGTGTGTGTCTGTGTGTGGTGAGTCTGTGTGTCTCTGTGTGTTGAAGTCTGTGGGTCTCTGTGTGAGGTGAGTGTGTGGGTTTCTGTGTGTGGTGAGTGTGTGGGTTTCTGTGTGTGGTGAGGGACATGGTGAGCGCTGTCTGACAGTGCTGAGTGGCACCACGCTCTGCGTGCGGTGCCGACCCCTACAGGATAGGGTGTGAGAGTGCTGGCCATGGGAATGGGGTTACCAAGGGCCATGGCACTTGACCACGAAGGACACGTGACCAGTAAAGTGTACACAGGGCCCCCAGGTGGGGGCTAGGGGTGGTCACGTGTCAGGGCCGGGAACCCGCTAGAGGATTCCAGAAGGTGGTCGTGGCCAAGGGCGGAGCCACCCCCGCCACAGAGGATAAAAGCCGGGTCCCGAGAGGGACCGGCTGCTGTTGTTCATCCTGAAGAATCTACGTCCTACAAGAGTCACCAACACGTGGACCCGGACCCCGGCCAGGGTCCGGTCCGTCGTAGCTAATTCCCGTGTAATTAGTGTAGATAGCCTGGTGGTCCACCACCATAGGTTGTTCATGTGTTAAGGGGTAGTACCCCGTGTGTCGGTTGAAGAAGTGCGTCTGTGACTCAGTTGAATTCATTACACATATTTACTGATGTATCCTTTAACAAAAAGCATTACAAATTGACGTAAGCATTTGCCAGTGTTAGTTAATAAAATTCAGTGTAAAACAGGAAATGGCTGTAGTTGATTACCCCAAACTAATTACAGTATCATTAATTATATGGTTCTATTGTACACTAAACGACGCATGTGTTGCTTGTTGTGGCACAGACCTGCCAATACGGCCTTGTGTGCTTTAAACTCCTGGCCACCAACACGAAGCAGGCAGTCAGTGAAGCGGGAATTGTCCCAGATCTCCCCGAAGTCAACTGCCAGCCGGCAATCTGGCACTTTCAATGTACTCATGCTGGATTGTCCAGAAATGTTCACGGAATCCTGCACCACACTAACCTGCATAGACATCAACCAGCTTTGAGAAGGCATTTGATGATTTTTTTTTTACAAATCCTCACTTAACTACACATTTTGCATGAAGATGTAGGCTTTGGTTCAATCAAGCAAGCAAATCTGCACAGACATCCTATATCAGAACAAGTGTTGTGAATGCCAAAATAGTGGTCCGTGAAATGTTTTTCATATTAATCAATTTTCATTCTATATTTTTGTCAAGTTATTTTACACTGTATAAACAGTTTAAACAGGTAGTGAGGCCCCTAATTATGGGTTCTGCACAACAACAGAGGAAGTGAACAGCCCTTCTTGATGTGCTTCCTTTCATTCTCAAAAATGCTTGTATTTTGTAAAGGATTTTAAAGGTAAAAAATGTAAATCTGGCTGATTAAAAGGACCCCCCTAAGGACAAGAAACATTTACATCAAACTGGCTGATGTCCGAGAATAGGAAAAGGAATTCATGTGGCGACATTTAAACAAAACACTTTATGTAACACCTGACATTCTAGTTTATAAAAATGTCAAGGTTTAAATATAAACACTATCCAGAGGGAGAAAACCTAAAAAAAATTATGCTTGATTATTTAATTGTTGTGCTATGTTAACTCTAGCATCAGTGGAGGAAAAAAGTGCTTGTAAAACTCATGTTAACAATTTCCTTGTATGGAATAGGGAAAGTAATTATTACAATCTTCAATTAAATAGAATATTGACTCCAACTGTGCAATTGTAATGAATAAAATAGAAAATTACACATTAGCTGCAGCATGTCATACTTACTTCACCAAAGAGTGTCAGTTTGTTATCTGGAAGCAAGCTATTAGATACATCAAGCAAAAAATCTCTTCGAATGAATTTTTTTAAATCCCCAGTCTTTTCCTTGGAAAAAGCGGTATGCTCGTGGGCTCTCTGTAAAAAAATAGATTTCAAACAATACTCACCAGTTCTTAAAATAAACTGTGGTAATTTCATGTAATGGGAAAAAAAAAACTTAATTCTATTTTCAAAGTGTAAAGACAGCAATGTATTCTAAAGCCCTGCGCCACGGTGGCAGTCAACTACCTCGCCTGGTATATAGGTCATGGGTTCAATCTCAACCCTGATGCCTGTATATTTGTAATCTGCATGTTCTTGTGGTTGCATGTATTTTTATCCAGGTCTTCCGGTTTTTCCCTCCATATTTATAAAAATCCAGAGTATTTGGCTGCTATACATTTCCACACAATAAGCGATCTCGTTAAGCTATCGTTTGTGGCCGGGGCACTTCTGAAAAAGAGCTATGTACAGTGAGGGAAAACAGTATTTGATTCCCTTCTGATTTTGTATGTTTGCCCACTGACAAAGAAATGATCAGTCTATAATTTTAATGGTAGGTTTATTTGAACAGTGAGAGACAGAAAAACAACAAAATTCAGAAAAACGCATGTCAAAAATGTTATAAATTGATTTGCATTTTAATGAGGGAAATAAGTATTTGACCCCTCTGCAAAACATGACCTAGGACTTGGTGGCAAAACCCTTGTTGGCAATCACAGAGGTCAGACGTTTCTTGTAGTTGGCCACCTGGTTTGCACACATCTCAGGAGGGATTTTGTCCCACTCCTCTTTGCAGATCTTCTCCAAGTCATTAAGGTTCCGAGGCTGACGTTTGGCAACTCGAACCTTCAGCTCCCTCCACATATTTTCTATGGGATTAAGGTCTGGAGACTGGCTAGGCCACTCCAGGACCTTAATGTGCTTTTTCTTGAGCCACTCCTTTGTTGCCTTGGCCGTGTGTTTTGGGTTATTGTCATGCTGGAATACCCATACAGGACCCATTTTCAATGCCCTGGCTGAGGGAAGGAGGTTCTCACCCAAGATTTGACGGTACATGGCCCCGTCCATTTTCCCTTTGATGCGGTGAAGTTGTCCCGTCCCCTTAGCAGAAAAACACCCCCAAAGCATAATGTTTACAGCTCCATGTTTGACAGTGGGGATGGTGTTCTTGGGGTCATAGGCAGCATTCCTCCTCCTCCAAACACGGCGAGTTGAGTTGATGCCAAAGAGGTCCATTTTGGTCTCATCTGACCACAACACTTTCACCCAGTTGTCCTCTGAATCACTCAGATGTTCATTGGCAAGCTTCAGACAGGCATGTATATGTACTTTGTTGAGCAGGGCCCCCTGCGGGCGCTTCAGGATTTCAGTCCTTCACGGCGTAGTGTGTTACCAATTGTTTTCTTGGTGACTATGGTCCCAGCTGCCTTGAGATCATTGACAAGATCCTCCCGTGTAGTTCTGGGCTGATTCCTCACCGTTCTCATGATCATTGCAACCCCACGAGGTGAGATCTTGCATGGGGCCCCAGACCGAGGGAGATTGACAGTTCTTTTGTGTTTCTTACATTTGCGAATAATCGCACCAACTGTTGTCACCTTCTCACCAAGCTGCTTGGCAATGGTCTTGTAGCCCATTCCAGCCTTGTGTAGGTCTACAATCTTGTCCCTGACATCCTTGGAGAGCTCTTTGGTCTTGGCCATGGTGGAGAGTTTGGAATCTGATTGATTGATTGCTTCTTTTATACAGGTAACAAGCTGAGATTAGGAGCACTCCCTTTAAGAGTGTGCTCCTAATCTCAGCTCGTTACCTGTAAAAAAGACACCTGGGAGCCAGAAATCTTTCTGATTGAGAGGGAGTCAAATACTTATTTCCCTCATTAAAATGCCAATCAATTTATAAAATTTTTGACATGCGTTTTTCTGGATTTTGTTGTTGTTATTCTGTCTCTCACTGTTCAAATAAACCTACCATTAAAATTATAGACTGATCAGTTCTTTGTTAGTGGGCAAACGTACAAAATCAGCAGGGCATCAAATACTTTTTTCCCACACTGTAGCTCAGTGGGCCTTGCCTGGTAAAATAAAAATAGTTCAGTTTAGCTTTTAACTTCAAGGTAGATGAAAATCAGCCCTGGATTTAAGTGTATGAAGATATAGTTCATATGGATTACGTGAATGTGTTTGTGTATTCATAATGCTTGTCTTTGTAAACATGGTTGTGTGACGTGAGTTACATGTTAACATTACCAAAGACAACACCAAAGCAAATAATAAGAAAAAAACATGAAAGTTAAAAACAAAAAGATAGATTTAGACTCTCAGAAAAATGTTAATAGCCTTAGCAAAGCACAGTAAATGTATGGATGTCATCACTTAAAATAGTTATCGCGCATTGAAAGAGTATCCTGAAAGTAATAAGGCAATTATAAAACAAACAATATGAACCACTAAAGCAAGGTAAAGGAGAAGTGTGAAATGGGATGAAAATGCCAACCTTTGTAAAACCACCAGAAATGAATAAAAAAATGGATGAGAATACAAACAAAAATAATGAAGTTGTAATAAACAGTGAGTGCAAGCAGAACAAATAAAGCCGTCACTTGATAAATCACAACGGAATAACACATGGTGAAGATTGTAAAACTAGGAAAAGAAATGTCCGTGAATGACAATGTCCAGGTACACTAAGCAAAATAAAATTATTATTGGAGGGTCAATATCGTGGAAGACACAAAAAATATGCATAATGGCAACTTCTGAAGGTGGAACAGGATCAAGAGCACTTTTGGAATATGAATTTGATAATGAAAAGTTGCAATGTGCTACAGGATGAAAGATTCCAATCTAGTGCATATCACCTACTATGAAACACTGATTACAAATAGAAACACTGACAAATGGAACAAAACTAAAAAATACACAAAGCATGGAGAGAAGTAAGTTGAGAATTACAGTGAGAAACTGAAAGAGGAACACGTTGGTCAAATCAAAACGGCAAATTAGAGACATCATATTCACTGTTGTAAATATAGATTGGGCTTGGACAGGACACATCGCTAAATGGGATGGTTGATGGGTGAGACTAGTGGTCGAATAGGAAGAAAAGTAGAGTACATGCCCAAGACGATGTCAAACGTAGACAAGGAGATATTAGATCAGCTCATGTGAAGGATGAGGGATGGTGTTCGTAAGGTTTATAAAATGTTTCAAGCAGTCGATAAATAATGGCTGATTATGATATAATCCTGTTACCAAATACACATATGACGTGAATTGATACTTAAATACAAGTAGTTTCACCCATAGCCTTGGTTTCCTCTCCCTTGGCATTAAGAATAGAAACCTTGAACTTGGCGTAGACTTCACTCTTGGGACAGCTGACCAATAACAAGTACAACGATAGGTAATCTTTACTCTCTTCGTCAAAACCCTTGGGGTTTATGCGTAGGCACCTGATTGAACATATAAACAAGACATATTAGGTGTGTATGTACGCGCAGACTACATTACTAAAACAATATAGTATGAACTAAAACATGCACTATGCAACATTGTTCTAGTAAAGCACCTCTGTGAGCATTGTGATTTTTTAATGTCATAAAATAGCCAGAATTTACTGTACCATTTCAATGTATCATTGGTGCCTGCTGAAAATGTAGAACTCTTGAGAACTTGGCCCATTTCTTCACGACAGAAGCTGAAATTGTTGATGGTCCACATATAAGAGAACTTTACGACCTTAACCTGAAACACACGAGCACATAACAGCTATAAAGCTCATTCATTACCATAAATACATGACCATTGACACACCCTCAAGTATTTCACCCACACATCTGAATATTGTGCTAAAAAACACAAACTGTCTATAAGGAAAGAAACATTACTGTAAATGAAAGGGTCTTATTAGTGTTCTGGGATTACCTTGCGTGTTCATTACTGCACAGCGTTAACACAACAAGTCTCAACATGTCATAGATTAGAGTGTGCAATAAAAGGCCTTTTTATTTTTTTATTTGATAAAAACTGCTGCCCCTTTTGTAAAAATACACTACCAGTCAAAATCAGAGACAATTATCTAGTATAATGTTGTTAGTGCAATTCTATGAACTTTGCAATCTGATGTACAAAAATAGCCTGTACAATGATAATCCATAATTGCACTTACACATAATTATGAAACCATTTTGGATGGCTTTGTGATGAACAAAAAACGTGTAAAAGTTAAATGCATTAGCCATGCGCATACTTTGACCGGCACAAGACGGAGACCCGTTGAATGTGATTGGCCACAGGGGAACAAGTTACCTGTGTGTAGCACCAGCTTTCTGCGATGGGCGCATTGGACATTTCAGACGGAAGTGGCGGGCTCGGGGCCCTGGACATGTTTGCATTGAATGCGAGGGAAGTGACATCATCAGGTGACATTAAGAGGGAAGTGACATCATGAGGTGACATTAAGCAGGAAGTGACATCATCAGGCGACATTAAGAGGGAAGTGACATCATCAGGCGATATTAACATGTAAGTGACATCATCAGGCGATATTAACATGTAAGTGACTACGAGATTACGAGTTAAATGTTCTTGCTGTGGTTTTCACACCTGACGATGATTGCTTGTGTTGCGGTCGAAACGTCGTAAGAATTTTATTGTTTTATGTTTTTTATTATTTTATTGTTTCCCTTCTACGTGGTGACTTTACCGAAAGAACAAAGAATATGAATCGCTGCAGTCACGAAAGATTTAAATAATTAAATTAAATTGCAAGAGATTGATTATTCGTGCAAAAGAGCGTCGCGTAACCGATCACTCAGGAGTGGGACCTGCGCCTTTAGTGGCACCCCGACGTGAAACGAGCACACGGCACCAACTGTCCCCACTTCCTGAAACGGAACGGGGTTTTACAATCGATGCACGTGCAACTAGTCTCAATGATTGTTGCGCAACAGGAGTGCTTCAGGAGAGCATCAGCGAGGTTTTACTGTTCCTCCTCCACTGGAGGGGCGCAGGCTACAGCACAGCGGTTTACCACCAGGCACTCCGTAGTTTGGGTTGTGTGGACACAACATCGCAGGGCAGTGAGACTTCTTGAAGGAGGAGATGTGGCACATCAGCCTGTTGATGTTTTGATTTAAAGCTTTCGTTACTGCAGTAATTCATATTCTTAGCTCTTTCGGTAAAGTCACGTTGAAGGGAAACAATAAAATAATAAAATATATATTGTGTTTTATATATATTTTATTGTTTTATTGTTTCCCTTCAACGTGACTTTACCGAAAGAGCTAAGAATATGAATTACTGCAGTCACGAAAGCTTTAAATCAAGAGTCCATCTATGTTCTGAAAAGAGGAGGGGGGAGACGAAAAATAAATTTATGCTGTCTGAAAGCCACCGTAAGCGTGAACAATCAATTAAGACCTGAAATAAATCCTTCCAATGATTGCTAAGCCAGAGTCCATCTTCTCGGTTGAAATTGTCTCTGTGTTTGTATATGTGGATAGCATCATGAACAAATCTCTCATGGTAGCCAGATGTATTGCAAAGAACCTCTGTCTTGGAGAAGTCAATGTCATGTGAGCCTACTGAATTATAACAGTGATCTGCCATGGCCGAGGTGTTGGTCCTACCGTGTTTAAGGTCTGCTTTGTGTTCACGAATGCGGCCCGAGACATTGCGTTTGGTTTCTCCAATGTAACTACTACCACAGAGGCAACTTAGTTTGTAGACACCAGGGTACTGTATGTCGTGATAGCGAACTAATGCGTATAACGCTCCCACGTTTATAATTAACTTAGGTGGGTGACCCCTATTTATTCCCATGTCACAGGGCTATACCTAATACATGAAAACTTGAAATGAAACTTGAAATAACAGACTGTTGAGGCAATTGCTGTTGGCGAGTAGCAGCGTCTATGAAGGCTGGCACAGCACACGAGCAGTGGGTGGCCAACAGCAGGCCCGGCCACCAGAGACCCACAGGGAGACACAGAGACCGACAGAGACACACAGAGACCCACAGAGACACACAGAGACATACAGAGACCAACAGACACACAGAGACTCACAGAGACCCACAGGGACACACAGAGACCCGTAGAGACCCGTAGAGACTCATAGAGACCCATATAGACCCAGAGTGACTGAGACTCGTAGACACCGATAGAGGCTCAGGGACTCACAGAGACCCATAGAGATACCATCACCACCACCATCATCACAACCATGATCATCACCACCATCACAACCACCACCACGATCACACTGCACTAGGTACTCATTTAAAGCCATGCCGACCCATGGAAAGCGGTTTAAATATTCGGCACCGTTATTGGTCGTGAGTGGGGAGGAATTGAACTCTGTTCACTGGGTTCGCAACACAGCGTTGCAAGCCACCACACTGCCGCTCCCCATTAGGACGACGCGCACGGCATTGACAACCTTGATGCTTCCGGTTGCTTGCGATGAAGTGACCGGTTGGCTCAGCCTGCCAAGAGCACCGAGCTGTACCGCTGAGACCATGGGTTTGAAATTCAGGCAACTTGCTTGTGATTTTAAACCAGGTTTTTCAAGCGTATTGCATTTGGCTAAATTCCAGCTGAGAATGAAAATATCAGTTTCACTCTCGTACGTGAAACATTTTTCTCGGTGGCAGGGCGTGTGGGGAGGTGCTGCTCATGACTGTTGGGGGGGGTGGTAGTGACACGTGGCCTCCCAATGATCCGATCAAAATCCCTCATTTCGATCGGATCATTGGGGTTTACAGTGAGGGGAAAAAAGTATTTGATCCCCTGCTGATTTTGTACGTTAGCCCACTGACAAAGAAATATAATTTTAAGAAATATAATTTTAATGGTAGATTTATTTGAACAGTGAGAGATATAATAACAACAACAAAATCCAGAAAAATGCATGTCAAAAATGCTATAAATTGATTTGCATTTTAATGAGGGAAATAAGTATTTGACCCCCTCTCAATCAGAAAGATTTCTGGCTCCCAGGTGTCTTTTATACAGGTAACGAGCTGAAATTAGGAGCACACTCTTAAAGGGAGTGCTCCTAATCTCAGCTCGTTACCTGTATAAAAGACACCTGTCCACAGAAGCAATCAATCAATCAGATCCCAAACTCTCCACCAGTCAACGCCCTACCTGGTTGATTGACGTTGAGAGACCACGCCCACACACGTGATCGGCAAACGTGGTCGATTCCCACGGCTACACAGTAGGAATCGATTAATGTAGGTTCGTTTTAGACCACTGTTGATTCCCATGTTATCCCAATGCAAATCGATTTTATTAGCCTAAGCCACAAATAAATCGATTCCCATGTTATCCCAATGCAAATCGATTTTATTAGCCTAAGTCACAAATAAATCGATTCCCATGTTATCCCAATGGAAATCGACTCATACATCCGTAACTCTACTATAATCGATTCCTAATGTTATCCCATTATGAATCGGCGCGAGTATAGTTAATCGAAATTTAAATCGATTTTCTCTGCAGGTGACTTGGCGTGGAGTGAATGGGGATGCGGAAACTCTTCGTCCTGCACCTCGTCACGTGGTGCAGCAGCCTCGTCACGTGGTGCAGCAGACACGGTGAGCCGAGCCGATCGATACATCATCGGGTGCCAGGTTGTGGTGGACGTGGGGAGCGGTGGTGCAGTGGTTAGCGCACTGTGTGTGTGTGGGGAGCGGTGGTGCAGTGGTTAGCGCACTGTGTGTGTAGTGGGGAGCGGTGGTGCAGTGGTTAGCGCACTGCGTGTGTGTGTGTGGAGCGGTGGTGCAGTGGTTAGCGCACTGCGTGTGTGTGGGGTGCTGTGGTGCAGTGGTTAGCGCACTGTGTGAGTGAGTGTGGGGAGCGGTGGTGCAGTGGTTAGCACACTGTGTGTGTGTGGGGAGCGGTGGTGCAGTGGTTAGCGCACTGTGTGAGTGTGTGTTGGGGTGGTAGCTGTGAACACAGTGGGGACTGTGGTTAGTAGTGAGTAGTACATTATTATACAGCTGTGCCTTAAACTTGTTATTAGATTCAAGTATAACGTTGCAATGACTATTGTTTGCTAAACATAACTTAACATTTTTAATGACTGAGTTGAGTTTATGCGTGCGCTGGGGTGGTAGCTGTGAACACAGTGGGGACTGTCTGTGTACTCAGTAGTGAGTAGTACATTATTATACAGCAGTGCATCTCATACACACACACACATCTCATACACACACATCTCATACACACACATCTCATACACACACACATCTCATACACACACATACCTCATACACACACACACATCTCATACACACACACATCTCATACACACACACACATCTCATTCACACACACATCTAATACACACACACATCTCACACACACACACATCTCATACACACACATCTCATACACACACACATCTCATACACACACACATCTCATACACACACACATCTCATACACACACACACATCTCATACACACACACGCATCTCATACACACACGCATCTCATACACACACACATCTCATACACACACACGCATCTCATACACACACACACATCTCATACACACACACATCTCATACACACACACACATCTCATACACACACACATCTCATACACACACACACATCACATACACACACACACATCTCATACACACACACATCTCATACACACATCTCATACACACACACACATCTCATACACACACACATCTCATACACACACACATCTCATACACACATCTCATACACACACACATCTCATACACACACACACATCTCATACACACACACATCTCATACACACACACATCACATACACACACATCTCATACACACACACTCGCATGCATCTCATACACACAAAGACCCCCGTATAGCCTTAACAGACTCGGGGCAATCGCTGGGAGCCAACACCTATGAAGGCCGGCCCAGCACACGATGGGGTGGGTGGCCAAACACCACGCCCGGCCGCATTTGTCTCCCAAGTGGCGATGTTCACACCCTGCACCAAGTACTCATTTAAGGCTGAGTTGACTTCATAGACGGAAACAGGAATACTTCTTCACAATTATGGCAAATCGCCTGATGAAGCTGGTTGTAATAATCAGCGTAACATCATACTATAATGGTAAATGTTCTGGGTTTACTATCCAATACACAACCAGTGTGCTGAAGCAGTAACTTATTGGCACGTTTTGTTTACGTGAAATATGCTCTGACTTTAACATAGCTATTTCTGTGACCAGTTACAAGCTAATCACTCAGCTATTTCAATGCTAAATTCTATGCTAATTGCTTTGTCAAGGGGCACCTCTGACGATGTGTATACTTTAACTTAGTTATTTCAATGAGCCATTTCAATGCTAAATTATATGCTAATTCCTTTGTCAAGGCGCTTGGTCTTTTTCTTCTCACACAGCTTAAAGGTCGTGATCTAAGCGTGGCTTCTCTCACTCCAGCGCTGTCCTCCAGACAGTCTCGTCCCTTCACCTGATGAAGGCCGCTTGTGTTGTGGCCGAAACGTCGTGATTTTTTGTTATTTTATTTTCACCTACGTGACTTTACCCAATAGAACCAAAGAGTATGGATCCTAGCAGTCACGAAAGCTTTAAATCTAGAAGTGTGTGGGTGGTCTGACTTAGTCCACTAGGGGGCGGTAGGGCGCCACCCCACCAGGCAGCTGGACATGAGAATGATTTTTCGAATAAAAAAGACTTTACTATAACCGTTGTTGTGTTGACATAACTTAAAACTATAATCATTCTTTCAACGTGAATTGCCCGAGTAACATTTTTAGTAGTTCGTATTAGAAACAGCCGCTGCAACGCCGCGCGGTCTGATTTGTGCCTCGTGGGAGGTCTCGAGACCTTTTACCATGGGGTTTATATATTGCAGAACTAATGGACAACCTGAAGTGCATTTCTAGGAGAAAAACCCAGACCAGCCTGTGCATTATGCCTCAAGTTACGTTCGTGTCAAATGAAGACTTGATTTTACAATTTTTAATTTACTGAAATAAGTTTTGATCAAATTAATGTACTTTTTAATCACAAGTATGTTTGTTCTGTTCTGTATGTACATGGACACAGTTCAACATTCAAAGCATTACAAGGGACAATATCCTCTAAATGCAATGGGTTTTATTCCGCTCTTTGGCTTTTACAAGCAGCCACTTGTGAGCCCCGTATTTAGACCGCTTCGAATCACACCTTGGCACAGTAATGAGCAATGTCACCCAATTCTGTCAAATGCGGTGTCCAACGTTTTGCCCCACGTGCCGTCGTCAGGTGCTGCCAGCCCACATCACCGTCTGTTGTAACGAGAATGGACCTTGCAGGTCGATCCCAACCAGCTGATTCGTCCGACTGACGCGGAACGGCCTCAGGGGTACCTGGTATCGCCCTGGTTTCGGCCGCATTGCTGACACGCGCGGCAGCCCTGCACCCAGGCGGCCACGTCTGGTGCTAACTTGGGCCAGAGATACTGGCGACGCAGGGTCTCCCGAGTGCACCGTTCCTCATCATGGCCCCCGAGCGGGTGGTCGTGCACCAGTCTTAGCAGCTGGGGTCGCACCTGGGCGGGAACACAGATGCACCCAGGCTGGCCGGCTTCGGTTACCACGCACAACCGGGCATACAAACCACTCCAGGGTCCTGGTAGGGCGTCCCTCTTCTCCCGTAGGGCCGCTTCCACCGCCGCCAGATCCGGATCCCGCAGCTGGGTCCGTCTCAGCTGCTCGTCGTCCAGGCCCGGGAAGGCGCAGCCGACGTCCTCCTGGATCCGATCGGGTGGGGTTGAGCGATCCGTCAGGCCCCGGGGTGTGGGCCCCATGCCCGCCGGGTGGTCCTCCGGGTCCCTGGTTCCTCCTGCCGGGGTCTCTGTTGCACATACTGCACTCTCTCCCGCGAGGGGGGTTTTAGTTTCGGCGCGCCCTCTGGGGCCCGCTGCTTGCCGGCAGCATCCCCCCGCGAAGCATGGGCAGGCTTCCCCCGTCCTTGTCTCGGCGCACACCGCGGGTCGCCTCGACAAGGCGTCCGTGTTGGTGTGCATACGCCCAGCACGGTACTCGATTTGCAGGTTGTACTCCTGCAGCTGCGCCAGCCATCGGGCCATCTGCCCCCACGGTTCCTTGAATGTAAGGAGGAACTGTAGGGCATAATGGTCAGTGCGTACCCGACATTTTCTGCCATACAAGTACGGCCGGAACTGTTTACATGCGAAGATCACGGCATACAGTTCTTGACGGGTCACACAATAGTTCAGCTCGGCCCCGCTCAGGGTCCGGCTGGCATATGCGATGACTTGCCCTGTCCCATCCTGCACCTGCGACAGCACCGTGCCTAGCCCACTGCCGCAGGCGTCGGTGTCCAAAATAAAGTCAGTGGTGAAATCGGGGAAAGCCAGGGTGGGAGTGTGGGTGAGGTGGTCTTTGAGGGTGGTGTCTTATTTTTGCGTGGGGTAACGCGCTGCGGGTTCGTGCCGCTTCCGACACCAATATGCGGGGGCTGCTGCCCCCCGCCTCCTCCGTTTCATTCTCGCTACTACCCCCCGACTGCTCTGTCGGGTTCGGGCTACTGACCTCCAATTCCTCACCCCCCTGTACCCCCGACTTTGCTGCTGCCCGCGTAGGCATGATTCAATTAGTGGGGCCGCCTGCTTTATGCTTACGACGCTCTACGCGGCTCAGTGGCGGACGCGCTGCTGTGAGCACGCCCGCGAAGTAAAACCCCGTCTCGTGCGTAAACAAAAGGGTACAGCGCGCCGACGCGTGACTCCGCAGCCGGCGCTTAGCCCCCCGGGATCTGTTCGCGCACACGCCCTACGTACCCAGGCACTAACCAACCCAGCTCCGCTACCTGCCCGGCTCTGTACACCAATCACACGTGAGGAACTTGGGGTTAGGGGTTAGAGGGCAGAGGTGTCCACCGTGCGCGCACCGCTGATTGGAGGAAGTCACTCCGCCCCGATTTAAAGGCCGTCTAAACAGCCGCGTGTGTATGCGAACACTAGGCGCTTCACCCTCCTCTTCGCCATAAACAGCCGTGCATGCACGCGAACGCAAGGCACTCCACCCTCCTCTTCACACTCACAAAGACCACACGAGACCGTTTATACTCTACTGGCTATTTTATTCCCCGTGAGTAACTCGCTAAACTACGCGTGATTGTGTGGGTCAGCAGACCCTAACTAGCCTATCCTTCGTGGATCCTGGACTCAATTTATCCTGCCTGGCGCTCCACTTTCTACCCTCTGACTAATTAGCCCAAACTCACCTCTCTCTTACTTACGCTTACTTCCAATCTGATGCGCCGGAAGCTGTAGAAGGGCGATGCTGTGGGTTGTCCCCATGGAGGATTGTGCCTGGCTGCGTTGAAGCTCGTCACACGGACGACTCGAACGGCTGGCTCCAACACCCCGCTGACTTCGATGGCTTGAAGGAAGGACTCTGATCTTACTGCCTGAATCCCCCTCCTTTTATCCTACCTATAACAAAGGCATTCCGCTGTTTCGCCCCCGTGGTCTCCCATCCAATCAGGAGCCCGGATTTTCCCGCCCTTTTGACCGTCGGATCCCAGCTCTGGTGACGTCACCGCAGTGGTTCCCTCGACGTCTGCTTTCCGCTACCCGCCCACTGACTCGTGTTGTGTGTGCGCGCTTCCATCCGCGGTGGCTCAACAGCCCCTGCCATGACCATGCCATTACAATCCAAGGTCACGGCGCCGCAGTGTCCATTAGCCTTAGGGGTAGGTCGCCCAATTCCCCGGCCGTGGGAAACCATGAAGCTTGATCTCAGTAGAGGCTTCTGGACGAAAACCCGTCGGCCAGGTGACCTTCCCTCCCGGCTCTACGTGGGGTATGCGTGCGTTCATGTGGGGGGCGGCGAGGGGCGCGCAGCGTCGGCGTCGTCACTCTCCGGTGGCGGCATCACGGCGGTGGGCACGGTCCCGACGGAGCGGCTCCGCTGCGGCGGCACCACAAGTCTCACACACACCACACACACACACACCACACACACACACAGAGTCACACACACCACAAACACACACCACACACACACACAGAGTCACACACACCACACACACACCACACACACACACAGTCACACACACAGACACACACCACACACACCACACACAGACACAAACACAATCACATACCACACACACAGTCACACAACACACACACAGAGTCACACACACACACAGAGTCACACACACCAGACACACACACAGTCACACACAGGCACACACCACACACACCACACACAGACACAAACACAATCACATACCACACACACAGTCACACAACACACAAACAGACTCACACACACACACAGAGTCACACACACAGTCACACACACTATACACACACAGTCACACACACAGACACACACCATACACACCACACACACACAAATACAATCACATACCACACACACAGTCACACAACACACACACAGAGTCACACACAGTCACACACCACACACACCACACACAGACAAAGTCACACAACACACAAAGTTACATACACCACACACACCACACATACAACACACACCACACACACAGACTCGCACACCACACACACAATGACACACTACACAAAGACACAACAACAACCGCCATTCGTCACTAAGTGGTGGTGACGTCACCACGACGCTTGTGCCAGGCAATGTGCACCTTGAGGCCACGTGAAGTGTCGAACGCCCGCTGGCAGGAGGTGACAGGGCAAACCCAAAGTGCCACGGGTCGACTGACTAAGATGACTGAGATGACTGGCTGATGCACCACCTGTGCCCCCTACTGTGCCAACCTGCTGTGCTTTAGCCACCCGGCGCTCCGCTCGTTGTTATGAGCGTCGCTCCTCCACCCTCCGTTGTTGTTGGAGGGCGACTGCCTCCAACTGCCCAGTAGCGTCCTTCACGAGCCTCCTCCACAGAGGCCGATCTTGACACCGCTGGTACCAGTCATCGGCAAGTCCACTCAGCTCCACGTCCTCCTGTACCACATCACTCCATCTTTTCTCTAGCCCATGCCGCGCCCATTTAGCCCCCTCGATCCGGCTGAACAAAAGCTGTTTAGGCATGCGGTGGCTAGGCATGCGGTCTACATGACCCAGCCAACACAGCCTTACCTGCCGGAGGAGCTCACAGATGGGACCTTGTCCAGATCTTTCAAGTATTTGTGAGCTCCTCACACAATCCAGCCTGGTTAAACCCAGGATGGATCGTAGGCAGGCAAACCTAAATGTTTCTAACTGGCGACGATGTTCCATTAGAGGGGTCCACGTTTCGCAAGCGTAGAGAAGGGAGGGAATGACTGTGGCCGAGAAGACCTGAAGCTTCGTGCGGAGCGACAGACCAGGTAGTTTCCACACAGTGTTGTGCCGGACTGATTCGGAGTGAGACCTCTGCTGTTAAACTGGAGCCGGTCATGAGCACACTGCCCAGGTATGGAAAACTCTCCACTCTCTCCACAACTGCCCCATCACCGATTGGGAGTTGTGGGGGTGGAGTGCCCGATGGTACAAAATACCCAGGCAGCTGCTTCGTTTTGGTGGGGTTGATGGTAATGCCCCACAACAACAACCGCAATTCGCCACTAAGTGGCGGTGACATCACCACGACACTTGTGCCAGGCAATTTGCACCTTGAGGCCACGTGAAGTGTCGAACGCCTGCTGGCAGGAGGTCACCGGGCAGACCCAGGTGCCACGGGTCGACTGACTGAGATGACTGGCTGATGCACCACCTGTGCCCCCTACTGTCCCAACCTGCTGTGCCTTAGTCACCCGGCGCTCCACTCGTTGTGAGCGTCGCTCCTCCGCCCTCCGTTGTTGTTGGAGGGCGACTGCCTCCAACTGCCCAGTAGCGTCCTTCACGAGCCTCCTCCACAGAGGCCGATCTTGACACCGCTGGTACCAGTCATCGGCAAGTCCACTCAGCTCCACGTCCTCCTGTACCTCATCACGCCATCTCTTCTCTAGCCCGTCCTGCGCCCGTTTAGCCCCCTTGATCCGGCCGAACAAAAGCTGTTTCGGCATGCGGTGGCTGGGAATGCGGGCTACATGACCCAGCCAACGCAGCCTTGCCTGCCGGAGGAGCTCACCGATGGGACTGTGCTCAGATCTTTCAAGGATTTGTGAGCTCCTCACACAATCCAGCCTGGTTAAACCAAGGATGGATCGTTGGCAGGCCAGCCTAAATGTTTCTAACTGGCGAAGATGTTCCATTAGGGGGGTCCACGTTTCGCAAGCGTAGAGAAGGGAGGGAATGACCGTGGCCGAGAAGACCTGAAGCTTAGTGCGGAGCGACAGACCAGGTAGCTTCCACACAGCGTTATGCAACCGATGAAAATATATTGCCGCTCGACTGATTCGGAGTGAGACCTTTGCTGTTAAACTGCAGCCGGTCATAAGCACACTGCCCAGGTATGGGAAACTCTCCACTCTCTCCACAACTGCCCCATCACCAATTGGGAGTTGTGGGGGTGGAGTGTCCGATGGTACAAAATATCCAGGCAGGTGCTTAGTTTTGGTGGGGCTGATGGTAAGGCCCCACCTCTGAGTGGCACGCTCCAGTCTCAGCAGCAGTGTCTCCAACTCCTCCTCTGAATGAGCGGCTATTACCAAATCATCGGCATACATAACGTGGTTGACCAATAGCGAGCTATCCCTTGACAGCACCCGGGCATCGATCAGCCTCCCATTATATCTGTAACATATGGAGATTCCCCTGGTACAGCTATTGAAGGCTTCACGAACTACGTGGTCAAAATAGATGTTAAATAATGTGGGAGCCAGAGGACATCTCTGTCGCACCCCAAGGTGTACAGGGGATGGCTCTGACTCCGGCCACGTAGTTTTACCCGGGCCCGCTCACCATCATGAAGGTCCTTAATGATCGTGAGCAGAGGGTCAGGTACTCCAAAAGCACGAAGTATAACCCAGAGCCCAGGCCTACTGATGGTATCATAGGCCTTGACCAGGTCAATAAAGCAGAGATGTAGGTCTTGCTGGAATTCCCTAAACCTCTGCTGAAGCAGACGGACAGAAAATATGGCATCTGTGCAGGACTGCCCTTTCCTGAAACCGCATTGGGGCTCCGCAAGTCTCTCCTCAGCGTGCCTGGCAAGGCGATGTTGAATAATCCTTGCCAGGACCCTTCCCGGCACACTGAGGAGTGAGATGCCCCTGTAGTTGTTACAGTCTGTGTGGTCCCTCTTCTTAAAAAGGGGGACAACCAGGCCACCCTTCCAATCCTGTGGAACCCGTCCAGTGGTCCAGACTGTTGTTATGATGTCATATAGGGCAGTCTATGCACAAACGCCACTCTCCTTCAGCATTTTGCTTGGGAGATCATCTCTGCCCACTGTCTTTCCTGGTCTCAGACTCCGGATCGCCTTCAGTACTTCCTCAACAGATGGCACCTCAGGCAGCCACTCACAGGGGTGACTTCTTCCAATATTTGAGGCACCGCAGCCTCAGCAGGGTCATCCTCACTTTGTGCCACGATGTTTTCCTGGCTGAGGGATTTTTGTGGTGCCACAACAGCGAAGCCGCTCCGTCGAAACCGGGGCCGTCGCTGTGCTGCTGCGACCGAGAAGCCACCCGGCTCCCATCACAGCACTTCCCCCGCCACCCCCCCCCCACCTAAAGTCATACACACTCAAGTAGGGCCTCATGGGGAGGAGAGGGGGGCACCTGCCCTGAGTTTTTACCCGAGAGGCCCCCTCGTGGGGGTGCTCCACGGTTTCTCAGGGTCAGGGAATTGGCAGGCACCCCCCCAGGCCAAATGGCACTGCGGCGCCGTGGCTTAACTTGTGAAGCGCAGTGAGGAGATTCCCAAGACACACACGGACCAGCAGACAGGTGGGGAGCGGGGCAGCATGGGTTAAGCGCTCTACCCATGGTGCACCGCGGGCTAGCGTCTCTACCCATGATGCACTGCGGATTAACGGCCCTACCCATGATGCACCGCGGATTAACGGCCCTACCCATGATGCACCGCGGATTAACGGTCTGACCCGTGATGCACCGCGGATGGGCGGTGCGGGGGCTTTGAAAGGAGCATAAAAAGGGACGTTTTGGGGAAGCACGGGGCCATTTTTATTTGACTGGAGATCAACATGAGGGAGGGATCGAGGAGCCGTCACCTGACTGTTACTCGCACGTCCGTGAGACGGGGCAGAGAACAGCCAGATTCTGTTTACAGCATCATCTATCCGCGACCTCCATCGCTGCGAGGTCGGACCGTAAGTACGAGGGAGAGAGGTAAAACAAAGGGACGAAATTCGGAGAGAAAATAGAGGGCAGACAGGTCCATTAAGTATCAGGCAGTAGCGAGATAGGTTAGACCTGTCCTGCTGGTCCGTACTGACACGCAGTCTAGTTCGATAATCGCGGGGAATAAAACCACTAATAGGATCAAGCTGTGTCGTGGTCACTGTGAGTGCGAGGAGGGAGACGGAGTGTTTGGTGTTCGCATACCGGTACGAGTGTGTACAGAGTGTTTTGTGTTCGCGCGCATACGCGGCTGTTTGCAGCGAATAAGGGAGTAGAACGTGCTTATTGTCCGTACCTGTACGATCGTTTACAGTATTGTTCAGCGCGCGCGTACCTACACGAATATCTTCGGTGGTGCCCAGCGCTCGCGTACCTGCGCAATAGCCTACAGTAGCGCTTTGCGCTCACGCGCCTGTGTGACGGGGTGGCGGGCGCGCACTCGCGCGATTGTCTAATAGCGAATTAAGCGCCTGGCGTGTGCGAATACGCAGCTGTGTAAACAGCCCGTTAAATCGGAGCAAAGTAATCGTGGCGTGTTTGTTTTTGCTCGAGCGCGTGGAGCGTGGTTCGGAGGGAATCCCACGGGGGCGCGCCGCGCCTGTTTATTCCCGTGCAGGACGGGGTTTTACTTTGCGAGCGCGCTCACCGCGACACGCCACCGTTGAACAGGGTAGCGCATCGCGAGCGCAAAGCGTACGAGCCGCTAATTAAGCTACGCAAACGTGGTCGACATCCCAGGCAGAGGTACAGGGGGGCGAGGCATTAGGGGTCGGTAGTCTGGACCTGACAGAGCAGCCGGGGAGGTAGCGGTATGAATGGAACGGGGGAGTCGGTGGGCAACGGAACCGACAATTCAGTGATGGCGGGGGACGGTAGCCCCCACAGTAGTGCTGAGTCTATGCGGCAGTGCTGAGTCTATGGGGCAGTGCTGAGTCTAATGGACAGTGTTGATTCTATGGGACAGTGCTGAGTCTATGGGGCGGTGCTGAGTCTATGAGGCAGTGCTGAGTCTATGGGGCAGTGCTGAGTCTACGGGGCAGTGATGAGTCTATGGGGCAGTGCTGAGTCTATGGGACAGTGCTGAGTCTATGGGGCAGTGCTGAGTCTATGGGGCAGTGCTGAGTCTATGGGACAGTGCTGAGTCTATGGGGCAGTGCTGAGGCTATGGGGCAGTGTTGAGTCTATGGGGCAGTGCTGAGTCTATGGGGCAGTGCTGAGTTTATGGGGCAGTGCTGAGTCTATGGGGCAGTGCTGAGTCTATGGGGTAGTGCTGAGTCTATGGGACAGTGCTGAGTCTATGGGACAGTGCTGAGTCTATGGGGCAGTGCTGCGTCTATGGGACAGTGCTGAGTCTATAGGGCAGTGCTGAGTCTAAGGGGCAGTGCTGAGTCTATGGGGCAGTGTTGAGGCTATGGTCATTGACAAAATACAAACGATTTAATTTGTGAATAGTTTACCTCGTGAGGGGCATAAGATGTGCCAGTATTCGTCGAGATGACTGTTTTCTTTTCACCCCGCGATTAATTTATTGCTTAAAGGAGACATCGTGGAGGGAAACATGCGTGGGGGGTGGGTGGGGGGTGGGTGGGGGGTGGGTGGGTGGGGAGGGGCTGGGTGGGGGGTGGGGAGGGGCTGGGTGGGGAGGGTGGGGGGTGGGAGGGGTGGGGCTGGGTGGGGGGTGGGAGGGGAGGGGCTGGGTGGGAAGGGGCTGGTCACCCCGTGGTGCCCTTATAAAACTCAACGTGTAACCTACTCACGCCGGCTTGTGCCCGCCCTCACAGTCGGGCATATTGTGCTGAATGCACCACGTGGTGGTGCCGTTGTTGACCCTGGCCATTGACCGGGCAACCCAACCTCCTTACCAGCTCCCTCCCTCCGCAGGAGAATGTGTTGTGTCTCTACGCAATTGCTTCTGTGACCTCGCGTAGGGGTGAAATCCATGGGACCGCTGCAAATTACCTCTCTGAGACCCCACAACAAGAGAGGAGTTGCGGGCAGAAAGTGGAAGACGATGGGGAGGCCCTCTGATGAGGGTGAAGATGAGTTAGCGGCTGGGATAAAAACCGATCGTGTGATTTTGACTTGAAACTTTCGTGACTGCAGGAATTTAATATTATTTTGTTCTTTCGGGTAAAGTCACCACGCAGATAGAAAAATGAAGTTGATTTAAAAATAATTATATAAAAAGCTTTTAAAAAACACGAATGTAGAGTGTAGCCTGGCTCTTAATCGAAGTGAGTGTACTGACAGTCTATAATGTAGACTGTAGCCTGGTTATTAAGTTTGGTGAGTGTACTGACAGTCTATAATGTAGACTGTAGCCTGGTTATTAAGTATGGTGAGTGTACTGGCAGTCTATAATGTAGACTGTAGTAATGGTTATTAAGTATGGTAAGTGTACTGACAGTCTATAATGTAGACTGTAGTAATGGTTATTAAGTATGGTGAGTGTACTGACAGTCTATAATGTAGACTGTAGCCTGGTTATTAAGTTTGGTGAGTGTACTGACAGTCTATAATGTAGACTGTAGCCTGGTTATTAAGCTGAGTGTACTGACAGCCTATAATGTAGACTGTAGCCTGGTTATTAAGCTGAGTGTACTGACAGTCTATAATGTAGACTGTAGTAATGGTTATTAACCTGAGTGAGTGTACTGGCAGTCTATAATGTAGACTGTAGCCGTACATTGCTAACCGTGCCAATTGTGTTTTGGTTGCATTTTGCACAATTATAATCGTACAATATGGCACCAATCTTTAGCACGAATGTTCAGTTTTATCCTGAACATTCATCTCTGACACTTTCAGTGAACACCTGACATGATTTCCATTGAGAATGTCAATCTCTTGACGCGTAAGGGGAAAATATACCGGTGGGTTATGACCACGCGATGCCTCGCATTCACCAAGACAATGCAGTGAATATGCTTGGGGAAAGTAAGCACATTAAGAGCAAATATCCTTAAAAAAAATTAAAATAAAACTTGACCATAACATACTCTTTGGCTTTTTTGGTGAAGTCACATAATGGCCAAATGTTATTGTAATCTGTGCACATGACCTGATGAAACGAATAACCTTTTTTTTATAAATAACCCACGTGACAGATCCAATTCATCTCTCTTCAACTATAAACTAGTTTTTCTATTTTATTGTACAAGGTAAGGCCCACTGAGCTATGTAGCTTTTTTTCACAAGCGACCTGGCCATCACGAATGAAAGCTCAACACAAAGTGACTTCATCGTGAGGAAATGTATCGCAGTGAAATATTTTAAATGCGTGATGTTAATTCTAAATCTGGAGGGGGGGAAACCGGAGGAACCAGAAACAAATCCATGCGACCACGAGGTGAGAGACACTCCAAATATACTACCAGCAGCTCCACTATCAACAATAACAACAACCGCAGTTCGCCACCAAGCGGCGGTGACGTCACCATGACGCTTGTGCCAGGCTATGTGCACCCTGAGGCCACGTGAAATGTCGAATGCCCGCTGGCAGGAGGTCATGGGGCAGACCCAGGTGCCACGGGTCGACTGACTGAGATGACTGGCTGATGCACCACCTGTGCCCCCTACTGTGCCAATCTGCTGTGCTTTAGCCACCCGGCGCTCCGCTCGTTTTTCTGAGCGTCGCTCCTCCACCCTCCGTTGTTGTTGGAGGACGACTGCCTCCAACTGCCCAGTAGCATCCTTCACGAGCCTCCTCCACAGAGGCCGATCATGACACCGCTGGTACCAGTCATCGGCAAGTTCACTCAGCTCCACGTCCTCCTGTACCACATCACTCCATCTCTTCTCTAGCCCGTGCCGTGCCCGCCTAGCCCCCTCAATCCGGCCGAACAAAAGCTGTTTCGGCATGCGGTGGCTGGGCATGCGGGCTACATGACCCAGCCATCGCAGCCTTGCCCGCCGGAGGAGCTCACTGATGGGACCTTGCCCAGATCTTTCAAGGTTTTATGAGCTCACACAATCCAGTCTGGTTAAACCCAGGATGGATCGTAGGCAGGCCAGCCTAAATGTTTCTAACCGGCGAAGATGTTCCATTAGGGGGGTCCACGTTTCGCAAGCGTAGAGAAGGGAGGGAATGACCGTGGCCAAGAAGACATGAAGCTTAGTGCGGAGTGACAGACCAGGTAGCTTCCACACAGCGTTACGCAACCGATGAAAAGATATTGCCGCTCGACTGATTCGGAGTGAGACCTCTGCTGTTAAACTGGAGCCAGTCATAAGCACACTGCCCAGGTATGGGAAACGCTCCACTCTCTCCACAACTGCCCCATCACCAATTGGGAGTTGTGGGGGTGGAGTGTCCGATGGTACAAAATACCCAGGCAGGTGCTTAGTTTTGGTGGGGCTGATGGTAAGGCCCCACCTCTTAGTGGCACGCTCCAGTCTCAGCAGCAGCGTCTCCAACTCCTCCTCTGACTGAGCAGCTATTACCAAATCATCAGCATACATAACGTGGTTGAGCAATAGGGAGCCATCCCTTGACCGCACCCGGGCATCGATTAGCCTCCCATTATATCTGTACCATATGGAGATTCCCCCGGTACAGCTATTGAAGGCTTCACGAACTACGTGGTCAAAATAGATGTTTAATAATGTGGGAGCCAGAGGACATCCCTGTCGCACCCCAAGGTGTACAGGGAATGGCTCTGACTCCCGGCCACGTAGTTTTACCCGGGCCCGCTCACCATCATGAAGGTCCTTAATGATCGTGAGCAGAGGGTCAGGTACTCCAAAAGCATGAAGAACAACCCAGAGCCCAGGCCTACTGATGGTATCATTGGCCTTGACCAGGTCAATAAAGCAGAGAGTTAAACACACACTGACACACACACTGACACACACACACTCAGACACACACTGACACACACACTGACACACACACCATGATACACACACTGACTGGAGGAGGTGGAGCGTGGTCAACACATCTACGCCTGAAACATTTTAGAAAGAAGCGGAGAATACGGAACAACCCACCTGTTGTCCATTTAGATTTTCGCGTTGCCTCTAATCTTCAGTCTTGCTGTGTATCCACCGTCTGCTGGAGCTCGCCTTCTATAGCGAGAATATCCATCATCTCCAGTTTGTGTGTCTTTAATAAATTGTCTCGGATATTTCTTGCTGCTCTCTATGTCCTATATACATGCTGCTGCATTGGCATTAAGGTTTCCGCATGGCCCATGAATCATATTTGTGGTCACTACTGCAAACAGATTTTGGGTCTTCCTCTGGATTTGGAAACTCGGCAGATATAACATTGATTTGGATTGGATGATTTTTTTCTTTCAGCCAGATTAAAATGAGCGTGGGGAAGTCATCTACATGATTAGACCTCCTTTGCCGGTACCAAAATATAATAATAGGGTTTTTCCCCTTTTATCTGGCAACAAAACTGAAACCTTTTTACAAGGATTCATGTTACAGCATTAACCACAATACCTGCAGTCAAAATGCAAACAAAATACACGCACTATGATAATATGTAGCATTGTCCTTGAAACCGATTGGTCCACACCAATTGGTGCTCGACCAGAGGACGCCAAAAGGTTTCAGTTTTGTTGCCAGAAAAAAGGGGAAACCCCTATGATGTGGAAGTCCTCGCTTCTGCCACTCAGTTGAGTACATCCAGCATCTTGATTCTCCAAAAAACACGACTCTCAGTGAATGCTCTCGATGAATTTAACTTGCTTTTGTCTGAACACCCTGGCTGTGAAGTCGTATTGACGGCTGGGTGTCTGGCCGAATGAAAGTTATTATTTTTTTGGTTTTATCTCAGGCCAAGTTGGATTACATGTAAAGGTAATAAATAAGTCGGGACAGCCATACGCTCGAACGTATGACATGGCACCTTGAGCATATTCGTGCATGCGTCTAGGGCTTTCTGTGAACGTAGCAGACGCCTGGATGCTACAAGGGGGGGATGATGTAGCGCCATTGTTGGGCTGTATGCGTATTACCACGGGAGCTGACCTGTTATAGCGGACGAGCGTCAACAGGGGGTGGTGTACAGACTAGGTGTGACGAACAGGGCCCCCAGACCCCAAGAGGGGGGCTGGGGGATGTTCCAGGGCCCCCTAGAGAGTCCCAGAAGGCTTGGCCAGGGGCGGAGAGACCCTGGAACGGGGATAAAAGCCGGACCCCTGAACGGGTTTGGCGGTCCTCGTTCACCTGAAGATCTGAAGAAGACTCTGAGCGCTACCCTGAAGACCCTGAAGCGAAGAGCCCAGTGACCCTGGCTAGGGACGGGTTCAGACATAACCAGTGTTGGGTTAGCGCTAGAACCAAAGTAAGGGCACCGTAGTGTGGAGGGACTGCCTCCTGAGGTTATCGGCTGTGAGGGGTCGTCACCCCTCTGTGTTGTGGTTCCCTTGTTGAATAAACGTGTTGCCTCTAGCGAACCGTCTCGCCTCGTCTTGGACCCACTGCACGTGTCACCTGTGGTAATGAAACTTCTTGTCGCGAAAAATTAGCGGCGTGCGAAAGTGAAAGATGTTAACGAAGTAAAAATAAATGTTGATTTAAAGCTTTCGTGACTGCGAGGAATTCATGTTCTTGGTTCTTTCGGTAAAGTCACCACCACGTAGAAGGGAAACAATAAAATAATAAAAATATAAAACAATAAAATTCTCACGACGTTTCAACTGCAACACAAGCAATTGTCGTCAGGTGTGAAATCCACAACAAGAAATTTTGAAAAAAGTGGTGGGTTTTTTTAACGTTAGCACCACGGAGAGCGATTTGGTAGTTTGTTCAGGAGGACGAGTCCATCTATGTTCGGAATAGAGGAGGGGGGAGACGAAAATAATGTATGCTGTCTGAAAGCCACCGTAAGCGTGAACAATCAATTAAGACCCGAAATGGTTTATCAAATCTTTCCAATGATTGCTAAGCCAGAATCCATCTTCCCGGTTGAAATTGTCTCTGTGTATATGTGGATAGCCTCATGAACGAATCTCTCATGGTAGCCAGATGGCTTACAAAGAACCTCTGTCTTGGAGAAGTCAATGTCATGTGAGCCTACTGAATTATAACAGTGATCTGCCATGGCTGAGGTGTTGGTCCTACCGTGTTTCAGGTCTGCTTTGTGTTCACGAATGAGGTCCGAGACATGTCGTTTGGTTTCTCCAATGTAACTACTACCACAGAGGCAACTTAGTTTATAGACACCAGGGTACTGTATGTCTGGAATCACATCTTTTACAGACGGAACCAGATCACGGATTTTATGTAATGTGTTGAATCGGACCTGGATCTTGTGTTTATTCAAGATTTTGGCGATCTTTTTTGTGATCCCCGCAATGTAGGGCAAAGTGATGGTTTTGAAAGGCTCCTCAAGAGGGTCCTTCTTCACGGTTGGAGTGATAGCTTTGCGGATTGTAGTCGGAGTAACCATTAGCCTTAAGAGCGTGGTGTACGTGCTTGAGTTCACTGGCTATGTGTTCCTGGTCGGATATGCATTGGGCTCTATGGTGCAGAGTCTTGATGAGGGAATTCTTCTGGGATGGATGGTGGTGGGAATCCGGTTCAGGTAAGCATCCGTATGGGTAGCTTTCCCATAGACGGAGTGGCTCATTGAACCGTAAATTTTTTTTTACCAATTCCACTTTACAGTAACATTGAAGACACGGCACAATATATATTTCTGAATCTTTATTTTTACCAACATTTAAAAAAATATTCTCCCATAAGGCAAAATTCTGAAATATTGGATTTTTTACAAAGCCTTGTGAATTCACCTTGTATCTGAACAAGTTCAATTTGTGCAAATATTTTTTTTCAAACGTATAAATAAAAAAGACATTGCTTACAAATATCAGCTCTATGTTTTCAAGTAAATACATTTTGGGTAGTGAATAAATTATAGACCTAATAAGCTACACATGACGAATTGTAGGCAATTATAGTCATAATCAAAGACATTTTTAAACAATCACGTGGTCCCTGTAGTCGCCGTTAGAGACAAAATCTGCTTGAAACGGTTCATCAACATATATGAATACATTGATTCGAATAAGCAGAGTTAATTTCCTATTTATGGCATGCCGGTTATGTGTCAACATCACCTTATAAAAGAATAACATTTAAAATACGCACAGACAAGTATTCATTCGTAATTATTGACAGGCATATGAACAAAATTGAATTACTGCAGTGAAATATACTGCATCAGGTTACATCGTATTAACAAGCTATTTTAAAAATACGCACTGCCTGCTTAACAGTGTATGTACAACGTACTATTGTAGTGTCGTTCAAAACGAGTAGGCCGTTGCATGCTGGCGTCTGGGTCAAAATGTAGCAAATTATAAACATTACCTACAAATAATAGATCACAGAGTTTAGATCGCAACACAAGCAATCGTCATCAGGTGGGACAACCACAGCAGCAAGAAGACAAAACTGCTGAAGTAGGCGCCTACTTCAGCATCTTCTTCTTGTTGTGGTTGTCCCACCTGATGATGATTGCTTGTGTTGTGATCTAAACGCCGTGATCTGATGTTTCTACCCACATGATGACTTTACCGAAATAACGAGAGAGTGTGGATTCCTGCAGTCACAAAAGCTTCGAATCAAGATTGCCTACAAACTACACAACTGAGATGACACATCAATCATCGCCCCCTACTGACAGGCTCTTGTCCACATGCAGGCCGGTGCAGGGCCACCACCTTGTGCCACACAGGGGCAGCTGCTACTTGGGGATGCTCTTCGAGTGTTTCAGACAAGATACATTAACTCCGAGTTGCCGAGGCGATTAAGCGAGCAAAGCGTAAAAGCAAATATCATGAGAACATCGTGAATGCTTGGGAGCTTATTGGCTCTTGCTCCTGGTGAGAGATTGACCCAACCCACAGGTCCACAAAAACTGGCCACTCTTACTCTGCAGGTTGAACCTAGGAAATCAGTGTTCAACTTCATATTCTTGTCATTAAAGGCCTGTGACAAAGGTGCATCTATTGGAGCGACATCGTCTCTGGCTTACACATCTACCGAGTCTCCACTTGACTTTGGATTGTCTTGGAGGAAGTCCACCCACACCTCCACTTCCACAAACTGCTGGGAGTTGCCTCGCTCTGCCTCACAGTCAGAATTCTCCTCCTGCTTCACGTTGCCTCCATCAATGTGAAGGTCCCATTTTGGAGTTGAATCTTCATCTTCACATTTCACCTTCACTTCTTCCCTCTTCACCATCACTTCTTCATATTTCACCTTCACTTCTTCGCTCTTCACCATCACTTCTTCACATTTCACCTTCACTTCTTCGCTCTTCACCATCACTTCTTCCCTCTTCACCATCACCTCTTCATATTTCACCTCGATACCTTTAAAAGTGTCCAAGCTGTTATTTTCTTCCGGTTCGTGTTTCATGAGGGATGGGCTTATTGCGGCACTTTGACTTTCACAAGCTGATTTCAGACTCCACTCCTTGTGGATCTTCTGATGCTTTTGTGTTTTCTGGTGTACTTGAAGATGTTGTTGCTGTGCAAACGCTATCCCGCACGGAGTGCACCTGAAGGGTTTCTCTCCTGTGTGTGTTCTCTGGTGTACTTGAAGATATGATGAATCTGCAAACGCCTTCCCACACACACTGCACTTGAAGGATTTCTCTCCTGTGTGAGTTCTCTGGTGTTCTACAAGAAGAGATGAACGTGCAAACGCCTTCACGCACACACTGCACTTGAAGGGTTTCTCTCCCGTGTGTGTTCTCTGGTGTATTACAAGAGTAGATGAATGTGCAAACGCCTTCCCACACACACTGCACTTGAAGGGTTTCTCTCCCGTGTGTGTTCTCTGGTGTATTACAAGAGCAGATGAATATGCAAACACCTTTCCACACACACTGCACTTGAAGGGTTTCTCTCCCGTGTGTGTTCTCTGGTGTGCTACAAGAGTAGATGACTGTGCAAACCCCTTCCCACACACACTGCACTTGAAGGGTTTCTCTCCTGTGTGAGTTCTCTGGTGTTCTACAAGAAGACATGAACGTGCAAACGCCTTCACGCACACAGTGCACTTGAAGGGTTTCTCTCCCGTGTGTGTTCTCTGGTGTATTACAAGAGTAGATGAATGTGCAAACGCCTTCCCACACACACTGCACTTGAAGGGTTTCTCTCCCGTGTGTGTTCTCTGGTGTTCTACAAGAAGAGATGAACGTGCAAACGCCTTCACGCACACACTGCACTTGAAGGGTTTCTCTCCCGTGTGAGTTCTCTGGTGTTCTACAAGAGCAGATGAACGTGCAAATGCCTTCCCACACACACTGCACTTGAAGGGTTTCTCTCCTGTGTGAGTTCTCTCGTGCTGTGTGAAATCTCCAGTACGATCCGTGCTGTATGCACACCGGTCGCATTGGAGCCTTGTCCTACCGAGCTGCGCTGAGCGCATTTGCTCCATCAGACCAATTCTGCGGAGGAAGCGTCAGAGGAAGCTTCAGCTGCAGACAGAAAAAAATAATATCCACACCATCTACACGTCAGTATCGAGGCACAGCGGAATGCATATATAGTCACGTGTGACTTACATGTCTATATTCATATATTCATGATGTAGTAAAAACGTTTCCGAAATTCATCACAGGGCTGTTATGGCACACAATGAGAGGGCAAATGGTTATAAATATGCCTGGAAGCCCTCGTATCTTCAAAATGAATGTTAACCCAAAACTCCAAGCACACAATTTCGGCGGTCTGGCTACAAAAGGAATATTTATGAGAGCTAAATTCAGCTGACATAGCAAAGGGTGTTGAAAACAATACTATTTGTGTTAGGCAGAAATTCATAAATTAATGTTCAATCACAACTTAGAGGTGTGAATCCAGGCTCAGATGTCCTTGAATGCTGGGATGAACAGTTCCGACTTCAGCTGAATGTGTGTGCTGTGTAAACTTCCTGTTTCCATTATTATAAAGAGTTCCAGAGGAAAACAAAAGTAAACTATTGTTACGCAATAACCTCCGTGTTCAACAGAGTTAATAGACGTTACTGCAAACACAAACTGTACAGTCACTGGGTAAACAGGCGGTGGCGTGTCTAGAATCATGCATGGCCACCTTCATCTGCTCGGCATCAATGCTTTCTCACTCCACCAAGTAATTAATCGAGGATCAATGAACATATCCGAGGCTAACTGGAGTTTGCGTGTCTCTCTCCGTGGTGAGATGTTAACTACCTCACCTGGTGTACAGGAAGTCGTGGGTTCGATCCCGACCCTGACGCCTGCTGTATAGTTGGAGTTTGCGCGTCACTCCGTTTAGCGTCTTTGACCGATAGACATTGACACACGTATTCTTGTTTCTTTCGGTAAAGTTACGTAGATAGAAAATAACAATAACAGATAATACAATTACATTAAATAAAGACCACTTGTGTTGCAATCAAAACGTGGAGTATTTTTGCTTTATTTACTATTTTTTATTATGTTATTTTTATTTGATTTTCTATCTACGTGACTTTACCGAAAGAACCAAGAATATTAATTCCTGCAGTTACCAAAGTTTTAAGTCAAAACATTCACACACGTTGACAAAGCCTCACCTTGTGTTGTTGTGGGCAGGTCGCTTCTGATAACAAGAGCGGTATAGCAGCTCAAGCGGGCTTGGCCTGGTAACAAAAGAAAATAAAAACTGTGTGAATATTGACAATAAAACAAAGTTACAAAGTGGCGAGCCGGGTGAAGACAAATTCAACTTAAGCGAGATAATTAAAGTGAATGCAATCAGGCGAAGGCAGGAGGCAAGGCCCCGCGTGGCTAGGCCCCGCGTTGTAAAGTTCCAACCTGGACATCGATTCCCATGCTCGCTGCTACTCAATTGACATCCCTACGAGAGAGAGCGAGGCTCTACCTTGGTAAACAACATCCACAACCACCACCACCACAACAACCACAATCGAAATGAGAATTTCTCACCTCGGATTTCAGTGCAGGAAGCGATAGCTTCCTGTTACCTCGTGACGTCACACGGTAGCAGGTGACATGACATCACTTCCGGGGAACGAGACACGCTCCTCCCACAATGAGCTTCACCATAAATAAATTAGAGTGTAAATAAATTATTTTAATGTACCATTCGATATATAGGTGCTGAACCCGTCGCAATAAACTCGCGACGGCTTTACCGGAAACATTATGTTAATGAGCCGCCGGTCACTGGGCGTAGCTTTGCCCAAATAAGGATTGGCACTGGAACGATAACGGCAGTGACCCAGGCGGAGGTGACGTCACGCTCAAGAGCACGGTGGAATACCTTGGTGACATGACGTCACTAGCGAGGTACACCTCCGCCTGGCGTTTCACGCCCATGAAGTAATGCAGAGTGGTGCCGTCACAGAGTGGGGTTGGAGTTTAAGTTGATTTAGATTCATTTTCATTCCTCCCTCCCTTGGGTGCGTGGGCTCAGCTACAACAACGTGGACATTATTGTGTGTACACTGTGTGTGTGTACACTGTGTGTACGTATATATACACTGTATGTACATACACAGGGTATACACTGTGTGTACACTGTGTGTGTACACTATGTGTGTGTGTACAGTGTGTGTATACACTGTGTGTGTGTACTGTGTGTGTACACTGTGTGTACTGTGTGTGTACACTGTGTGTGTGTACACTGTGTGTACACTGTGTGTGTGTACACTGTGTGTGTACTGTGTGTGTACACTGTGTACTGTGTGTGTACACTGTGTGTGTGTGTACACTGTGTGTACACTGTGTGTGTACACTATGTGTGTGTACACTGTGTGTACACTGTGTGTATACACTGTGTGTGTGTACACTGTGTGTGCAAGCCAACTGTGGACCGGTTTTGGTGGACAATGTCTCAACAGCAGTGGGGCTCGCTTCAAGCCATGGTTGTGAACATCCAGAAGTTAATCAGCAAGGAGCATTTCTAGTCCAAGTTCGACAAAATCTACGTCAACATGTAAGACAAAATTATAATTCGTGTTGTAGAGAATGTATCTCCTCTGCGTGTAACTTTAAGGTGGTGTGTCTTGTAACTGATTAATGATCCGAGTGTGCTTCCTATTTCAAAGACAATGAGTTGCTCCAGAGGCAGACGCTTCGTGAAACACAAAAGTACCCTTTGACCTGTATCACAAGAACAACGGGTCTCACCTGAGTTATCTGTACAGGTTGCTTCCAAAACACACACACGCACTTTGTCCTAACATCACTTATTCAATGTTTGACCCTTATAATTAAAATGTTGCATGTACACACAAAATCAGACAAGCGTTCAATCGAAATAATTGACAGGAATTTTAACAAAATTTAATTACTGCAGTGAAATATACTGCATCAGATAACATCTGATTAAGAAGCTATTTGAAAAAAATATGCAGCGTCTGCTTAACAGTGGATGTAAAACATACTATTGTAGTGTCATTCAAAACGAGTAGGCCAATGCATGCTGGCGAATTCTAAACATTAGCGACAAATTACATAACTGAGATGAAACATCAATCATCGCCCCCTACTGACAGCCTCTTGTTCACATACTCTTTGGTTCTTTGAGTAAAGTCACGTAGGTAGACAAAATAATAATAGATCACGACGTTTCGATTGTAACACAAGCGGTCGTCCTCAGGCCGAAAAAATAATAAATGCAGGCCGGTGCAGGGCCACCACCCTGTGCCACACAGGGGCAGCTGCTACTTGGGGATGCTCTTCGAGTGTTTCAGACGAGGTACGACACAAAACTCGGAGATGCCGAGGCGATTAAGCACACCGTGTAAAAGCAATTACTATAACATAGTGAATGCTTGGGAGCTTATTGGCTCTCGCTCCTGGTCAGAGATCTCCCCAACCCACAGGTCCACAAAGACTGGCCGCTCGCTCTTACTCTGCAGGTTGAACCTAGGAATTGAGTGTTCAACTTCGCATTCTTTTCATTAAAGGCCTGTGACAAAGGTGCATCTATTGTAGCGACATTGTCTCTGGCTTACACACCTACCGTGTCTACACTTGACTTTGGATTGTCTCGGAGGAAGTCCACCCACACCTCCACTTCCACAAACTGCTGGGAGTTGCCTCGCTCTGCCTCACAGTCAGAATTCTCCTCCTGCTTCACGTTGCCTCCGTCGATGTGAAGGTCCGATTTTGGAGTTGAATCTTCATCTTCACATTTCACCTTCACTTCTTCCCTCTTCACCATCACCTCTTCCCTCTTCACCATCACTTCTTCCCTCTTCACCATCACCTCTTCATATTTCACCTCGATAACTTTAAAAGTGTCCAAGCTGGGATTTTCGTCCGGTTCGTGTTTCATGAGGTGTTGTATACGGCCCTTTTTCCAATTAATATCCATAAGAATATTTACGGATGCATACACATAGATTTATTTTTCCTTTCTTTCGTGACAAACAATATATATTTTTTTTATATAATGAATCAAACCCGTAAGCCAGAAACACGAAAAACCAGGTGTCGGTCATAAACAGGCCATATAGAGATATAAAGAAATAATAAAACTCTCAAGGCGAGGATGTAACAGCTATCGGCGAAAATCTCCAGATGAACAAGAGTTTGATGGGCCCCTTAGGAAAGGTCCCTCCGAGGTCAGAACACCAAGAGAGCAGACACCAGACGCCAACAGGGTAAATCGTATACATATTCTTTTCCTTATTTTCCAGTAAAACAACAAAAAAATTAAAAGGCAACAACAAGAATAAGATAAAATTAGAGGTCCTCGCGCTCACTCCAATCAAGACCAGGCCACCAGATACATCAGTGAATTATTATCCAATAATTAATTCGCTATCAAATGATTTTCACCTTTAATACTTTTACTGTTAAAACAAAGCTTGGAGACAAAATACCGAGTCACATCAAAGGTTATCGAGAAGGAATGAGGCGAACGGCAAACTTACGAAAGAGTTTAAACAATATCCCAAGCAACCCCGACCACCTTTGTCTCTCTCACAGCGCGGAGAAGCAGGAATTACACCTTATCACAAGGGGCCATCTGGAAAAGCCAGCCGGGTTTGATGAGGAGACACACCCCACCCCACACGGCAACCAGACAAACAAGTTTTAAAGAAATTGCAAAATAACATTAATAATAATGTGTTAACCTTAAACGATATTCCATTATAGAACCTTACAGAACCAAGGGATATGGATTCCAACAATCTGGAAACGGACCTCTTAAACTCAGGATGAAAATTATTTTTCTTTTTAATAATTCCATCATAACAATTCGAACCTCGGTAAACCGAGAGGTGTCGGGAGGACGTAGTTACAAACACGAGTCGTGGCGAACATGGGACCAAATGGTATTTGAGAAATATAAGTCGAAAGTATAAAGAGATAGGTGCTCCCGACCACCTTCGTCTCTCCCGAAGAGCACGAGAGAGGAATTTCACACCAGGGCAAACAGATCGTTATCGCAGGAGCCATCTGTACACACACACACACGAACTCACACACACAGACCCCGCCCCCCCCTTTTCCACTGCGCAGAGAGAATTTTCAAAGTCAGTGAAGTTAAGTCAAGAGTCAAGACAGATCAGCGAGTCAAGACGTCCACAGGACGAGCAGTCGCATGGAGCGGCTGGCTCCGAGCCTCGCTGAGTAGCGAGGATCGCTGAGTCGCGATGTATCAACAAAAGTGAGTCATACAGCAGTGGAGGAAACCTGCTGTCAGCGAACCAGCACGGGCGCGTTCGCGCACTTCAACAGAGAGAGCACGTGCGACTCAACTCACTCAACTGAAGGAAAAGCTTGGGCAGCCGCCAACAACTTCAGCAAACCAGTGACCAAGCGCGTGCGACTTGAGTCATACAGCAGTGGAGGAAACCTGCTGTCAGAGAGCCGCCAACAACCTCAACAAAGAGAGCGCGTGCGACTCGGCTCACTCAGCAGAAGAAAAACTTGACCTGTCGCCGGCGAGCGCAGCGGCAGATACTACAGCAGCGGAAAGAGCGCGCGCCGGCGTAGCTCATCCAGCAGTGGAGGAACTGCTGTCAGCGAATCAGCACGGGCGCGTTCGCGCATCTTCAAGGAGAAAGAGCGCGGCCAGCAACGCCAAGCAAGAGCGTGCAGCAGCTCAGCCAGCAGTGGAGAGAAACTGCTATCAGCGAATCAGCACGGGCGCGTTCGCGCATCTTCAAGGAGAGGGAGCGCGCCACCAGCGTGCCATCAGCACCAGCACCAGCGCGTGCCAACAGCGCGCCACCAGCGTGCCACCAGCATCAGCACCAGCGCGTGCCAGCAGCGTGCCACCAGCGTGCTACAGTGCGCAACTTCGCGTCACCAGGGCTGAGAGGGCAGCGGTCCTGCACTCAACACCCATCGGCGCGACGACGGCGAGCGTCGTGCTGACTCATCCAGCCAGCGGTGGACAGAAACTGGCAGTCGTTCGTATGCCCCCCCACACTCTCCCCCCTCCTCACTCCCCCACCGCTACACAACGAACAAACAATTTTTTTTTGACAAGGAAATCAACCTAGGCGTTTGCTCAACGCAAGAAATCAACAACCCTCCCATTAAACATACAAGACTCATGATAACTGCGTCAACTATTAGCTGATAACGAAAAACATCGCCACCCATTGAGTTACGTTGATGAGGCAATCAGAATTATTTCAGTCGAACGCTTTAATTGCATAATCGTTGATGAATCAATGAACGAACATCGCCGTGGTACTGTGCTGACGATTTCAAGCATAATAATTTCGCATATCAGAATGTGTTAAGGATTGGATACGAATCAAAGACCGAGTGCCGTGTTGTGTAATCATTCAAGAATACGAGTTTGCATATTATAAGGTTAAGGTTTTGATAGAATAGTTCGCATGTTTTTAATCTCTCTCTCAACAACCGATCGATTGCGTTACGCGTCGGGAATTAACCACAGGTGCCGCTATCGAGGTGAAACAACGTAATCGTGATGGTGTCATGTTAACGCTGTGTTGAAATTCCAAAATCCCGAGATTGAGTTTTCATATTATCCAAAAATTAAAGTTAGCTAGAAATAAAATTGATTAAAGCAGAAGGTTTGTGTGTGATTCTTCCTGAAATTCTGCATAATATTGTTCTGCGTATGAGATCTGAATCCTGGGGACCTATCATAAGCACACTATCACCACATAATCCATAACACACATAATCCATAATGTTCAATCGAGAGTAATCGTATCCTTATCGATAATACGGAATTAAAGAGCAGAGTCGAATCGACTCTCTCTCATTCACGCTCACAACGCCTGCGTCACTGCATACGATTAATTGCGTCATTCCAATTCATAACACAATCCTCGTCACCGAGGCTCGACCTGATAATCCATAACGACCTGCATTATCCTAACCACGCCCACTCGCATAAATTAATACGATTATCTCTCGAATCAGCATAATTTATGCGCATAATTACACTGATTAACATAATTTCGGGTAAATTATGCCAATCTCAAATTTCATTTAATTTTCATTATTTTCATCAATTTTCATAACACCTATATATACAACATATTGGGCGCGTCGTCCGGGATCTCTCGCAGACAGTTTATGCTTGAATTAAGGAACAAATCACTGTTGTATTAACGAAGGTTTTATGATCTAACGTTGCCCTGTGACTGTAACGGGTGTAAAGCAAACAAAAAACGCACTCTGAAGGGAAATTCCAGAGTAGCAGGGTATAACAAAGACAATTGAAGTAAGATTTTTTGCTCGAGTCAAACTGACCACATCCTGTGATACAAGTGTTTTTATACGTACTCTGAAGGGAATACCAGAGTCACACGAGTCGAACTGATGCATTCTGGATACAACTGTTTTGATATGCACTCTGAAGTGAAATTCCAGAGATGCTCGTATTAAGAGTATTTTTTGAGTGGATTGCGGGATATTGGGAACTTGTACCAAAAAGGTCAGGCCGATCTGCTACAGAGCAAACAAATCAGGGAGACACATGGAAAGGGAGCTGTATTGATGACATTGGGACACTGCTTAAGAACTGGATAAAATGGGACAAAAGCGAACACGATGTAAAAACTTCAGAAATAGCTACGCTGAACTCAGACCCTCTCGCACAGACAGACAAACAGAGATTATGGAATGAGGAAAAATTCGGAAAAGAAACGGGTGGGGCTGATTACCCCGAAGTCAGAGTGAGACAGAATATTAAAACTAAATCACCAGGAGATTCTGTACTGATAACGCGAGAAAGGACGGAGCCGAATCTCCGAGGCGAACACAACAGAGGCAACTCCCCAGGAAAACGCACACCACGCACAGACGGCCGACACAAATATCGCGACAGGCACGACGCACCAGACAAATATAAATCAAACACCCCACAAAAACCACATAAGTATGAGCCATGGGACAAACATGAGTCACCGAGCAAAGTTGACCCACGTTACAGGCGCAAAATACACTACAAAAATCATGTTAAGCAACGCCACCGTGATGTTAATGACTCATCCGAATCTGACTCGGATGACGATGATCAACTTTCCGAATACTCGTTCAGTAGTAACACTCTGAAATTGATGGACAAAGCTCTCGTCAGAATTCCCTATTTTGATCCACACAATAAGAACAGGGACATTCACACTCACATCGCAACGGTAGAAGCAGAAGCAATGATCAGGGGTCTGAGGAAAACGGATGAAAAAGCGAGTTTGCTGAAACGCAGCTTGCATGGACAGTCCATATCATGGGTAAAGTCGCTACCATACGAGGTTCGGAACGATTTTAAAAAGCTGAGCCTGGCAGTGATTCGGAAGTTTGGAGAATATCTAACACTGTCTGAGGGATTTAACGCTGCAAAATCTATGACCCAGTGTGCAGACGAGGATCCTCGGGATTACCTCATGCGATTTAAAAGAGCGTACTATGCGGGCGATGTGGATCAGTATCACGAAGGTGACAAAAGGTTCAAAATTATGTTTTTTGGATCTTTGAGTCCAGAGATTACAGAAATTGTGGGAATGGTCTTGAATCCAGAGACAGCCTCCTTAGACCACATAGTGGATCGGGCACACCTGGCTTGGCTGTACCGGGCTAAAAACAATGATTTCACAGCACACAGTGAACGGGACAAGGCAACCAGCCTATCAGAGGAAAATAAAAAACATGTGAGGCATTTGATGCACGCAGGCCCACAGTGCAGAAAACAAAAAGCACCCACGGATTACCAACATAATTACATACACGGGTGGTCAGATAACAATTACACGAGACAATGGCACGCAGACCGGGAGCGATCGCAGCGTGCAGGGACGCGTATTTGCGACAATCGCAACGCGTGGAGACCACGAGCAAAGTCAGACCAGTTCCCAATTCCACGGCACACAGGCCAGGAGCGCTCGCAGCGTGCAGAGACGCGTATTTGCGACAATCGCCACGGGTGGAAGCAAAGAGCAGGACCATATCTTCACCCAATGCAGCGGCACACAGCCGGCCAAAATTACCCACACAGATGGCGAGATAACAATTACGGTCGACAGTGGCACATAGAGAATGGGCGGCCACGACACACAAATACACATAATCGCGAGAATCACGGCGTGTATAGGCCAAGAGCAGAATCATGCCGATTCCCCATTCCACGATACACAAGGGGCACACATGGCTTGGCTGTAACAAAGAGGGTGACATGGGCACGTGATAAATCGCTCACACTGGTTGAGAGGAAAATGACAGGGAAAGAGGTATCCGCTGATCTGAAAAAAAAATCACAGCCCTTTGAAAAAATCAAGCAGGTTGGAGGTTACAAACAGAACCAGGAAGGGAACCATGATTGTGGAAAACTAAATGCGTCATGCACCCGCTTTGATGTGGTGGGGAACGCGAGAGTCGCTCCCGTGGTGAACCCACCTATTGAACAAGGAAAATTAACCATGAAGCGTGATCTAACAGGAAATGATAACCAACAGGATCGGGGGGAGAAACATGCTTGTTTGGTAAGTGGAAACGCGATCAATTGTGTCGCAAAATTGCGTGAGAGTACTGTAAAAGCGCCAGGGAAACGCGTTACGGAGACAAAAATCCATGATGGATCGGGGAATGTGTGGAAATCCAGCACACACAAAAACATGGAATCGAATCGAGGCACGGAATCGAATCGTGGTACGGAGTCAGCAAATCTGCACAGGGCTGCGGAGAAGGCAAATGACCCCAACAGTCGAGCACGGAAACTCGTGTTGTGTACTAATCCTGGTGGCGCACGACATGGCTTCACGCCACATAAACCCACAGGGAAGGCGAGGGATAAAAAAAATTACCGATACGAACCAAGGAACCATGCTCATTTGGCTAAAGCCATACCGACGATGAACCAAAACGACGATGTGATGATGTTGCATGGAAAGGTCACAGGTTACTCGAAAATACCTGGTCATGAGAAAAATTATTCTGTACTTTTGACCAAACGTGGCAGTAAGGTTGCCAATAACTTGGTAAACATTAAACAAAGAGATGCCAGGAGGGAAACGGTGTACCACCGGGCTCGAAACCGCTATCCAGTGTTTCCCAGAAACTGAAACAAAAATCAAAGCAATAATTGATAAGACCCGATGTAACATGTTGCCTTAATTTCTCTCTTTTTCCTGTTCTTTTATTTTCTTATTTCAAATGTAATCATGCTAAGTTGTGACACGTACGCGCGCGTTGTAAAGAAAAATCACAAACTTGAAGACAATTGATAGTTCATGGTGGAAAAAGGCATTTTTCTTTAATATTAAAAATAACCGGTGGCAGACCACCGATCATTTTTAAAAGGGCGGAATGTTGTATACGGCCCTTTTTCCAATTAATATCCATAAGAATATTTACGGATGCATACACATAGATTTATTTTTCCTTTCTTTCGTGACAAACAATATATATTTTTTTTATATAATGAATCAAACCCGTAAGCCAGAAACACGAAAAACCAGGTGTCGGTCATAAACAGGCCATATAGAGATATAAAGAAATAATAAAACTCTCAAGGCGAGGATGTAACAGCTATCGGCGAAAATCTCCAGATGAACAAGAGTTTGATGGGCCCCTTAGGAAAGGTCCCTCCGAGGTCAGAACACCAAGAGAGCAGACACCAGACGCCAACAGGGTAAATCGTATACATATTCTTTTCCTTATTTTCCAGTAAAACAACAACAAAATTAAAAGGCAACAAGAATAAGATAAAATTAGAGGTCCTCGCGCTCACTCCAATCAAGACCAGGCCACCAGATACATCAGTGAATTATTATCCAATAATTAATTCGCTATCAAATGATTTTCACCTTTAATACTTTTACTGTTAAAACAAAGCTTGGAGACAAAATACCGAGTCACATCAAAGGTTATCGAGAAGGAATGAGGCGAACGGCAAACTTACGAAAGAGTTTAAACAATATCCCAAGCAACCCCGACCACCTTTGTCTCTCTCACAGCGCGGAGAAGCAGGAATTACACCTTATCACAAGGGGCCATCTGGAAAAGCCAGCCGGGTTTGATGAGGAGACACACCCCACCCCACACACGGCAACCAGACAAACAAGTTTTAAAGAAATTGCAAAATAACATTAATAATAATGTGTTAACCTTAAACGATATTCCATTATAGAACCTTACAGAACCAAGGGATATGGATTCCAACAATCTGGAAACGGACCTCTTAAACTCAGGATGAAAATTATTTTTCTTTTTAATAATTCCATCATAACAATT
Source organism: Petromyzon marinus (assembly GCF_048934315.1). Taxonomy (NCBI): domain Eukaryota; kingdom Metazoa; phylum Chordata; class Hyperoartia; order Petromyzontiformes; family Petromyzontidae; genus Petromyzon; species Petromyzon marinus. The sequence continues at coordinate 450,144 of NW_027422917.1, read as the reverse complement.
CGAACCTCGGTAAACCGAGAGGTGTCGGGAGGACGTAGTTACAAACACGAGTCGTGGCGAACATGGGACCAAATGGTATTTGAGAAATATAAGTCGAAAGTATAAAGAGATAGGTGCTCCCGACCACCTTTGTCTCTCCCGAAGAGCGCGATAGAGGAATTTCACACCAGGGCAATCAGATCGTTATCGCAGGAGCCATCTGTACACACACACACGAACTCACACACACAGACCCCGCCCCCCCCTTTTCCACTGCGCAGAGAGAATTTTCAAAGTCAGTGAAGTTAAGTCAAGAGTCAAGACAGATCAGCGAGTCAAGACGTCCACAGGACGAGCAGTCGCATGGAGCGGCTGGCTCCGAGCCTCGCTGAGTAGCGAGGATCGCTGAGTCGCGATGTATCAACAAAAGTGAGTCATACAGCAGTGGAGGAAACCTGCTGTCAGCGAACCAGCACGGGCGCGTTCGCGCACTTCAACAGAGAGAGCACGTGCGACTCAACTCACTCAACTGAAGGAAAAGCTTGGGCAGCCGCCAACAACTTCAGCAAACCAGTGACCAAGCGCGTGCGACTTGAGTCATACAGCAGTGGAGGAAACCTGCTGTCAGAGAGCCGCCAACAACCTCAACAAAGAGAGCGCGTGCGACTCGGCTCACTCAGCAGAAGAAAAACTTGACCTGTCGCCGGCGAGCGCAGCGGCAGATACTACAGCAGCGGAAAGAGCGCGCGCCGGCGTAGCTCATCCAGCAGTGGAGGAAACTGCTGTCAGCGAATCAGCACGGGCGCGTTCGCGCATCTTCAAGGAGAAAGAGCGCGGCCAGCAACGCCAAGCAAGAGCGTGCAGCAGCTCAGCCAGCAGTGGAGAGAAACTGCTATCAGCGAATCAGCACGGGCGCGTTCGCGCATCTTCAAGGAGAGGGAGCGCGCCACCAGCGTGCCATCAGCACCAGCACCAGCGCGTGCCAACAGCGCGCCACCAGCGTGCCACCAGCATCAGCACCAGCGCGTGCCAGCAGCGTGCCACCAGCGTGCTACAGTGCGCAACTTCGCGTCACCAGGGCTGAGAGGGCAGCGGTCCTGCACTCAACACCCATCGGCGCGACGACGGCGAGCGTCGTGCTGACTCATCCAGCCAGCGGTGGACAGAAACTGGCAGTCGTTCGTATGCCCCCCCACACTCTCCCCCCTCCTCACTCCCCCACCGCTACACAACGAACAAACAATTTTTTTTTGACAAGGAAATCAACCTAGGCGTTTGCTCAACGCAAGAAATCAACAACCCTCCCATTAAACATACAAGACTCATGATAACTGCGTCAACTATTAGCTGATAACGAAAAACATCGCCACCCATTGAGTTACGTTGATGAGGCAATCAGAATTATTTCAGTCGAACGCTTTAATTGCATAATCGTTGATGAATCAATGAACAAACATCGCCGTGGTACTGTGCTGACGATTTCAAGCATAATAATTTCGCATATCAGAATGTGTTAAGGATTGGATACGAATCAAAGACCGAGTGCCGTGTTGTGTAATCATTCAAGAATACGAGTTTGCATATTATAAGGTTAAGGTTTTGATAGAATAGTTCGCATGTTTTTAATCTCTCTCTCAACAACCGATCGATTGCGTTACGCGTCGGGAATTAACCACAGGTGCCGCTATCGAGGTGAAACAACGTAATCGTGATGGTGTCATGTTAACGCTGTGTTGAAATTCCAAAATCCCGAGATTGAGTTTTCATATTATCCAAAAATTAAAGTTAGCTAGAAATAAAATTGATTAAAGCAGAAGGTTTGTGTGTGATTCTTCCTGAAATTCTGCATAATATTGTTCTGCGTATGAGATCTGAATCCTGGGGACCTATCATAAGCACACTATCACCACATAATCCATAACACACATAATCCATAATGTTCAATCGAGAGTAATCATATCCTTATCGATAATACGGAATTAAAGAGCAGAGTCGAATCGACTCTCTCTCATTCACGCTCACAACGCCTGCGTCACTGCATACGATTAATTGCGTCATTCCAATTCATAACACAATCCTCGTCACCGAGGCTCGACCTGATAATCCATAACGACCTGCATTATCCTAACCACGCCCACTCGCATAAATTAATACGATTATCTCTCAAATCAGCATAATTTATGTGCATAATTACACCGATTAACATAATTTCTGATAAATTATGCCAATCTCAAATTTCATTTAATTTTCATTATTTTCATCAATTTTCATAACACCTATATATACAACAGAGGGATGGGCTCATTGCGGCACTTTGACTTTCACAAGCTGATTTCAGACTGCACTCCTTGTGGATCTTCTGATGCTTCTGTGTTCTCTGGTGTACTTGAAGAGTTGATGAACCTGCAAATGCCTTCCCGCACACACTGCACTTGAAGGGTTTCTCTTCTGTGTGTGTTCTCTGGTGTGTATTCAGAGTAGATGAATCTGAAAATGTCTTCTCACACACACTGCACTTGAAGGGTTTCTCTCTCGTGTGTGTTCTCTGGTGTACTTCAAGATTTGATGAACGTGCAAACGACTTTCCGCACAGAGTGCACCTGAAGGGTTTCTCTCCTGTGTGTGTTCTCTGGTGTTTTTTAAGAGTAGATAAATCTGAAAATGTCTTCCCACACACACTGCACTTGAAGGGTTTATCTCCCGTGTGTGTTCTCTGGTGTGTTACAAGATTACATGACTGTGCAAATGCCTTTACGCACACACTGCACTTGAAGGGTTTCTCTCCTGTGTGTGTTCTCTGGTGTTTTTTAAGAGTAGATAAATCTGAAAATGTCTTCCCACACACACTGCACTTGAAGGGTTTCTCTCCCGTGTGTGTTCTCAGGTGTGTTACAAGATTACATGACTGTGCAAACGCCATCCCGCACATCGTGCACCTGAAGGGTTTCTCTCCCGTGTGTGTTCTCTGGTGTATTACGAGATTATATGACTGTGTAAACGCCATCCCGCACATCGTGCACCTGAAGGGTTTCTCTCCCGTGTGTGTTCTCTGGTGTGTTACAAGAGCAGATGACTGTGCAAACGCCTTCCCACACACAGTGCACTTGAAGGGTTTCTCTCCCGTGTGTGTTCTCTGGTGTATTACAAGATTACATGACTGTGTAAATGCCTTCCCGCACACAGTGCACCTGAAGGGTTTCTCTCCCGTGTGTGTTCTCTGGTGGTTCTGAAAAACTGATGACCATGCAAATGCCTTGTTACACACAGTACATTTGAAGGGTTTCTCTCCTGTGTGACTTCTCTGGTGCCGTGTCAAATTTCCAGTCCGGTCCGTGCTGTATGCACGCTGGTCGCATTGTTGACTTGTCATACCGAGCTGCTGTGCTGACTGCCTTTGCTCCATCAGACCAATTCTGCAGAGGAAGCGTCAGCTGCAGACAGAAAAAAAGAATATCCACACCATCTACACGTCAGGTACAGAGGAATGCACACGTGACTTACACGTCTATACTTATTAATATATTCATGATGTAGTGAAAACATTTCCCAAATTAATCAGATTTGATGAACGTGCAAATGCCTTCACGCACACACTGCAACTTGAAGGGTTTATCTCCCGTGTGTGTTCTCTGGTGTACTTTAAGATGTGTTGACTGTGCAAACGCCTTCACGTACAGAGTGCACCTGAAGGGTTTCTCTCCACGGGCTGTTAGGGCACACAATGAGAGGGAAAATATCATTAATATGCCTGGAAGCCTTCATATCTTCAAGATGAATGTTAACCCAAAACTCTAAGCACACAATTTCGGCTGTCTGACTACAAAAGGAATATTTATGAAAGCTAAATTCAGCTGACATAGCAAAGGGTGTTGAAAACAATACTATTTGTGTTATGCAGAAATTAATGTTCAATCGCAACTTAGAGGTGTGAATCCAGGCTCAGATGTCCTTGAATGCTGGGATGAACAGATCCGACATCAGCTGAATGTGTGTGCTGTGTTCGCCTCCTGTTTCCATTCTTATAAAGAGTTTCAGAGGAAAACAAAAAAAAACTATTGTTTTGATATAACCTCCGTGTTCAATAGAGTTAATAGATTTTACTGCAAACACAAACTTGACACTGTCACACACTGCCATGAGTAAACAGGTGGTGGTGTGACCAGCACCATGCCTGGCCACCTTCATCTGCTCAGCATTAATTCTTCCTCACTCCACCAAGTAATGAATCGAGGATCAATCAACATAGCCGAGGCTATCCGTGTCTCTGTCTCTCTCTCCCCGTGGTGAAGGTGTTCCCCTCCACACATTCAGAGTCAACAGCGGCACGCGCTTAGCGTCTTTGACCGATAGATACATTGACGCACGTATTGTTGGTTCTTTCAGTAAAGTCACGTAGATAGAAAATAAAAATAACAGATTAAATTCAATAAGATAAAGACCACTTGTGTTGCGATCGAAACGTCGTGGGTTTTTTGCTTTATTTTCAATTTTTTATTTTTCATTTAATTTATAATCTGTTATTTTTATTTTATTTTCTATCTATGTGACTTCACCGAAAGAACCAAGAATATTAATTCCTGCAGTCACCAAAGTTTTAAGTCAAAACATTCACACACGTTGACAAAGCCTCACCTTGTGTTGTTGTGGGCAGGTCGCTTCTGATAACAAGAGCGGTATAGCAGCTCAAGCGGGCTTGGCCTGCTAACAAAAGAAAATAAAAACTGCGTGAATATTGACAATAAAACAAAGTTACAAAGTGGCGAGCCGGGTGAAGACAAATTAAACTTAAGCGAGATAATTAAAGTGAACGCAATCAGGCGAGGGCAGGAGGCAAGGCCCCGCGTGGCTAGGCCCCGCGTTGTAAAGTTCCAACCTGGACATCGATTCCCATGCTCGCTGCTACTCAACTGACATCCCTACGAGAGAGAGCGAGGCTCTACCTTGGTAAACAACAACAACAACCACAATCGCAATGAGAATTTTTCACCTCAGATTTCAGTGCCTGTTACCTCGTGACGTCACGCAGCAGCAGGTGACGTGACGTCACTTCCGGGATACGAGGCACGCTCCTCCCACAATGAGCGGCTCCGTAAATAAATAAATTAGAGAATGAATAAATTATGTTAATGTTGCGCCCAAATGTCGTGAGTGCTGAACCCGTCGCAATAAACTCGCGACGGCTTTAACGATACACATTATGTTAATGAGCCGCTAGTCACTGGTCGTAGCTTTGCCCAAATAAGGATTGGCACTGGAACGATATCGGCAGTGACCCAAGCGGAGGTGACATCATGTGCAAGAGCGCGGTGGACGGGGGAGCGGTGAATACGTTGGTGACATGATGTCACTAGCGAGGTACACCTCCCCCTGGCGTTTCACGCCGATGAGGTAATGCAGAGTGGTGACGTCACAGAGTTGGAGTTTAAGTTAATTTAGATTCATTTTCCATTGCTCCCTCCCTTTGGTGTGTGAGCTCAGCTACAACAACGTGGACATTATTGTGTATACACTGTGTGTACACTGTGTGTGTGCACTGTGTGTGTACACTGTATGTACACTGTGTGTATACACTGTGTGTCACTGTGTGTCGCTGTGTCACTGTATCACTGTGTGTGAGTACACTGTGTGTATATATATACAGTGTGTGTACCCTGTTTGTGTACACTGTGTATATACTGTATGTACACTGTGTGTGTACACTGTGTGTGTGTACACTGTGTGTGTGTACACTGTGTGTGTGTACACAATGTGTGTATGTACACTGTGTGTACACTGTGTGTGTGTACACAATGTGTGTATGTACACTGTGTGTGTGTGTACACAATGTGTGTGTACACTGTGTGTGTACACTCTGTGTGTACACTGTTTGTGTCCGCATTGAACCGAACCCCCGGCAAGGCCATCTACTTAATGAGAGAAAATTCACACGAAATGTCCTTCTCAACGAAGCCTTCCGGATGTAATATGAAATAATCTTTTATTGAGGAAATAAAATCATCGAAGTCAAAACACAACACAATTCAAAGATGTTTCATTTTAAAACTTCAAAATGGAGCATGGGGTGCTTGCGTGAATGCGTCCATCGTGTGCAAATGTTGTGACTTTCCTGGCCTGAAGGCCGTCAATGTGTTGGACCATTATTGGTGCACAGCGTCTCAACAACAGCAGTGGGGTTTGCTTCAACCGATGGTTACGAACATCCAGACGTGAATCAGCAAGGAGCATTTCTAGTCCCAGTTAGACAAAATCTACGTCAACACGTAAGACAAAACTACAATTCGTGTTGTAGAGAATGTACCTCCTCCTATACGTGTAACTTTTAAGTGGTATGCCTTGTAACTGATGAATGATCCAAGCGTGCTCCCTATTTCAAAGATAATGAGTTGCTCCAGAGGCAGATGCTTCGTGAAACACAAAAGTACCCTTTGACCTGTATCACAAGAACAACGGGTCTCACCCGAGTTCTCTTTACAGGTTACTTCCAAACACACACACACATTTTGTCCTACCATCACTTATTCAATGTTTGTTCCTCATACAAAATGTTACATGCACGCGCACAATCAGACAAGTATTCATTCTAAATCATTGACGGGAATATTAACATTTAATTACTGCAGCGAAATTGACTGCATCACATTACATCGTATTAACAAGAAGTTATTTTACAAACACGTACCGTCTGCTTAACAGTGTATGTACACCGTACTATTGTTGTGTCATTCAAAACGAGTAGGTCGTTGCATGCTGGCGCCTGGGTCAAAATGTAACAAATTCTAAACATTGCCTACAAATAATAGATCGCGGCGTTTCGATGACAACACAAGCAATCGTCATCAGGTGGGATAAGCACAGCAGCAAGAAGAAGAAACTGTTGGAGTAGGCGCCTACTACTTCAGCAGTTTCTCTTGCTGTGGTTGTCCCACCTGATGACGATTGTTCGTGTTGCAATCTAAACGCCGTGATCTGTTATGTGTGGATTCCTGCAGTCACGAAAGCTTCGAATCAAGATTGCCTACAAACTACACAACTGAAATGACACATCAATCATCGTCCCCTACTGACAGGCTCTTGTCCACATGCAGACCAGTGCAGGGCCACCACCTTGTGCCACACAGGGGCAGCTGCTACTTGGGGATGCTCTTTGAGTGTTTCAGACGAGGTACGACACAAAACTCCGAGTTGCCGAGGCGATTAAGCGGGCAAAGCGTAAAAGCAATTATCATGAGAACATCGTGAATGCTTGGGAGCTTATTGGCTCTCGCTCCTGGTGAGAGATTGACCCAACCCACAGGTCCACAAAGACTGGCCACTCATACTCTGAAGGTTGAACCTAGGAAATGAGTGTTCAACTTCACATTCTTGTCATTAAAGGCCTGTGACAAAGGTGCATCTATTGTAGCGACATCGTCTCTGGCTTACACATCTACCGGGTCTCCACTTGACTTTGTATTGTCTCGGAGGAAGTCCACCCACACCTCCACTTCCACAAACTGCTGGGCGTTGCCTCGCTCTGCCTCACAGTCAGAATTCTCCTCCTGCTTCACGTTGCCTCCATCAATGTGAAGGTCCCATTTTGGAGTTGAATCTTCATCTTCACATTTCACCATCACTTCTTCCCTCTTCACCATCACTTCTTCCCTCTTCACCATCACCTCTTCATATTTCACCTCGATAACTTTAAAAGTGTCCAAGCTGGGATTTTCTTCCGGTTCGTGTTTCATGAGGGATGGGCTCATGGTGGCACTTTGACTTTCACAAGCCGATTTCAGACTCCACTCCTTGTGGATCTTCTGATGCTGCTGTGTTCTCTGGTGTACTTGAAGATGTGGTTGCTGTGCAAACGTTATCCCGCACGGAGTGCACCTGAAGGGTTTCTCTCCCGTGTGTGTTCTCTGGTGTACTTGAAGATTTGATGAATCTGCAAATGCCTTCCCACACACACTGCACTTGAAGGGTTTCTCTCCTGTGTGAGTTCTCTGGTGTTTTACAAGAAGAGATGAACGTGCAAACGCCTTCACGCACACACTGCACTTGAAGGGTTTCTCTCCCGCGTGTGTTCTCTGGTGTATTATAAGTGCAGATGAATATGCAAACACCTTTCCACACACACTGCACTTGAAGGGTTTCTCTCCCGTGTGTGTTCTCTGGTGTTCTACAAGATTAGATGACTGTGCAAACGCCTTCCCACACACAGTGCACTTGAAGGGTTTGTCTCCCGTGTGTGTTCTCTGGTGTATTACAAGAGCAGATGAATGTGCAAACGCCTTCCCACACACACTGCACTTGAAGGGTTTCTCTCCCGTGTGTGTTCTCTGGTGTATTACAAGAGCAGATGAATGTGCAAACGTCTTCCCACACACACTGCACTTGAAGGGTTTATCTCCCGTGTGTGTTCTCTGGTGTATTACAAGAGTAGATGAATGTGCAAACGCCTTCCCACACACACTGCACTTGAAGGGTTTCTCTCCTGTGTGAGTTCTCTCGTGCTGTGTGAAATCTCCAGTCCGATCCGTGCTGTATGCACACCGGTCGCATTGGAGCCTTGTCCTACCGAGCTGCGCCGAGCGCATTTGCTCCATCAGACCAATTCTGCAGAGGAAGCGTCAGAGGAAGCTTCAGCTGCAGACAGAAAAAAATAATATCCACACCATCTACACGTCAGTATCGATGCACAGAGGAAAGCATATATACACAGTAACACGTGACTTACACGTCTATACTTATTCACATATTCATGATATAGTGCAAAAGTGTCCCAAATTCATCACACGGGCTGTTATTGCACACAATGAGAGGGCAAATGGTCATAAACATGCCTGGAAGCCCTCGTATCTTCAAAATGAATGTTCACCAAAAACTCCGAGCACACAATTTCAGCTGTCTGGCTTCAAAAGGAATATTTATGAAAGCTAAATTCAGCTGACGTAGCAAAGGGTGTTTAAAATAATACTATTTGTGTTACGCAGAAATGCATGAATTAATGTTCAATCGCAACTTAGAGGTGTGAAGCCAGGCACAGATGTCCTTGAATGCTGGGATGAACAGATCCGACTTAAGCTGCACGTGTGTGCTGTGTTAACTTCCTGACTCCATTCTTATAAAGAGTTGCAGAGGAAAACAAACCTAAACTACTGTTTTGATATAACCTCCGTGCTCAATAGAGTTAATAGACTTTACTGCAAACACAAACTTGACACTGTCACACACTCAGAGGCGGAGCCAGGATTTTCAGGTAGGGGGGGCAACCCCTCCAGCAATGAAAAATGATAGGAGTTGTTAGTAAGTATGGAGTTGTTAGTAAGTAAGGAGTTGTTTGTAAGTAGTTGTTAGTAAGTAGTTGTTAGTAAGTAATGAGTTGTTAGTAAGGAGTTGTTAGTAAGGAGTTGTTAGTAAGGAGTTGTTAGTAAGTAAGGAGTTGTTAGTAAGGAGTTGTTAGTACGTAATGACTTGTCCCTTGCTTTTTATTCGACGCGTGTGATCGGCATTGTGCTCGCTGAAGGTGTTTGCCTTCAGGGAAGTCGTGTACTCTGTATACTCAACTGTGCAAAATTCTGTGAGTCGCTTGTAACTGCTTTGCCGTTACTTATTGCCAATTATGGACTCGGACTGTTGTCCTCTCATAGAGTCCCTGGCACGTAATAATCAGCCACACGGTGGCAGTGGGGGTCGCAAAATGCTGATTTATCTATAAATATGAAAGGGAAATGTGTGGATACGTGTCTGTTCGAAATGTTTAGCATACTTCCCAACGTGCCACACACTTGAAATTTGGCATGTGGGTATGTTCCATACTGTACACAATGTAAAAAATATAAAGTCTTTTAATCAAACAAACTGAGTAAATTTTTGAAATATAATGCAATGCAACACAGAGAGTCGGTCAACACACAATAAACGCATAGCCTGGTAGATTACTTTCTTACAAAGATTGCTCAACTAAGCGAGATAATTGAAGCAAACGCAATCAGGCGAGGGCAGGAGGCAAGGCCCCGCGTGGCTAGGCCCCGCGTTGTAAAGTTCCAACCTGGACATCGATTCCCATTCTCGCTGCTACTCAACTGACATCCCTACGAGAGAGAGGCTCTACCTCTGTAAACAACAATAACCACAACCACCACCACAACCACCACAACGATGAGAATTTCTCACCTCGGATTTCACTTCACGCCAGGAGCGGCAGATTTGTTACCTCGTGACGTCACGCGGCAGCAGGAGATGACGTCACTTGCGTGGTACAAGACACTCCCCTCCCGCAACGAGCGGGTCCTAATTTAAATAAATTATGTTAATGAGCCCGGCCCATACGTGGAGGGATGGGGCGTGGGTGCTGAACTCGTCGCAATAAACTCGCGACGGCCTTCACGAACACATTATGTTAATGAACCGCCAGTCACCGGGCGTAGCTTTGCCCAAATAAGGATTGTACTTGAACAGATAACGGAAGTTGACCCAGGCAGAGGTGACGTCACGCTCTGTGTGTACACGTACACACTGTGTGTGTACACGTACACACAGTGTGTGTACACTGCGTGTGTGTGCACTGTGTGAACACACTGTGTGTGTGTACACTGTGTGTGTACACGTACACTGTGTGTGTGTACACTGTGTGCGTGTACACGTACACAGTGTGTGTACGTGTACACAGTGTGTGTGTGCACTGTGTGTGTGTACACTGTGTGTGTGTACAGTGTGTGTACACTGTGTGTGTACACGTACACACTATGTGTGTGTACACTGTGTGCACTGTGTGCACTGTGTGTGTGTGTACACTGCGTATGTACATTGTGTGTGTGTACACTGTGTGTGTACACTGTGTGTGTGTGTGCACTGTGTGTGTACACTGTGTGTGTACACTGTGTGTACACTGTGTGTGTGCACTGTGCGTGTACACTGTGTGTGTGTACACAGTGTACACGCACAGTGCACACACACCTCTGCCTGGGTCAGTGTGTGTGTGTACACTGTGCGTGTGCACTGTGTGTATGTACACTGTGTGTATACACTGTGTGTGTGTGTACATTGTGTGTGGCACAGTCATCTCAGTCGACCAATGGGCATCTTTTCATCAATTTATTTTCCAATTTTCTTGTTTTTGTTATTTTCTATCTACGTGACTTTACCGAAAGAAGCAAGACTATAAATGTTAACGAGCTGCACCACGCTGTGTGGGAGCTGCCTGGCCTGTCGCTCCGCACGAAGCTGCGTGGAGCCTCTGTGTGGAAGTTCTGCGCCGGTGAGAAACTCTCTCAGGCTGACCCCCACCCCCACGCCTCCACGCAGATTGAGGCGAGCCGAGTGGTGGCGCATTCTATTTTGACTCAAAACGTTCGCGACCGCAGGAATTAACGTTCTTGGTTCTTTCTGTCAAGTCACGTAAATTAAAAAAAATGTTACATTGAAGAAAAAAATAAAATGACGATTTAAATAATAAACTAATTTTTTTCTTTATTTTTTTTTCTATTTACGTGACTTTACCGAAAGAACCAATAATGTGGTAGCACATTATTTATTGCAGAGGTTCAAGGTTAAAATCCGACAGGCACACCTGGCTACCCCAGCAACATTCACCACAATATGCAGTCTGCTAAACGGCAGATGTAAAACATAACGTTGTGTCATTCACAACGCACAGGCCATTGCATGTTGGTCTCACGGTCAAAATTGGGGTAATTCCAAACATTATCGAGAAACTCCACAACGGAGAAACGCACCCCCTGTACCAACGACGGAGGCGCAGGGACAGACGCTCGATTACGTTGGAATCGATCTGCAGACGGCCAGCAGCTCCGTGTCGCCTTATCTTGATCTTGCAATCCCAAACAGGTGAAAGTCCGCATCGAACCGAACCCCCGGCAAGGCCATCGTCTACTTAACGACGAGAGAAAATTCACGCGAAATATCCTTTTCAACGAAGCCTTCCGGGTGTAAAATGAACTTTTAAGCTTTTAATGAAGAAATAACAATCATCTAATTCAAAACACAACACGATTCAAAGATGTTTCATTTTAAAAATTCAAAACGGAGCACGGGCGCTGGCGTGAATGCGTCCTTCGTGTGCCGTAAATGTTGTGACTTTCCTGGCCTGAAGGCCGTCAATGTGTTGGACCCTTATTGGTGCACAGCGTCTCAACAACAGCAGTGGGGTTTGCTTCAACCGATAGGTACGAACATCCAGACGTCAATCAGCAAGGTGCATTTCCAGTCCTAGTTAGACAAAATCTAAGTCAACACGTAAGACAAAACTACAATTCGTGTTGTAGAGAATGTACCTCCTCCTATACGTGTAACTTTCAAGCGGTATGCTTTGTAACTGATGAATGATCCGAGCGTGCTCCCTATTTCAAAGACAATGAGTTGCTTCAGAGGCAGACGCTTCGTGAAACACAAAAGTACACTTTGACCTGTATCACATGGAATGTGTCTCACCCGAGTTATCTGTACAGGTTACTTCCAAACACACACACACTTTGTCCTAACATCACTTAATCAATCTAGATTTGAACACTTAATCAATGTTTGACCCTCATAGACAAAATGTTACATGTACACGCACAATCAGACAAGTATTCATTCTTAATTATTGACAGGCATATTAACAAAATTTAATTACTGCAGTGAAATATCCTGCATCAGGTTACATCGTATTAAAAAGAAGCTATTTTAAAAATACGCACGGTCTGCTTAAAAGTGGATGTAAAACATACTATTGTAGTGTCATTCAAAACGAGTAGGCCATTGCATGCTGGCGAATTCTAAACATTAGCGACAAATTACAAAACTGAGATGAAACATCAATCATCGCCCCCTACTGACAGCCTCTTGTTCACATACTCTTTGGTTCTTTCAGTAAAGTCACATAGGCAGAAAAAATAATAATAGATCACGACGTTTCGATCGTAACACAAGCGGTCGTCCTCAGGCGGAAATAATAATAAATGCAGGCCGGTGCAGGGCCACCACCTTGTGCCACACAGGGGCAGCTGCTACTTGGGGATGCTCTTCGAGTGTTTCAGACGAGACACGAAACTCCGAGTTGCCGAGGCCATTAAGTGAGCGCCGTGTAAAAGCAATTATTATAACATAGTGAATGCTTGGGGGCTTCTTGGCTCTCGCTCCTGGTCAGAGATCTCCCCAACCCACGGGTCCACAAAGACTGGCCGCCCTTACTCTGCAGGTTGAACATAGGAATTGAGTGTCCAAATTCACGTTCTTGTCATTAAAGGCCTGTGACAAAGGTGCATCTATTGTAGTGACATCGTCTCTGGCTTACACATCTACCGGGTCTCCACTTGACTTTGTATTGTCTAGGAGCAAGTCCACCCACACCTCCACTTCCACAAACTGCTGGGAGTTGCCTCACTCTGATTCACAGTCAGAATTCTCCTCCTGCTTTACGATGTGAAGGTCCCATTTTGGAGTTGAATCTTCATCTTCACTTTTTACCTTCACTTCTTCGCTCATCACTTCTTCACATTTCACCATCACCTCTTCATATTTCACCTTTATACCTTTAAAAGTGTCCAAGCAGAGATTTTCGTCCGGTTCTTGTTTCATGAGGGATGGGATCATTGCGGCACGTTGACTTTCACAAGCTGATTTCAGACTCCGACTCCGCTCCTTGTGGACCTTCCGATGCTTTTGTGTTCTCTGGTGTCTTCGAAAAGTTGATGACTGTGTAAACGCCATCCCGCACATCGTGCACCTGAAGGGTTTCTCTCCCGTGTGTGTTCTCTGGTGTGTTACAAGAGCAGATGAATGTGCAAACGCCTTCACGCACACACTGCACTTGAAGGGTTTCTCTCCTGTGTGTGTTCTCTGGTGTACTTTAAGATGTGGTGACTGTGCAAACGCCTTCCCGCACAGAGTGCACTTGAAGGGTTTCTCTCCCGTGTGTGTTCTCTGGTGTACTTTAAGATTTGATGAATGTGCAAACGCCTTCCCACAAACACTGCACCTGAAGGGTTTCTCTCCTGTGTGTGTTCTCTGGTGTGTTACAAGATTATATGAATCTGAAAACGCATTCCCGCAGACACTGCACTTGAAGGGTTTCTCTCCTGTGTGTGTTCTCTGGTGTATTACAAGATGACATAGATCTGAAAATGCCTTGCCACACAGAGTACACTTGGAGGGTTTCTCTCCTGTGTGTGTTCTCTGGTGTTTTTTAAGAGCAGATGACCGTGCAAACGCCTTCCCACACACAGTACATTTGAAGGGTTTCTCTTCTGTGTGACTTCTCTGGTGCCGTGTCAAATTTCCAGTCCGGTCCATGCTGTATGCACGCTGGTCGCATTGTTGACTTGTCGTACCGAGCTGCGCTGAGTGCCTTTGCTCCATCAGACCAATTCTGCAGAGGAAGCATCAGCTGCAGACAGAAAAAAAGAATATCCACACCATCTACACGTCAGGCACAGAGGAATGCACACGTGACTTACACGTCTAAACTTATTAATATATTCATGATGTAGTGAAAAAGTTTTCCAAATTTATCAGATTTGATTAACGCCTTCCCGCACAGAGTGCACCTGAAGGGTTTCTCTCCACGGGCTGCTATGGCACACAGTGAGAGGGGAAATGTCATTAATATGCCTAGAAGCCTTCATATCTTCAAAATTAATATTAACCCACACAATTTCGGCTGACTATAAAAGGAATATTTAGGAAAGCTAAATTCAACTGACATAGCAAAGGGTGTTGAAAACAATACTATTTCTGTTATGCAGAAATGCATTAATTAACGTTCAATCGCAACTCAGGTGTGAATCCAGGCTCAGATGTCCTTGAATGCTGGGGATGAACAGTTCCAACTTCAGCGGAATGTGTGTGCTGTGTTAACTTCATGTTTCCATTCGTATAAAGAGTTCCAGAGGAAAACAAAAATAAACTATTGTTTTTATATATCCTCGTGTTCAACAGAGTTAATAGACTTTACTGCAAACACAAATTTGACACTGTCACACACTGCCATGGGTAAACAGGTGGTGGTGTGACCAGAACCATGCCTGGCCACCTTCATCTGCTCAGCATTAATTCTTCCTCACTCCATCAAGTAATGAATCGAGGATCAATCAACATAGCCGAGGCTATCCGTGTCTCTGTCTCTCTCTCTCCGTGGTGAAGGTGTTCCCCTCCACACATTCAGAGTCAACAGCGGCACGCGCTTAGCGACTTTGACCGATAGACATTGACGCACGTATTGTTGGTTCTTTCAGTAAAGTCACGTAGATAGAAAATAAAAATAACAGATTAAATTCAATAAGATAAAGACCACTTGTGTTGCGATCGAAACGTCGTGGGTTTTTTGCTTTATTTAAAAAAAAAATATTTTCATTTAATTTTCTATCTATGTGACTTTACCGAAAGAACCAAGAATTTTAATTCCTGCAGTCACCAAAGTTTTAAGTCAAAACATTCACACACGTTGACAAAGCCTCACCTTGTGTTGTTGTGGGCAGGTCGCTTCTGATAACAAGAGCGGTATAGCAGCTCAAGCGGGCTTGGCCTGCTAACAAAAGAAAATAAAAACTACGTGAATATTTACAATAAAACAAAGTTACAAAGTGGCGAGCCGGGTGAAGACAAATTAAACTTAAGCGAGATAATTAAAGTGAACGCAATCAGGCGAGGGCAGGAGGCAAGGCCCCGCATGGCTAGGCCCCGCGTTGTAAAGTTCCAACCTGGACAGCGATTCCCATGCTCGCTGCTACTCAACTGACATCCCTACGAGAGAGAGGCTCTACCTTGGTAAACAACAACAACCACCACCACCACGAGAATTTCTCACCTCGGATTTCAGTGCAAGCGCGGATCGGCAGCCTCCTGTTACCTCGCGACGTCACGCGTGTAAGCAGGTAACATGTTAATGTACACTGGCCCAAATGTCGAGGGATGGGGCGTGGCTGCTGAATCAGATGGCTTCAACGAATGCATTATGTTAATGAACCGCCAGTCACTGGGCGTAGCTATGCCCAAATAAGGATTCCCATTGGATTGATATCGGCAGTGACCCAAGCGGAGGTGACGTCACGCTCAAGAGCGCTGTGGACGGGGTTGGAGGAGTGTGAATACTTTGGTGACATGACGTAACTAGCGAGGTACACCTCCTGCTGGCACTTCATGCCGATGAGGTCATGGGGATGGAGTTTAAGTTGATTTAGATTCATTTTCCATTGCCCCCTCCCTTGGGTGCTTGAACTCAGCAACAACAACGTGGACATTATTGTGTATACAGTGTGTGTGTGTACACACTGTGTGTGTACGTACACTGTGTGTGTGTACGTACACACACTGTGTGTACACACACACACACAGTGTGTGTACGTGTGTATACACACAGTGTGTACACACGTACACACAGTGTGTACGTACACACACTGTGTGTGTACTTACACACACAGTGTGTGTGTGTGTGTACACACACACACACACACAGTGTGTGTACGTGTGTATACACACAGTGTGTACACACGTACACACTGTGTGTGTGTAGTGGGGGGCAAAGGCGGTGCATTGGCCAGTCATCTGAGTCAGTCAACCCATGGCATCATCCCATCAAATTTTTTTTAATTTATTATTTTTATTTGTTATTTGTATTATTATTATTTTTTAATCTTTTATTTTGTTTATTTTGTTTTCTATCTACGTGACTTTACCGGAAGAACCAGGAATATGGTAGCGCATTCTCTATTTGTTGCAGAGGTTCAAAGTTCAAATCCGACAGGCACACCTGGCTACCCCAGTAACATTCACCACAATATGCGCTGTTCTGCTTCACGGCGGATGTCAAACAGAGTATTGTGTCATTCACAACGCACAGGTCATTGCATGTTGGTGTCACGGTCAAAATTGTGGTTAATTCCAGACATTATCTGGAAAGGTCACGTAGAATGAGAATAAAATAATAAATTGATAAAATAAAATAACACAATAATATTCTCACGACGTTTCGGCCACAACACAAGCGGCCTTCATCAGGTGAAGGGAGCGAGACTGTCTGGTAGGACAGCGCTGGAGTGAGAGAGCCACGTTCAGATCATGGCTTTTAAGCTGTGTGAGAGGAACAAAGAGCCTTGACGAAGGAATTAGCATAAAATTTAGCATTGAAAAGGCTGAATGATTAGCTTGTAACTGGTCACAGAAATAGCTATGTTAAAAGTTAAAGCATACACCTCCGCAGAGGCACCCATTGTTAAAAGGAATTAGCATAGAATTTAGCATTGAAATAGCTAAATTAAGGCATTCGCTTGTAACTGCTACAGAAATAGTTACGTTGAAGTCAGAGCATACACATTCACCGGGGCACTTAGTACAAATCAAAACAGGAGAATTTAGCATTTAAATAACTAGGCGAATTTAGCATTGAAATAACTGGGTGATTTGCTGGTGACTGGTCACAGAAATGACTACATATCTGAGCTATTCACAGTACTATATAGTGAACCAATAAAAACTAAAATATAAATTACCTTCATGTTATCAATAAACTCTATATTCTCCAATCAGCTAAGCTACCAACCATAAGTCGTTATATATCACAATGCTATATGGCGAAAAAATGGGTGGATTCTTACCCTCAAATTAGTAACCAGTGGTTACTAAGCCTGAATCCATCTTCTCGGTTGAAATTGTCTCTGTGCTTGAAAGATGTGTTAAATCATTTCTGTTCTTAATTAATTGTAATTTTACGATGACCTTCAGACCGCAGCTCTTTCGCCAGCATTGCCTCTTAATACATCTCACACCACGGTTAATGGTATGGTTTACAACATGGAGTATACTAGGGCTTCGCAGCTGTCTCTCTCCCCCTCCTCTGTTCCGACCATGGACGAACTCGTCCGTCTGAACGGGGCCCGTAGCTATCCGTGGTATGGAAATTTGAGGGTAAGAATCCACCCATTTTTTCGCCATATAGCATTGTGATATATAACGACTTATGGTTGGTAGCTTAGCTGATTGGAGAATATAGAGTTTATTGATAACATGAAGGTAATTTATATTTTAGTTTTTATTGGTTCACTATATAGTACTGTGAATAGCTCAGATATGTAGTCATTTCTGTGACCAGTCACCAGCAAATCACCCAGTTATTTCAATGCTAAATTCGCCTAGTTATTTCAATGCTAAATTCTCCTGTTTTGATTTGTACTAAGTGCCCCGGTGAATGTGTATGCTCTGACTTCAACGTAACTATTTCTGTAGCAGTTACAAGCGAATGCCTTAATTTAGCTATTTCAATGCTAAATTCTATGCTAATTCCTTTTAACAATGGGTGCCTCTGCGGAGGTGTATGCTTTAACTTTTAACATAGCTATTTCTGTGACCAGTCACAAGCTAATCATTCAGCCTTTTCAATGCTAAATTTTATGCTAATTCCTTCGTCAAGGCTCTTTGTTCCTCTCACACAGCTTAAAAGCCGTGATCTGAACGTGGCTCTCTCACTCCAGCGCTGTCCTACTAGACAGTCTCGCTCCCTTCACCTGATGAAGGCCGCTTGTGTTGTGGCCGAAACGTCGTGAGAATATTATTGTTATTTTATTTTATCAATTTATTATTTTATTCTCATTCTACGTGACTTTACCGAAAGAACCAAAGAAGATGAATCATTGCAGTCACGAAAGCTTTAAATCGAAATTTAACCGCCTCTACGGGGAGGGATTCCACACATCCTTAAGATCATTCAACAGACTTCGGGATAAGAAGGCTCAACTAATCGAGTCTCTCACCTTTCTGAAGAGATGCCGCGACTCTAAGGTAATACCAACCGCATTTACACTAACCTCTGCTGTTGCAACTTCTCTCAATGCAAAACGAATTCTAGCTAGAACTAGCTTCGCTCTTATCTCGGAAAAAATCAGACTTACACGCACCGAACTTGATCAGTTAGACAAGACACTCTACAAATCACACTTAAAATTGACAGCAACAATGTCTACATCGGATTGGGAACATGTAGACAATATGACTACCTCTTCGGCTGCCACTATGTCGAACAAATGTAGGGACAATTTGATTTCCAAATTCAATCACCTCTCCAGCAAAAAATCGGATCCACACACCGAAAAGATAGACGTCAACAAAGTCGTAATTAATCGCAGTAACAGTTCCATTTCTGATGGTCTGAAATCCGTTTTAGCTAAAGGTCTAAACTTTGCTGTCACACCGAGACACTTACCGGTTAATGATATCATTGCCCATGTCGACGTTGCACTCAAGGGCTTGAGTCACATCTCTGCAGACGTAGCAAGATCTGAAATCGCTGCAACCCTCAAAAACGCTAAGTTGCCACCTAGCAACATCAGCAAAGACGAACGTTTTGAATTATCTCAATTAAAAAAGAGGGATGATATTGTCGTTCTCTCAGCCGACAAAGGCAATGCCACTGTCATCATGGACAAAACAGAATATAACAACAAAATTCAAGAACTACTCAACGATGGCAGCTATACAAAAATAAAAAGAGATCCCACCAACAGCCTGGTCACCAAAACGAACAAAATTATCTCTGATTCAACAGCATTAATTGATGAGAACAAACAGTTCTTGTTGAAACCCTCTGCTGCCAGACCACCAAGATTATATGGCCTTCCAAAGATACACAAAGAAGATACACCCCTTCGTACCATCGTCTCTACTATCAGCTCCCCCACCTACAAACTGGCACGTTTTCTGGCTGATATACTGCGACCTTTCACTGGAAAAACCACCTCTGCGGTACTAAATTCTACTCACCTGGTATCGACAATCAAAGACATTTCCCTGTCCCCAAATGACCTGCTTGTCAGTTTTGATGTGGTGTCCTTGTTCACCAAAGTCCCGGTACCTGATACCATCGCTATCATTGAAGACCTGGTTCATCAAGGACTGCATACTGATGTACCCCCCCTGGTGAGACATTGCTTAACCAACACATACTTCACCTGGAATGGAACTTTCTACAAACAAACTGAGGGCACCCCAATGGGCTCCCCCCTATCTCCGGTTGTAGCCAACGTATTCATGGAAAAATTTGAAACTGACGCCATCCAGACTGCCACTCTACGCCCGACCTTATGGAAGAGGTACGTTGATGACACCTTTGTCATCTGGCCACATGGCCAGCCTGCTCTAGACCAATTCCGCGACCACATCAATTCCATACACCCAGCCATCAGATTTACCATGGAGGTCGAAAAAGATGGCAAACTACCCTTTCTGGATGTCTTAATTAAAAGGAGACATGATGGTTCAATGAGCCACTCTGTCTACAGGAAAGCTACCCATACAGATGCTTACTTGAAACCGGATTCCCACCACCATCCATCCCAGAAGAACTGCCTCATCAAGACTCTATACCATAGAGCCCAATGCATTTCCGACCAGGAACACATTACCAGTGAACTCAAGCACGTACACCAGGCTCTCAGGGCTAATGGCTACTCCGACTACACAATCCGCAAAGCCATCACTCCAGTCATGAAGAAGCATCCTCTTGTGGAGCCACTCAAAACCATCACCTTACCCTACATTGCAGGGGTCACTAAAAAGATCTCCAAAATCCTGAATAAACACAAGATCCAGGTCCGATTCAACACAGTACACAAAATCCGTGATTTAGTTCCATCTGTAAAAGATGCTCTTCCAGACATACAGTACCCGGGCGTTTACAAACTAAAGTGCCTCTGTGGTAGTAGCTACATTGGAGAAACCAAAAGACATATCTCGGACCGCATCCGCGAACATAAAGCAGACTTGAAACACGGTAAGACGAACTCCTCTGCCGTGGCAGATCACTGTTACAATTCAGTGGGCTCACATGACATTGACTTCTCCAAGATGGAGGTTCTTTGCAAACCAACTGGCTACCATGAGAGATTCGTTCATGAGGCCATTCACATATACAAGCACAGAGACAATTTCAACCGAGAAGATGGATTCAGGCTTAGTAACCACTGGAAAGATGTGTTAAATCATTTCTGTTCTTAATTAATTGTAATTTTACGATGACCTTCAGACCGCAGCTCTTTTGCCAGCATTGCCTCTTAATACCTCTCACACCACGGTTAATGGTATGGTTTACAACATGGAGTATACTAGGGCTTCGCAGCTGTCTCTCTCCCCCTCCTCTGTTCCGACCATGGACGAACTCGTCCGTCTGAACGGGGCCCGTAGCTATCCGTGGTACGGAAATTTGAGGGTAAGAATCCACCCATTTTTTCGCCATATAGCATTGTGATATATAACGACTTATGGTTGGTAGCTTAGCTGATTGGAGAATATAGAGTTTATTGATAACATGAAGGTAATTTATATTTTAGTTTTTATTGGTTCACTATATAGTACTGTGAATAGCTCAGATATGTAGTCATTTCTGTGACCAGTCACCAGCAAATCACCCAGTTATTTCAATGCTAAATTCGCCTAGTTATTTCAATGCTAAATTCTCCTGTTTTGATTTGTACTAAGTGCCCCGGTGAATGTGTATGCTCTGACTTCAACGTAACTATTTCTGTAGCAGTTACAAGCGAATGCCTTAATTTAACTATTTCAATGCTAAATTCTATGCTAATTCCTTTTAACAATGGGTGCCTCTGCGGAGGTGTATGCTTTAACTTTTAACATAGCTATTTCTGTGACCAGTCACAAGCTAATCATTCAGCCTTTTCAATGCTAAATTTTATGCTAATTCCTTCGTCAAGGCTCTTTGTTCCTCTCACACAGCTTAAAAGCCGTGATCTGAACGTGGCTCTCTCACTCCAGCGCTGTCCTACCAGACAGTCTCGCTCCCTTCACCTGATGAAGGCCGCTTGTGTTGTGGCCGAAACGTCGTGAGAATATTATTGTGTTATTTTATTTTATCAATTTATTATTTTATTCTCATTCTACGTGACTTTACCGAAAGAACCAAAGAAGATGAATCATTGCAGTCACGAAAGCTTTAAATCGAAAATTATCCGGAAACTCCACAATGTAGATGACGCATCAATGATCGCCCCCTACCGACAGACTCATGCCACGTGCAGGCCGGTGGAGTGCCACCTTGTGCCACACAGGGGCAGCTGCCACTAGGGGGCGCCCTTCGATTGTTTGAGATGAGGTTCGATACGAAACACCGAGTTGCTGAGGCAATTAGGCAAGCGACTTATGAGTGCAAATATGTTGTTTATAACGTAGTGAATGCTTGGGAGCTTAATTGTACCTCGCTCCTGCTCACAGATTTACCCAGCCCACAGATCTTACATATGAAAAGCTAATGGTCAGTGAGGTCAGCAGCACTGTAGGTCATGGTGTCAAGGACATGGGCCTGCATTCGCTGGGCCACTGCTATATAGTCCAGCGGATGTTCTTGTTTGGACCCGGCGTGAATCCATGATGCTGTCTGTATGCACAGATGCCAGAACAGCATGTTGGCAATGACAAGCCCACAGGCTGCACAGAAGTCTAACAGCCTCCTACCGTTGTTATTGAGTTGATCTGGCCCATGCCTTCCAATCGCTCCAGACCAGGTGCCAACATCATCACCAACTCGGGCATTGAAGTCACCCAACAGGATGACTCTATCCCGAGGGGCCACTTTTAGCTAACACCTGTGACAGGAGGTCATAGAAGGAATCTGAATCCTCGGGCTTGCCTGCATTCCACCACTGATGTTCGTCTTCGGTGGGGGCGTAAGCAGCCTCCTGTTGATGGGGAGGCGAGCCCAAAGTAGCCTGGGGCTTACAGCTTCCCACACCTCGCCGCCATCTTCCCACGCCGCCTTCATTCTTTTTTTCAGAATAAGAGCCACTCGTTGTTTTGCATTCTCCTGCCCCGAGTGGAGGACTCTGCACCCCTCATGATGACTGGAGTCAGAGCCGGTCCACTGGATCTCCTGAATGCCACAGAGATCCAGGCGGTACCGGTCCAGCTCTGTACAGAGTAGCAGCCTCTCCTCCACGTGGCCACTCTCAGTGGCTTTTTGCCATTTCTAGAGGAACCCCAAGGGTAAGGATTCAGGCATTGCTCCTCACAATGTTATCGTCTGGCATCACAACCAACAACACACCTGTCTTTGAATTGCAAGTAACTTTAATGAACACAATGCAGTACACACACGGTACACACACACAGTGTACACAGACACGGTACACACACACACAATACACACACACGCACAGTACACACACACAGTATACACACACAGTACACACAGTACACCCACAGTACACACACAGTACACACACGGTACACACAGTGTACACACACACGATACACACACACAATACACACACACGCACAGTACACACACACAGTACACATGCACGCACAGTACACACACACAAACAGTACACACACACACGCATGGTACACACACACGCACGGTACACACACACACACACGGTACACACACACGCACAGTACACACGCACAGTACACACACACGGTACACACACACACGGTACACACACGCACGGTACACACACACACGCACAGTAAACACACACACACGGTACACACACACACTACACACACGCACAGTACACACACACAGTACACACACACACAGTACACACACGTACGCACGGCACGCCCACACTCCTTCCGTCACGTGACTAAGGTTGACGCGCCGCCCCGTCTCCCGAGGTGACCTCTTGGCTCTCTCGTCTCTCCTCGACACGTAGATTCATTTCTTACTCTTACCTAGAAACGTCATCTGTGTGGACGCAACTTGCGAGGAATTGTACTCACAAACTGTGGGGTTTACGTTTCAAATAAAGTGCCCAGATACCACGCGATAAGCCCCGTGGTGAGCCAGTGCTATTGCTATTTCCAATCCGTCAACATGAAAGTAGTTAAATTAACAATTTATTACTAATCTCCATATATACCAAAGGCAAAGTTGTGAATGTGTGCGTCTGTTCAAATTGTTTAGCGTACTTCCCGACACGCACCAAGCTTGAAATTTGCCATGTGGGTAATTTCCAGACTGTACACCGTGCAAACATTATAAAAATAGACTTTTGTATATTTTTTTGGGGGGGGGGCGCGCAATAATGTATAAGCATGAAAACACCACGATACATAGGACTTACTTTGATTAGAATCTTGGAATTGATTGTGTACATGTTGAAATTGTTAAATGAGCATTTTGAGCACACTGCTGTTTTCATAAATATTCATGATTCTGAGAATTTAAGTGTAATTTTGAGCATCATAATGACCATATTGGAATTGTCATCATGAATGGGGGGTTCAATTATTTTTTATAACAATAGGAATGCGGTTTTGAGCATGACTATTGATATTTCGGACTCATTCATGACAATAGATTGATGATTTTTTTTGCTCATCAATCAGGATACTATATTCTTAGTTTTTTCGGTAAAGTCACGTTGAAGGGAAACAACAAAATAATAAAATATATAAAACAATAAAAAAATTCTCACGACGTTTCGACCATAACTCAAACGGTCGTCTTCAGGTGTGTTGGTTTGCATTTTTTATTGTTTTATATATATTTTATTATTTTGTTGTTTCCCTTCAACGTGACTTTACCGAAAAAACTAAGAATATGAATTACTGCAGTCACGAAAGCTTTAAATCAAAATGTAATCAGGATACTGTTAATGATGTGCTTGCCCATAAATTGTTGAAATGACTAGAAATGCAAGTTGTGTATACTCTCCAACCCCATTCCTCTACCTACCCATTCCCTTGACGGGTTCCGTGCCCACTTAAACCCATGACGATGGCGGTGATGATTCCACCTCTCGCTGTAACAATCAAAGCACCTCCAACTTCTGAATGCAAAGTTGCTGGTTGGTGCAACGCCAAAACACATCGTCAACGCCGCTCCCAAGCCCGCCCTACGTTAGTAACATCGTTAGGATCAACAAAATAAAAAGTTCCACAGAGGAAACTAAAATGACATTACGCAGCAATCCCCAAAGTGGCACGCGGTAGGCTACACGACTCGGAGAACAACGTCAGACTTCAAGACTTGCATCGCCAGCATCATTCTTCCTCTCCACAAGTCATCGCACGTCAATATTCAACATGTTGCACACACGTGCAAGTCACCTCTCGACCCCCCACCTGCACAGTTAACGCGATCAGACCCGGGGGTCAAATTAAAATTGTGTCGTCTTTGGTGACGTATTACAATCGGTGTAATTTTAATGATGCACGTACAGCAACTGCTGTACGTACATCAAATTATATCATTGACAACGGGGTCCGCTTTTGCGGTATCTGCGTGCGGTCTTTTAATTATATAGATACGTAGTCAGTTCATTAGTATGGGGTTCCTCTATAATTGTAAAATGTATTACTTAATAATACGCTTCCAGGCCGCACTTAGCTTGTAGCAGTCAGAGCAGTTAACAAGTTGTCGAGAGGCAACTTGTTAAAAATTTAATTTAACGTAGGTATAAAATAAAATGAATTTGATTTATTAAAACATTTAATTTAATTTAACGTAGGTATAAAATAAATGTAATTTAAATAAAATAAATGTAATTTATATTAAAAAAATAAAATAAAATAATTTCATTTATAAAAATGTTTATTTAACGTAGGTATAAAATAAAATTTATTTAAATAATGTCATTTATTTTAAAAATGAAATTAAACGTAGGTATTAAATAAATGTAATTTAAATAAAATACATTTAATTTATTAAAAATTTGAATTTAATTTAACGTAGCTATGAAAAAAAATAATTTAGATTTATTACAAATTTTAATTAAATTTAACGTAGGTATAAACATTTATTTAAATAATGTAATTTATTTTAAAATTTTTATTAAACGTAGGTATTAAATAAATGTAATTTAAATAAACTAAATTTAATTTATTAAAAATTTCAACTTAATTTAACGTAGCTATGAAAAATAAAGAAATTTTGATTTATTACAAATTTCAATTAAATTTAACGTAGGTATGAAATAAATTTAAATTAAGAACTCATTCATTTATTTAAAAAAATACGTAGATATAAAACAAGTTTAAATCAACTTAATAAAAAAAATTAATTAAATTTAACGTAGGTATAAAATAAAATGTAATTAAATTAAATAATAAATATATTTTTTTCTACCTCCGTGACTTTACCGAAAGCAAAGAGTGTGGACCCACGTGACATCAAGGCTGTCCTAGTCTAGGCAAGGCCTCAGGGTGTACCGGGCCTTTCACAACAGCAGCAGCAACAACGGTTCTCTTGAGAAAATGCTTTAAAAAAAAGTCAACTTAGCTTGCCTTGACACTCGCGAACTTTAATGATTAAAATAATTAAAACAAAACTAAACACTCACACGCACATGGGCGCGCGGCGTTCGGCGTGTAGGGAATTAAAAATGGTAGCGTCCTTCCCGCGATCTGATTGGTCGCCGCGTGCCCAAGTGGGGAGGGGGGGAGGGCCAGCGATCCAATTGGTCGAGAGGCAAACCTGGGAGCGTCTCGGGCGATGATGCGCAGCGATTGGTCAACGGTTGTCCTATGCTAATTTTGGTATGCTAATTAATTTTAATCTGTATGCTAATGCGGTACATTTATCCATACTCATTAAGTTTAATGTTTATCCTAAATTAGTTAAAAATGTATGCTCGTTTAGTTAACATTCTATGATAGTATCGTTATATTTTTTATGCTATAACAGCAGTGCATACTGGCTGTGGTGGTACCTGCTATGATTACAGCAGGTATACTGACTAGTGGTACCTACTTTCACTACAGCAGGGCATACTGTGGTGGTACCTGCTTTCACTACAACAGTGCATACTGACTGTGCTGGTACCTGCTAAGGTTACAGCAGTGCATACCGCTTTTATGCTTTATCACGTGTCGTGAATGTGATAGTTTCATCCCAGAATTGGTGTCCTTGACCGGCATAGAGCTAACATTTCACTTTGCCTTAGAACCTGAGGTGGCACAGCATTAGCAATTCCAAGTTCTTCAGGTGACCAATAGCAACGAATAATGTGGCAAGCATTTGAAATGAGTGGGTTATGACGTACTGTACTTCACTCTTATCGACCACTAACATAAGTCTGTGTTACTGGCGTTGTGCTGCCTTGGCTGGTACCAACTTCTTCTTTGACCACGTGGACCACGCGGATGAATGGTCTACGCGAGTCGAGCGACCGATGGAGAAGACCTATGGGGGCACGCGGCGGGAGACTCTCAGGCGAAATCGTGGAAGTCGCGTGACAGAAGCCACGCGTGGAGGATAGACGCATGCTGGCGAGACGTCGTCTTCAGTTTAATTTAAGTTTCACATGTCAGGTGTAGAGCCCTGTGAGCCGTGCGGCCCTTGACTCGGGTGCAACCGCAACAAACAAAAACGTGAACATATTCATGTTGTGGGTCACTGTTGACGTGGGTCCCTACTGACGAGGTGAGTGTCGATATTCATGTTGTGGGTCACTGTTGATGATGTGGGTCCCTACTGACGAGGTGAGTGTCCATATTCATGTTGTGGGTCACTGTTGACGATATGGGTCCCGATTGAAGATATGGGTCCGGATTAAAGAGGTGAGCGTCCCTTTTGATGTGGGTCTTTATTGACGAGGCGAGCATCCCTGTTGACGATGTGGGTCCCTGATCACGATGTGTGTCCGTGTTATCGATGTTAGCATTGAATTGGTCCTCGTCTAATAGCCTATATGTTCTACCATGTGTAAACCCATACAACAATAAATGTTACAATACATAGCATGTATAAGAATTCAAATTCATGTCAACCACCACTCACCCTCCCCTCGACTCACTCCCACGCTCAGCCCTCCACTAGGGTACCCCCCCCCCCGCCCACACCGGTGGCAGAGGGCCTTGTTGGACCCAAGACACCTCTCCTTCTTTCCACAGAGCTACAAGACAATCAGAGTCTGTCGTCCTACATATTGTCAGCAAGACGGATGAGGTGAGCTACGTCTGGCTGTGTGTGGCGCCGAGCGTGAAGATTTTCTTCTCTTCTGCAGCGTGCGTCCACGTCAACTTTCACCATCAAGCGCGCCCAGACTCCTCCACGGCTCCGCTGCCTCTCCTGCCCTCGTCCTCCTGCTTCCGCTCCGTCCGATCGCCCCCCTCTCCTCCCGCCCCTTGCCGTCTCTCTTCACACGCGCACTCCGACCTCCCTCGCCTTCCACGTCAGGAGGTACGCCCGAGATCATTCGTCCTGCCCGCACCAACGGCTCACCCATCGTCTGACCGCGTCTCCGTTCATGCAGGTAAGGGCACCATCACGGCGTAGCGGTTAGCGGTGCTGCACCATTCTCGCTCACGGCCAATACCAGCGACAATTAGGGGCCGTCCGTGAATGACGTCACGCACCTAGAGGGGGGGGCGGGGTCAGACATTTGTGACGATGTGACGAGGGGGGGGGGTTTGAGAAAAGTGACGTCACATCAAATTGCGCAACTTTAAATAAATATAAACACGTTCTACTTAATTAGACTTTGTAATAAATGTTTTCTACCTACAACATTAGAGTGCAGCGCCACATTAACAACGCACTACAATGACAGCAATAGTTTAAAGGGATTTGAAGCATGTTTTATATATTTTTGGGGGGTGGGGGGGGCAGGGCTTTGTGACGTCATATTTGAGGGGGGAGGGCTGACTTTTTGTGACGTCATGTGACCATGGGGGCGGGGGTCAAAAATCCTCTAAAATCACGTGACGTCATTTAAGGTCGGCCCCTTACCTGAAGCAGTCCTGAGCGTCACTTAGGTGGACTCAGCCATAATTAAGGAGGTGGTGAGGTGGGTGGGGGTGCTAACATCAGAATTTGAGAGACGAGCGGCCAGCCGTGGTTCTGTCCACACCAGCCCCTGGTGTTGTTCCATCGCGACCCTCACCGGTGCTCGCTAACAGCGCACGCCCAGTGGGAGTCGATGAGTCCGTGGGTTTCTGTGCGAGTCCGTGGGTCCATGTGTGGGTCTGTGGATGCGTCAGTCTACATTGGGGAGCCTTTGTCTTTGCAGTTTGGGGACTAGTGCAGCACTAGTGTGTAGTAGTGTATAGTGTATAGTAATGTATAGTGTAGTGTATAGTATAATACTGTTTAGTGTAGTGTATAGTGTAGTGTATAGTAGTGCATATTGTAGTGTAAAGTAGTGTATAGTCGTGCATATTGTAGTGTATAAGTGTAGAGTGTAGTGTATAGAAGTGTATTGTATAGTAGTGTATATTATAGTGTAAAAGTATATAGTGTAGTGTATAGTAGTGTAGTGTATAGTAGTGTATAGTGTAGTGTATAGTGTATAATAGTGTTTAGTGTATAATAGTGTTTAGTGTATAATAGTGTTGTGTATAGTGTAGTGTATAGTAGTGTAGTGTATAGTAGTGTATAGTGTAGTGTAGTGTATAATAGTGTTTAGTGTATATAGTGTAGTGTATAGTAACATAGTGTATAGTGAAGTGTATAGTGTAGTGTATAGTTTAATATACTAGTTATCACGTGACTAGTGTAGTTAGCCAGGTGCTGACCAGCAGGCTAGCTATACTAGTTATCATGTGACTAGTGTAGCTAGCCAGGTGGTGACCACACTCGTGCGTGCATCTCCACTCGTCCGTGTTTGCAAGTA
This sequence comes from Petromyzon marinus, assembly GCF_048934315.1. Taxonomy (NCBI): domain Eukaryota; kingdom Metazoa; phylum Chordata; class Hyperoartia; order Petromyzontiformes; family Petromyzontidae; genus Petromyzon; species Petromyzon marinus. Next base: position 420,625 of record NW_027422917.1, on the reverse strand, counting down.
AGCGCTCGTGTGTATGTGCACCCGCGTGTTTGTTCGTGTCTGTATTGTTGTATACGGCCCTTTTTCCACAATTAATATCCATAAGAATATTTATGGATGCATACACATAGATTTCTTTTTCCTTTCTTTCGTGACAAACAATATATATTTTTAATAATGAATAAAACCCGTAAGCCAGAAACACAAAAAACCAGATGTCGGTCATAAACAGACCATTAAAAAATAAAGAAATAATAAAACTCTCGAGGCGAGGATGTTAGCAGCTATCTGCGAAGATCTCCAGATGAACAAGAGTTTGATGTGCCCTAAGGGAGGTCACGCAGAGGGAAGCCCTCCGCAAGCCAGAAACGAGGACGCCCACGGGTTAAACCATATATATATTTTCCTCTGTCATTAAAACAACGGTTCAAAATTAAAATGCAATAACAAGAATAAGCTAAAGTTAGCGGTCCTCGCGCTCACTCCAATTAAGACCAGGCCACCAGATACATCAGTGAATTATTATCCAATAATTAATTCGCTATCAAATGATTTTCACCTTTAATACTTTTACTGTTAAAACAAACCTTGGAGCAGGAATACCGAGTCACATCAAAGGTTATCGAGAAGGAATGAGGCGAACGGGCAAACTTACGAAAGAGTTAAACAATATCCCAAGCAAGCCCGACCACCTTTGTCTCTCCCGAAGAGCGCGAGAGAGGAATTTCACGCCAGGGCAAACAGATCGTTATCGCAGGAGCCATCTGTACACACACACACGAACTCACACACACAGACCCCGCCCCACCTTTTCCACTGCGCAGAGAGAATTGTCTTTGAATATAACAGTCAGCCGCATTTTCAAAAAGTCAGTGAAGTTAAGTCAAGAGTCAAGACAGATCAGCGAGTCAAGACGTCCACAGGACGAGCAGTCGCATGGAGCGGCTGGCTCCGAGCCTCGCTGAGTAGCGAGGATCGCTGAGTCGCGATGTATCAACAAAAGTGAGTCATACAGCAGTGGAGGAAAACTGCTGTCAGCGAACCAGCACGGGCACGTTCGCGCATCTTCAAGGAGAAAGAGCGTGGCCAGCAACGCCAAGCAAGAGCGTGCAGCAGCTCAGCCAGCAGTGGAGAGAAACTGCTGTCAGCGAACCAGCACGGGCACGTTCGCGCATCTTCAAGGAGAAAGAGCGTGGCCAGCAACGCCAAGCAAGAGCGTGCAGTAGCTCATCCAGCAGTGGAGGAAACTGCTGTAAGCGAACCAGCACGGGCGCGTTCGCGCATCTTCAAGGAGAAAGAGCGCGGCCAGCAACGCCAAGCAAGAGTGTGCAGCAGCTCAGCCAGCAGTGGAGAGAAACTGCTATCAGCGAATCAGCACGGGCGCGTTCGCGCATCTTCCAGGAGAGGGAGCGCGCGCCACCAGCGTGCCATCAGCACCAGCACCAGCGCGTGCCAACAGCGCGCCACCAGCGTGCCACCAGCGTGCTACAGTGCGCAACTTCGCGTCACCGGGGCTGAGAGGGCAGCGGTCCTGCACTCAACACCCATCGGCGCGACGACGGCGAGCGTCGTGCTGACTCATCCAGCCAGCGGTGGACAGAAACTGGCAGTCGTTCGTATGCCCCCCCACACTCTCCCCCCTCCTCACTCCCCCACCGCTACACAACGAACAAACATTTTTTTTGACAAGGAAATCAACCTAGGCATTTGCTCAACGCAAGAAATCAACAACCCTCCCATTAAACATACAAGACTCATGATAACTGCGTCAACTATTAGCTGATAACGAAAAACATCGCCACCCATTGAGTTACGTTGATGAGGCAATCAGAATTATTTCAGTCGAACGCTTTAATTGCATAATCGTTGAGGAATCAATGAACGAACATCGCCGTGGTACTGTGCTGACGATTTCAAGCATAATAACTTCGCATATCAGGATGTATTAAGGATTGGATACGAATCAAAGACCAAGTGCCGTGTTGTGTAACAATTCAAGCATACGAGTTTGCATATTATAAAGTTAAGGTTTGATAGAATAGTTCGCATGGTTTTAATCTCTCTCTCAACAACCGATCGATTGCGTTACGCGTCGGGAATTAACCACAGGTGCCGCTATCGAGGTGAAACAACGCAATCGTGATGGTATCATGTTAACGCTGTGTTGAAATTCCAAAATCCCGAGATTGAGTTTTTATATTATCCAAAAATTAAAGTTAGCTAGAAATAAAATTGATTAAAGCAGAAGGTTTGTGTGTGATTCTTCCTGAAATTCTGCATATTGTTCTGCGTATGAGATCTGAATCCTGGGGACCTATCATAAGCACACTATCACCACACATAATCCATAACACACATAATTCGTAATGTTCAATCGAGAGTAATCGTATCCTTATCGATAATACGGAAGTAAAGAGCAGAGTCGAATCGACTCTCTGTCATTCACGCTCACAACGCCTGCGTCACTGCATACGATTAATTGCGTCATTCCAATTCATAACACAATCCTAGTCACCGAGGCTCGACCTGATAATCCATAACGACCTGCATTATCCTAACCACGCCCACTCGCATAAATTAATACGATTATCTCTCGAATCAGCATAATTTATGCACATAATTATACTGATTAACATAATTTCGGATAAATTATGCAAATCTCAAATTTAATTTAATTTTCATTATTTTCATCAATTTTCATAACACCTATATATACAACAGTATGTACGCACACTGTTGCACATGGTTCGCTCGTGTGGGTGTGTAGTGGAACGCACTGCTCATGAAAACATTGCCTCGTTACGCGGTAAATGATGCGGCACAACAGGAGGGCACTGCAGGGATGAGGCTCTCCAGTCTTGGTGCTGTGAATTAAAACAGCGCCAGAGTAGAGTCCCGTCCCTGTGACGGAGTGAGAGTGATCAGCGGACAGCCACCATGATTGCCAGGTAAGGGGAGACTTCACCCGGAACTCGCCTCCACACGTGTTCCCTGTGAACATTGTCGCAATAAACGTACGATCAGGAATCTTTACAATATCTGACCTTTGTTGTTCCGCAAGAATATTAACGCTCAAACTCGTATCGAACTCTTCATGAATTCACTCGGTCAAATAGTTCAGGTACTGGGCAAAGCATTTCACCACCCGGTATGCAACAGTTAAACAATCTACTCCAAATCAACACCCAAATGTCAAATTATCATCCACCATTGACTTCCACATCGATGGAAGCCATTTGCCATGACGTCCAAGCCATTAAACACTGGAACAACGAACGTGCAATTCAAGTACATCTTGAAACCCATTATCAGAAGTAGTTTGTATTAAACAATAACTAAATAATAGTAACACGTTTACAATATTGAGCGAAGTTATAGTCACGGACTTTTTCCAACTTTAGCTCAACAGGACCACAAAAGCTCAGATATGTGGTTCATAAAAAAATAATCAATCTGATTGAAATCATCAACTGGCCAAACACTTTTCGATTTCAACATCACCTTATAAAAGAATAACATTTTAAATATAAGCGCACAACTTTATCTACCTGTGATGAGCGCTGCACTTTCGGTTGTTTTCATGCAGGGGGCGCTGCAAACCGACGCACCCCCTGCATGGACGACGGAGGCGCAGGGACAGACGTTTGATTACGTTGGAATCGATCTGCAGACGGCGGTCTTCTCGCACGGCCAGCTCCGTGTCGCCTTATCTCGATCCCGCAATCCCAACCAGGTGAAGGGCCACATCGAACCGAACCCCCGGCAAGGCCATCTACTTAACGACGAGAGAAAATTCACACGAAATGTCCTTTTCAATTAAGTCTTCCAGATGTAAATTGATACAAGCTTTTAATTAAGAAATCAAATCATCTAATTCAAAACACAACACAATTCAAAGATGTTTCATTTTGAAACTTCAAAACGGAGCATGGGGTACTTGCGTGAATGCGTCCTTCGTGTGCAAATGTTGTGACTTTCCTGGCCTGAAGGCCGTCAATGTGTTGGACCCTTATTGGTGCACAGCGTCTCAACAACAGCAGTGGGGGTTGCTTCAACCGATAGGTAACGAACATCCAGACGTCAATCAGCAAGGAGCATTTCTAGTCCCAGTTAGACAATATCTACGTCAACACGTAAGACAAAACTACAATTCGTGTTGTAGAGAATGAACCTCCACCTATACGTGTAACTTTTAAGTGGTATGCCTTGTAACTGATTAATGATCCGAGTGTGCTCCTTATTTCAAAGACGATGAGTTGCTGCAGAGGGAGATGCTTCCTGAAAACACAAAAACACCATTTGACCTGTATCACAAGAACAACGGGTCTCACCTGAGTTCTCTGTACAGGTTACTTCCAAACAGACACGCACACTTTGTCCTAACATCACTTATTCAATGTTTGACCCTTACAGATCAAATGTTACAAGTATGCACAAAATCAAACAAGAATTCATTCTAAATTATTGACAGGCATATTAACAAAATTGGATTACTTCAGTGAAATATACTGCATCACGTTACATCGTATTAACAAGAAGCTTTTAAAAAAAAGTTGCAGTCTGCTTCACAGTGTATGTAAAACATACTATTGTGTCATTCAAAACGAGTAGGCCATTGCATGCTGGCGTCTGAGTGAAAATGTAGCAAATTCTAAGCATTACCTACAAACTACACAACTGAGATGACGCATCAATCATCGCCCCCTACTGACAGGCTCTTGTCCACATGCAGGCCGGTGCAGGGCCACCACCTTGTGCCACACAGGGGCAGCTGCTACTTGGGGATGCTCTTCGAGTGTTTGAGATGAGATACAAAACTCCGAGTTGCTGAGGCGATTAAGCAAGCACCATGTAAAAGCAATTATTATAACATAGTGAATGCTTGGGAGCTTATTGGCTCTTGCTCCTGGTTAGAGATCTACCCAACCCACGGGCCCACAAAGTGTTCAACTTCACATTCCTGTCATTAAAGGCCTGTGACAAAGGTGCATCTATTGGAGCAACATCATATCAAGCTTACACATCTGCCGAGTCTCCACTTGACTTTGTATTGTCTAGGAGCAAGTCCACCCACACCTCCACTTCCACAAACTGCTGGGAGTTGCCTCGCTCTGCCTCAGTCAAAATTCTCCTCCTGCTTTACAATGTGAAGGTCCCATTTTGGAGTTGAACCTTCATCTTCACATTTTACCATCACTTCTTCGCTCATCACTTCTTCACATTTCACCATCACCTCTTCACATTTCACCATCACCTCTTCATATTTCACCTCGATACCTTTAAAAGTGTCCAAGCTGGGATTTTCTTCCGGTTCATGTTTCATGAGGGATGGGCTTATTGTGGCACTTTGACTTTCACAAGCTGATTTCAGACTACACTCCTTGTGGATCTTCTGATGCTGTGTTCTCTGGTGTACTTGAAGAGTTGATGAACGTGCAAATGCCTTCCCGCACACACTGCACTTGAAGGGTTTCTCTCCTGTGTGTGTTCTCTGGTGTACTTCAAGATTTGATGAACGTGCAAACGCCTTCCCGCACAGAGTGCACCTGAAAGGTTTCTCTCCCGTGTGTGTTCTCTGGTGTGTTTTAAGAGTAGATGACCATGAAAACGCCTTCACACAAACACTGCACTTTAAGGGTTTCTCTCCCGTGTGTGTTCTCTGGTGTATTACGAGATTATATGACTGTGTAAACGCCATCCCGCACATTGTGCACCTGAAGGGTTTCTCTCCCGTGTGTGTTCTCTGGTGTTTTACAAGCGCAGATGAATGTGCAAATGCCTTCACGCACACACTGCACTTGAAGGGTTTCTCTCCCGTGTGTGTTCTCTGGTGTTCTACAAGAGCAGATGACTGTGCAAATGCCTTCCCACACACACTGCACTTGAAGGGTTTCTTTCCCGTGTGTGTTCTCTGGTGTGTTACAAGATGACATGAATCTGAAAACGCCTTTCCGCACAGAGTACACTTGAAGGGTTTCTCTCCTGTGTGTGTTCTCTGGTGTTTTTTAAGAGCAGATGACCATGAAAATGCCTTCCCACACACACTGCACTTGAAGGGTTTCTCTCCCGTGTGTGTTCTCTGGTGTGTTACAAGATTACATGACTGTGTAAACGCCATCCCGCACATCGTGCACCTGAAGGGTTTCTCTCCCGTGTGTGTTCTCTGGTGGTTCTGAAAAACTGATGGCCATGCAAATGCCTTGTTACACACAGTACATTTGAAGGGTTTCTCTCCTGTGTGACTTCTCTGGTGCCGTGTCAGATTTCCAGTCCGGTCCGTGCTGTATGCACGCTGGTCGCATTGTTGACTTGTCGTACCGAGCTGCGCTGAGTGGCTTTGCTCCATCAGACCAATTCTGCAGAGGAAGCGTCAGCTGCAGACATAAAAAAAAAGAATATCCACACCATCTACACGTCAGTATCGATGCACAGAGGAAAGCATATATACACAGTAACACGTGACTTACACGTCTATACTTAGTCATATATTCATGATATAGTGGAAAAGTGTCCCAACTTCATCACACGGGCTGTAATGGCACACAATGAGAGGGCAAATAGTTATAAACATGTCTGGAAGCCCTCGTATCTTCAAAATGAATGTTCACCCAAAACTCCGAGCACACAATTTCAGCTGTCTGGCTTCAAAAGGAATATTTATGAGAGCTAAATTCAGCTGACATAGCAAAGGGTGTTTAAAATAATACTATTTGTGTTATGCAGAAATGCATAAATTAACGTTCAATCGCAACTTAGAGGTGTGAATCCACACGGGCTGTAATGGCACACAATGAGAGGGCAAATGGTTATAAACATGTCTGGAAGCCCTCGTATCTTCAAAATGAATGTTCACCCAAAACTCCGAGCACACAATTTCAGCTGTCTGGCTTCAAAAGGAATATTTATGAGAGCTAAATTCAGCTGACATAGCAAAGGGTGTTTAAAATAATACTATTTGTGTTTATTCTCTGGATTGTACGATGCTGTGGAATGTTTGATGCACCATAAACCTTGGCCCAGTGTCAATAAAGCTAACAAACACACACATCGATATTGGGTAACATTATACTATAATCAGTAAGAACTTGTTTGCGATATCTACTATTTTCAGGTTTTATTTTATCTATCGTTTGAGTCAATTGACAAGCATTCATCCGAGAAAAAATAAAACCATGATTTTTAAACACACTGCCAAACTGTCTCAAAGCTTCACGATTTTTTGTCCGAAAGCTATTTATGGAACCAACGCTTAAGCTACACACACACACAGACGACATTGCCTGGGACTTGACACCTGTCAAGCACGCCGATTATTCACCGGCGTTTCATATCTTTAACCCGTCGATGCCATGCGTTTCAATAAACTCTACTTCCCTGGTGTCTACTTCCTGAACTCGGATAACCCTGTAGGGCAGTGGCTCTTCACAACCTGAGGGTGCGAGATTCCCTTTCTGGGGGGGTGCGAGACACGGCCAGATTTGTTTTCTTTAGAAGGTGAAAAAACAAAACGCAAATTTAGCGCGGATACGTTAGTACAACTACTTTGTTTCATCAACCCCTGTGTATTTATTGTGGCCTTACGTCCCACAGCGGGTGCAGAGGAGTTGCTGTGTACAGTAAAACCTTGGATTGCGAGTAACTTGGCCTGCGAGTGTTTGGCGAGACGGGCTACATTTGTAAATAAATATTAACTTGATAAACGAGCGAGGTTCTCGCAATACGCGCAGCGCACGTGTAGACACGCTTTGTACTGCCGGGCGTCACGTGATCACAACTGATGTACCGAGTGCTCTGATTATACGCGAGTGCTTTGGATTACAAAACACGTTTCCGGAACGAATCGTGCTCGCGATCCCACGGTTTCTACCGTATCGACGTCGTACGACGTTGTTAACGGCTGAGAGCCACAGGGGGTGGCAGGCTGCGGTCAAGGTGAAGAGACACCGCTCTCGGGGGAAGGACGGCCGGGGGTCGAAACGATAAAAGGGAGAGAGGGCGAAGGGGGAGGAGGAGGGGAACGCCTAAATGCGCCCGAATGAGCGAGCTGAAAAATAACGCTCCAACATTTACCTCTCCTGAGACAGCTCTGATTCCAGGACGTTCGCCGCGTTCAAGGCGTCTCTGAGGTCATTCTCCAAGACGCGCTCTTTTGCTTTCGCTCCGTTGAGCTCGCTCTGGAAGTTAAACGACGCCCCAAGATGCGGCGCCGGGCGACGCGAATTGCCACATTTGTGCGCGCAAAAAAGAGCATCCGCAGCGACGACAATTGACGCAAATCTACACGCGTTTGCAAACGATAACGCTCACAGGGAAGTGTTGCGCGGGTTATTATTTTACCCGTAGATTTAAGAAACGTTCGAAATACCTTGCTTTCGTTTTTCAGCGTTTCCATGGCGGCTATCCGCTGTTCCATTTGACAGACGGCTTCTTGGAGTGAAGCTCTCTCTCGTTTGAACGCGTCTAAGGATTCCTTCACGCAAGACACGACACGAGACCAACACCTCCTACGATACCCCAAGATGTGTTTATTGCACCACGGTGGGCGTAAGCTCTCGGATGCCGTAGCAATAGGTTTTACCCTTTTAACTGGCACCAAAAACTGACACCTTTATTCAAGGCATCATGTCTGCAATAACCGCAACACAAGCAGTCAAAATGCAAACAAAAAGACAACTCTGATAATGATATTGGCACTGTCCTTGAATTTGATTGGTCCACACCCGAGACGGCTTTTCTTAGAGCCTAGTCTCCACTGGTGTTGGACCAGAAGACGCCAAAAGGCGTACAACTCAAAAACAACGCACTATCAGAGTATTGAAGGCTCGGGGTGAGCATTTACATTATGAGACCTCCTTTGCCAGTAACAAGATATAGTAATAGGTTTTTACCCTTTTAACTGGCACAAAAAACTCAAATTCAAGGACAGTGCCAATATTATTATCAGAGTTGTCTCTTTTGTTTGCATTTTGACTGCTTGTGTTGTGGTTATTGCAGACATGATGCCTTGAATAAAGGTGTCAGTTTTTCGTGCCAGTTTGAAAGGGTAGAACCTATTACTATATCTTGTTACTGGCAAAGGAGGTCTCATAATGTAAATGCTCTCGGATGCCGTCTGAACGTTCCCTTTTCCCCCCCCCTCCCCCCCCCACGTGCTCCCCGAGCCTCTCGGGAGCCCAACGTGAAACGCCTTGCCAAGCAAAACAAAAAATATTGGGACGCGACCCAAAGGCCGTTGTGAGCACAGCGACGGAGACCGACGCAGTGGCCGGCGTTCCGTGTTTGATAAAATCGAAAAGCATCGTTAGACCTCCTTTGCCAGTGCCAAAATATAATAATATAATAGGGGTTTTCCCCCTTTTTTCTGGCAACGAAACTGAAACCTTTTTTTACAAGGATTCATGTCGCTGCATCGACCACAATACCTGCAGTCAAAACGCAAACAAAAAAACCTACTATGATAATATATATGTGGCATTGTCCTTGAAACTGATTGGTCCACACCTAGGGATGGCTTTCTTTTGAGCCTCGACCCAATTGGTGCTAGACCACATGACACCAAAAGGCGTCACACAGCTCAAAGACAATGCACTATCAAGGTAATGAGGGCTCGGGGTGAGCATCTACATCATTGGACCTCCTTTGCCAGTGCCAAAATATAATAATATAGGGGTTTTCCCCCTTTTTTCTGGCAACAAAACTGAAACCTTTTTTTACGAGGAGTCACGTCGCTGCATTGACCACAATATACCTGCAGTCAAAATTCAAACAAAAAACCTACTATGATAATATATGTGGCATTGTCCTTGAAACTGATTGGTCCACGCCAAAAGGCGTCACACAGCTCAAAAACAATGTACGCCTTTTGGCGTCATCTTGTCGAGCACCAATTGGGTCGAGGCTCAAAAGAAAGCCGTCCCTTGGTGTGGACCAATCAGTTTCAAGGACAATGCCACATATATATTATCATAGTAGGTTTTTTGTTTGCATTTTGACTGCAGGTGTTGTGGTTAATGCAGTGACGTGAATCCTCGTAAAAAGATTTCAGTTTTATTGCCAGAAAAAAGGGAAAAAACCCTATTATTATTATAAATCGAAAAGCGATTGTGTTTTTTTTTTGGGTAACAAAGTGCGAGCCCCAATACGGCAACGCTGCATAGCTTGCTCAAGCAGGTGACTTCGCTGGCGGAAAACAATCCCAACGAAATTGAACCATTTCAGAGAAGTGGGGCGGGTGGGAAGATAAATCTAAATCATTTAATGTAGCTGCTACAAAGCTTTGGAACCATCTAGCATCGTCTCTTAGCACCTTCACTCTGTCATCTCTGTCCTCACCTAAACCGACTGTTAAGATCACAAAAGTTTCAAATGTGAATGTAAATAGTACAATCTAATTGATTTATTTTAAAAATGTAAACCTGTGTAATTGTTCAAATAGAATGATTTGCTGAGCCACCATTGACAAAGGAGCTTTTTTGGCTCATTGGGCTTTACTTGGCTAATGAACTTGTGAACTACAATCGCGACGTTGAACGTCGTCCGCTCTTCTGGCTGATATTGCGATAGACGACATTGAAATGTGCTCACCAGCGTTTCGCGATGTTTCACGTCGTTATTGTCGCTTGCAATCTTCAAATTATCTAAAAATAATAATCGAGTGATAATATTAATTAAGGATTACCAATAAACGTTGGACAACGATGAAAATATATTAAACAGACGTTAACAATGTACACTCCTGATAGAGGTCAAATGTCGCACGTGCGATAAATAATTAACACTCGCAATGGTCACTGACACTCTCAAAACGTTGCCTACCTATTTCTGTATTTTTTTCACGAATATTTCTTTCAAGCCTGCTACGAATCTTAGCTTCTTCGCTGCGCCTGATAAAAAAAAACATAACAAGACATCTGCCTCATTTAATTGTTTAAAAAAATGTCATACGCAACGCAGCACACAATCAATGCAAGACGAAAATCGTCCCCGTGTAGCCTTAACAGACTGTTGGGTCAAGTGCTGCTCGCGAGCATCATTGAAGGCCGGCACGGTACACGAGGGGGTGGGTGGCCAGCACCACGCCCGGCCGCCTTTGTCTCCCCAGTGGCGATGTTCACACACCGCACCAGGGTACTCATTTGAGGCCGAGTTGAGTGGAGGCCCGGGACCGGTTCGGATAATCGTCACGCGGACGTTGTGTTCGTGATGTGCGGCAGAAGCCAGATTAAACGATGCAGAAAACTGCATCGGTGAACAAACTGTACTCTATTATTGGTTCTTTTGGTAAAGTCACCACGTAGAAGGGAAACAATAAAATAATAAAAATATAAAACGATAAAATTCTCACGTGTGAAAACCACATATCAAGAAAATTTTCTTGCAGTGGTTTTCACACCTGAAGACGACCGTTTGAGTAATGGTCGAAACGTCGTGAGAATTTTTAATTGTTTTATATATATTTTATTATTTTGTTGTTTCCCTTCAACGTGACTTTACCGAAAAAACTAAGAATATGTACTGTATTTGTTTTGCTTTACAGATACAACAACAGTCAGAGATGTTCTACGCAATGCAGCGCCTTCCCCTTAGTAGCTCCCAACGTCTGAAATTCACAAACTTGAAAACTCGCTAATAACTTAATTGGGAGAAACACGAAGCAACTGTCGCCCCCTACTGCAAAATAATTGCAGACCCAGCGCATCGTGGCTGCTTCTCCCTCTCCCCCCTCCTCCGTTCCGAACAATGATGGACTCGTCCGTCTGAACAAAGCTCGTCGCTTTCCGTGGTGCTAACGTTGAAACAAGGAAAAAATAAACCGGCATGCTAATCCCTCACACTAACATTCTGCCTTTAACATCCTGCTAATCCAACACATTAACACAGCTATTTCAATGCTAAATTGTTCTGTTGATATGTAAACTCGGACTTTAACACCCTGCTAATCCAACACATTAACACAGCTACTTCAATGCTAAATCCTTCTGTTGATATGTAAACTCTGATTTTAACATAGCTACTTCCGTGACCAGTCACATGCTGATCCCTCACACTAACATCATGCTAATCTCCCAGTTACATGCTAATTTCTGACTTTAACATCTTGCTAATCCAACACATTAACACAGCTACATCAATGCTAAATCCTTCTGTTGATATGTAAACTCGGACTTTAACATAGCTACTACCGTGACCAGTTACATGTTAATTCCTCACATTAACATCCTGCTAATCTCCCAGTTACATGCTAATTCCTCACATCAACATCATGCTAATCTCCCAGTTACATGCTAATTCCTCACATTAACATCCTGCTAATCTCCCAGTTACATGCTAATTCCTCACATTAACATCATGCTAATCCAACACATTAACTTAGCTACTTCAATGCTAAATCCTTCTGTTGATATGTAAACTCCTTCGTCAAGGGGCTCTGCTCCTCCCACCCAGCTTAAAAGACACTGCCAAGCTTAGCAGTGTTCACTCGAGCGCCGTCTTCCCGACAGTTCTGTTCCTTCACCTAAGGAAGGCTACTTGTGTTGTGGCCGAAACGTCATGAGAATTTTATTTTATGTTTTATTTTTATTATTTTATTTCCATTCTACATGGTGGTGACTTTACCGAAAGAACCAAGAAAATGAATCCCTGCAGTCACGAAAGCTTTAAATGGAAATTTAAACTGTACTGTATTTGTTTTGCTTTACAGATACCACAACAGTCAGAGATGTTCTACGCAATGCAGCGCCTTCTCCTTAGTAGCTCCCAACGTCTGCAATTCACAAACTTGAAAACTCGCTAATAACTTAATTGGGGGAAACACGAAGCAATTGTCGCCCCCTACTGCAAAACAATTGCAGACCCCCTTCTAAACGTGAACACTGCGGGGCAGTGTCCTTCACTGCAAGGCCGGCGGGCCACGAGCGGCCCCTGGTGGCCTCTTGTGCGGCCCCTGACAATACCCAGATCTGAAATCACCTCCCCATCGTCGTCGTCGTCGTCGTCCTCGTGTGCTGCTGTCAAACCCAGCGGTGTTAAAACGTGTGGCGGCCCTCACGCTGTACCGTGTCTTATCGGCGGACGTGCCCCACCCCCCCCGACCCGCCCTCGCCCTCCGCCACCTCTGAAAATGAGTGAAGAACACTGCCGTGGGGCTTTCCTGCATCAACCAGCGTAGTACGTGACAATAGCGACGCAACGATAATTAATGTCTTCTTTGGTTCTTTCGGTAAAGTCACCACCACGTAGAATGATAATAAAATAATAAATTGATAAAATGACACGATAAAATTCTCACGACGTTTCGGGCCACGACACAAGCGGCCTTCATCAGGTGAAGGGACGAGAATGTCTGGAGGACAGCGCTGAGGCAGTCTCGTCCCTTCACCTGATGAAGGCCGCTTGTGTTGTGGCCGAAACGTCGTGAGAATTTTATCGTGTTATTTTATTTTATTATTTAATACAATTAATCCTTGCAGTCACGAACGCTTTAAATCGATGAATAACGTCTCGGCACGCGACACGTGCCGTGTTGTAAAAGTTCACCACTTGCCTCTGGCTGGCTGCTGCTGTCAACTCTTCGTTTGCCTTCTCCAGGTTTTGCACAATCACGTTCAGGTCCCGACGTTCGTGCTGCAGCTTGTCGCACGACAGCCGCAGCTCCGCGGTGCTTGCGGTGAACTCTCGCTCCTTCTCCGCAAAACTTCTCTCCGCGTTTTGCATCCCAGCCTGCATTCAGACCGTACGATGATGAAATCGATGAGGCGGGTGACCCGCTGCATTTGTTCAGATACAGTGAAAAAAGCTTGAGACTTTTCCAAAAAGGCTAAGAGAAAACCATTCCTTATTCGTGGTTCTTTCGGTAAAGTCGCCACGTAGAAGGGAAACTATAAAATGATTAAAATATTAAACAATTAAATTCTCACGACGTTTCGACGGCAACACAAGCAATCATCATCAGGTGTGAAAACCACAGCAAGAACATTTGGAATAAGTGGCGGTGAAAATTTTTTCTTGCTGTGGTGTTCACACCTGATGATGATTGCTTGAGTTGCCGTCGAAACGTCGTGAGAATTTTATTGTTGCATATTTTTATTATTTTATTGTTTCCCTTCTACGTGGCGACTTTACCCGAAAGAACCAAGAATATGAATCCCTGCAGTGACCAAAGCTTTAAATCAAAAAGAAAACCATTCCGTTAAAAATATCCAGTTAAGGAATGCAGACAATATTAGCGATGTAATAAATATGAACGGATACATATTCTTAGCTTTTTCGGTAAAGTCACGTTGAAAGGAAACAATAAAAATAATAAAATATATAAAACAATAAAAATTCTCACGACGTTTCGACCATAACACAAACGGTCATCATCAGGTGTGTCGGTTTGCATTAATGTATTTATTTTTAAAACACCGTTTAAACACCGTTTAAAAATAAATTAATTAATGCAAACCGACACACCTGATAACGACCGTTTGTGTTATGGTTGAAACGTCGTGAGAATTTTTATTGTTTTAAATATATTTTATTATTTTGTTTCCCTTCAACGTGGTGACTTTACCGAAAGAGCTAAGAATATGAATCGCTGCAGTCACGAAAGCTTTAAATAAAAAAAATGAACGGATAGGTCACCTGCAGCGTGCTTTCAACTTCCCGACGGCGATTTACTTCGAGTTTCAGGGTACCACTTTCTTTCTGCGTTTGCTCAAGCCGTGCTTGAAAGTTGCCTGTTAATTCACGCAAAACAAACGAAATCGGGATCGACTTTCACGGTCGGGACGTGCAGACATTTGCCCACCGCGCACACGCACAAACACATCCGGGCTCGTTGGCAATAAAAAGCGGGCAACTTGAAGTGTGCTCTCACGCTCTGTTTCTTCGAGTCGAGCGCAGCTTTCAATGGAATCTTGCAGCTTTTGCGAGGCCGTTTTGAGCTCTTCATTTTTTAACTCCAACAGCTCGGACATTTCTTTGGCCTAAGAGCGATGAGACGGAACTCTCTGTTTGCTAACTACTGAACGACAATGATAATAATACGACTTTACGCACGGATCTATGAAATTACCTACTGCTGGGCAAGGCGAGTTTTCTGGTTTGCAAGTCATCATTGAAGTCAGATAAGTTGTGTTTACCAGACTGAAATGAACTTGAGAAATCAAGACAAAGAGGTAGAAATGTGCACATCCCATATATTTCGTTGAACAAATGCGTTTAGGGCACTGAATACGTTCTAAAGTGGAAATAATTCACATTTTAAGCATTATATTGTTATACAGACGTTTGTAAATTGTAAAAGCAATGTATGAACACTGTACACAATGGCAATAGTAGGCATTAAAGGCAATAGTTTGGGATAGGAACATTAATATATCAGTTTTTATTTGAAGGTGATCTTGATCTTCCAAGGATATTTTATGATTGAGACAGGCATGCCTTTAGGAGCTACATTTCTTACATTTGAAATCAACAAAAATGTATGAGCCTGAATTATAACAGACCCTTGGGGTTTGAGCTATATATACACACTGGTTTGTAAAAGGTAATGCGTGGTCGTTTAATCCAATATTTTTTTTATCCCAACGTGCATTTAAAATGTGAGCAAAAGCGATCAGCTCATGAATTCACACGAACCTGGCTTTCTTTAATCGTCAACTTGTTTACAAAGTCCCACCGCGCTCTTCCCATCGCGTCCACAGCTGCTTCCACTGCGTACGACACACGCGTCGTACGTTCAACAAAGTGGCTGAGCGCGTCAATATTCATCCAGTAAAAACCACAACGGTCATCGATCATCATCGACGGTGCTCTGCGTATCACTGAGCAGCCGTGCATTGCGTCACCCGGCACGAGACTCACCTTTGCCCAACGCAATATTCTTGTCATTTTGAGACTTTAAATTCAATTCGCTGAAAGTCACCGCAAACGTCTTTAAGAGAGGATGACAGCGGGGATCCAGCATCAATGTTAAATGTGCACGTGCGTACGTTTATACCGTTACACGTTTCTCAAGAAATACAATTAAATGAAAACAAAATTTAAAAAGCATCACACATTTTACCTTCAGTTCTGCTTTCAGCGACGAATGAACAGCTTCCACTTGTTCCTGTTCTGTTTCAGCTGCCATTATCACCGTGCGGACGTGACCCACGTGAGTCAACGACAAGCAAGTTTAATCACTAAACGTGTTACACCGTCAACGTCCATTATCACCGTACGCACGTGACCCACGTGAGTCAACGACAAGCAAGTTTAATCACTAAACGTGTTACACCGTCAATGTCATTATCACCGTACGCACGTGACCCACGTGAGTCAACGACAAGCAGGTTTAATCGCTAAACGTGTTACACCGTCAATGTCCATTATCACCGTACGCACGTGACCCACGTGAGTCAACAATAAGCAAGTTTAATCGCTAAACATGTCACACCGTTAATGTCATTATCACCGTGCGGACGTGACCCACGTGAGTCAACGACAATCAAGTTTAATCACTAAACGTGTTACACCGTCAATGTCATTATCACCGTACGCACGTGACCCACGTGAGTCAACGACAAGCAAGTTTAATCACTAAACGTGTAACACCGGCAACGTCCAATGGTCGGCGAATGTTGAGAATGTACCTCTGGTTAATGTTTGTTGCACTGAAGAGGACTGGCCCTTCAGATCGTCACACATCTGCCTGGTGGCACGGATCCTTACGGACACGGGCACATTGCAAGGACGGCGGGTCAGAAAACCTTCGTAGGAACGTATCCGCCATTTTAAGGCAAAGCGCATTGCAGATGAAGATATTCTTGGTTCTTTCGGTGAAGTCACGTAGAAGGGAAACAACAAAATAAAAACTCACCGTGATTTTGTTGTTTTCTGTGACTTTACCGAAAGAACCAAAGAACGTGAATTCCTGCAGTCGCGAAAGTTTTTAAAATGAAAATGCAGAGAGGATGTTGGTGTCATCAACAAGTCGCTCGTTTGTTCTGCCGGCGTGACCTCTGACCTCCACCCAGTAGTCCACTCAGGGGCGGAGCAACAGGGGGGAATGGGGGGGGGGTCAGCCCCCCCCCTGAAAATTTGGGGAAGTCGGTAAATCGGGATAACCGGATATCCGGCTGCTGCAAAATGCCGCAGGCTGCCACCTTGTGATGCCACCTTGTGTGCTGCCCTGCAGGCTGTCACCTTGTGCTGCCCTGCAGGCTGTCACCTTGTGCTGCCCTGCAGGCTGCCACCTCGTGTGCTGCCCTGCAGGCTACCACCTTGTGTGCTGCCCTGCAGGCTACCACCTCGTGTGCTGCCCTGCAGGCTACCACCTTATGATGTCACCTTGTGCTGCCCTGCAGACTGCCACCTTGTGCTGCTGCCCTGCAGGCTGCCACCTTGTGATGTCACCTTGTGTGCTGCCACCTCGTGCTGCCCTACAGGCTGCCACCTTGTGCTGCCCTGCAGGCTGCCACCTTGTGTGCTGCCCTGCAGGCTGTCACCTTGTGCTGCCCTGCAGGCTACCACCTTGTGCTGCCACCTTGTGATGTCACCTTGTGATGTCACCTCGTGCTGCCCTGCAGGCTGCCACCTTGTGCTGCCCTGCAGGCTGCCACCTTGTGCTGCTGCCCTGCAGGCTGCCACCTTGTGTGCTGCCCTGCAGGCTGCCACCTTGTGTGCTGCCCTGCAGGCTGCTTGAGCGGCAGCCTTGCGAACTTATCGAACTTACTGGCCACGTCGGCGGCTCCGACCTATTAATAAACTCCGCAGCTCAAATCTAATAATAAGTTTTATACATTTGTGGTGCCCATTGGAAAACACAAACACACTGAGATATCTCAGAATGTTGAAGTCAGCAACCCCCCCAAAGTCAAAATCCTGGCTCCTCGCCCCTGAGTCCACCGGACATCTCTGAAATCTACCGGACATTTGTTACAAAAAAAAGAGCTTCATTGCTCTTCGGGTTTCTCCAGTAAGTTGAGGAACCTAAACAGAGGACAGAGATGAAATTCGAGGGAAATGAATAACTTCTTACTTCTCCATTAAATCTCCTTTGATGTCAATCACGTCTTGAAGTTGCGCGCTGAGGTGTACATTTTCAAGCTGAAAGGAAACACGACACACACACTTCGCTGAGGTGACGCATACCGCTTCAACACAGTTGTCTGATAATTGTTATCTGACACACAGCACTGATAATGATGTTCGGGTTTCATAAAGCATCGTCAATCATGCAGACAAAGCGATCGCTGAGGAACCACAGACACGAATCTTATTGCTGTCCAGTTGAAGCTACAAACAGATCAGAAGCACCTTTAAATCATTGTCTTGGCAAACCAAGTGTTTCTCTATTTTAGTTAACAATGACGAATGATGAGTGGACACAATTACCAATCATAATGATGACTATGGGGAATCCACAAAAACAACCTAATCGTGATTATAACCAGACGAAATTAATGAGTTTGAAACAATATGCAGACTAAGATAATGTAGCAACGTTATTTGAGATGCCACTGCATCTCCCATTGAGCACGGTTGGCTACGTACGGTGTGAAAGAAGTTCAACATACACACACGCAGCACGGTTGGCTACGTACGGTGTGAAAGAAGTTCAACAAACACACACGTAGCACGGTTGGCTACGTACGGTGTGAAAGAAGTTCAACATACACACACGTAGCACGGTTGGCTACGTACGGTGTGAAAGAAGTTCAACATACACACACGTAGCACGGTTGGCTACGTACGGTGTGAAAGAAGTTCAACATACACACACGTAGCACGGTTGGCTACGTACGGTGTGAAAGAAGTTCAACATACACACACGTAGCACGGTTGGCTACGTACGGTATGAAAGAAGTTCAACATACACACACGTAGCACGGTTGGCTACGTACGGTGTGAAAGAAGTTCAACATACACACACACATAGCACGGTTGGCTACGTACGGTGTGAAAGATGTTCAACAAACACACACATAGCACGGTTGGCTACGTACGGTGTGAAAGAAGTTCAACATACACACACGTAGCACGGTTGGCTACGTACGGTGTGAAAGATGTTAAACATACACACACGTAGCATGGTTGGCTACGTACGGTGTGAAAGAAGTTCAACATACACACACACATAGCACGGTTGGCTACGTACGGTGTGAAAGAAGTTCAACATACACACACATAGCACGGTTGGCTACGTACGGTGTGAAAGAAGTTCAACATACACACACGTAGCACGGTTGGCTACGTACGGTGTGAAAGAAGTTCAACATACACACACGTAGCACGGTTGGCTACGTACGGTATGAAAGAAGTTCAACATACACACACGTAGCACGGTTGGCTACGTACGGTGTGAAAGAAGTTCAACATACACACACACATAGCACGGTTGGCTACGTACGGTGTGAAAGATGTTCAACAAACACACACATAGCACGGTTGGCTACGTACGGTGTGAAAGAAGTTCAACATACACACACGTAGCACGGTTGGCTACGTACGGTGTGAAAGATGTTAAACATACACACACGTAGCATGGTTGGCTACGTACGGTGTGAAAGAAGTTCAACATACACACACACATAGCACGGTTGGCTACGTACGGTGTGAAAGAAGTTCAACATACACACACATAGCACGGTTGGCTACGTACGGTGTGAAAGAAGTTCAACATACACACACATAGCACGGTTGGCTACGTACGGTGTGAAAGAAGTTCAACATACACACAGTGCACTGAGGAAAACCAAACCTGATCATTGGCTACGTGTCTACGTCAAAATATTGATGAAGTTTACCGATTAGCTGACAATAAATGTTTGGGTTTGGAGAAATGAGGAGCCACTCACACCAACATTGAATGAAAGCGTTCCACTGCTTTAGTCGACAAGACTAAGAGATATATTTTTGGTTCTTTCGGTAAAGTCACCACGTAGAAGGGAAACAATAAAGTAATAAAAATATAAACAATAAAATTATCACGACGTTTCGACGGCAACACAAGCAATCATCGTCAGGTGTGAAAACCACAGCAAGAAAATTTTTAAAAAGTGGCGGTGACATTTTTTTCTTGCGGTGGTTTTCACACCTGATGATGATCGCTTGCGTTGCAGTCGAAACGTCGTGAGAATTTTATTGTTTTAAATTTTTATTATTTTATTTTTTCCCTTCTACGTGGCGACTTTACCGAAAGAATCAAGAAGAAGACGAAGAAGAGATTTGAAGTTTACGTCACTGCAGGAATCCATAATCGTTGGTTCATTCGGTAAAGTCACCACCACGTAGAAGGGAAACAATAAAATAATAAAAAATATAAAACAATAAAAGTCTCACGACGTTTCAACTGCAACACAAGCAATCATCATCAGGTGTGAAAACCACAGCAAGAATTTTTTTTTAAAGAGCGGCGGTGAAAATTGTTTTCTTGCTGTGGTTTTCACACCTGACGATGATCGCTTGCGTTGCAGTCGAAACGTCGTGATAATTTGATCGTTTTACATTTTTATTATTTTATTGTTTCCCTTCTACGTGGCGGTGACTTTACCGAAAGAACCAAGAATATGAATCCCTGCAGTCACGAAATATTTAAATAAAAATTTAATAAGACTAAGAGATTTGAAGTTTTTCGTCACCGCAGGAATCCACAGTCTTTGCTTTCATTCAAGTAAAGTCGCGTAGCGCGTATAAAAATACAACACAAAATAATGAATCAAATCACGACGTTTCCATCGCGACACCACAGGCGGCGGTCGTCCTCAGGCGAAAATAAAAAATAAAAATTAAACCTCTTGCTGCTGCTGCTGCTGTTGTTGTTGTTGTGACAGGACTCTCACGCTGGTTCAGCAGTTCCACTGCAGGGATTACTTTTTTTACCGCCCGAGGACAAAGCGCTTGAGGTGTTGCGATCGAAACGTCGTGGACATTTTATCATCTTTATACCTACCACGTGACTTTACCGAAGTAACCAAAGATTAAAGGCCAAGAGAATGACCGCGCGCAATGCACAAATACTCCGCGGAAACTCGACAAGTCGTCGGCCCGCAAACCAACTCAGCCACCCCTAGCGACAAAATGCATTTGCTTGTTTCTCTAAATAGCAGTAACACTAAATCACTCATATTACGGGAATACAAACGCTTTATTTTTTTAAACGCAGCTACGAGGTTTTTTTTTAGGGGGGGCGCATTTAGACCCGAGGGTTAAGGTCGTTTTTCCTCACCTAATTTTTGAATATCACGAGTTTAATTTAATAATTATAATGACGTACATTGTAATTACTCTCCGGATCAGCCTGCATCACAACCCCGCGAACCACCCGGAGGAGCGTGGAGGACCACCGGTGGTACGGGGGAGGGAGGGAAGGTGACCACACTGTGAGAAGCACTGCTTTAGAGAAATGAGACCACTTACTGCTGCTGCTGTTGCCCACCTGTGTTACTCACAGCCCTGAGGACCACCCGGAGGAGCGTGGTGGACCACCGGCGATACCGGGGGTGAGTGACCACACTGAGAAGCACTGCTTTAGAGAAATGAGACCACTTACTGCTGCTGCTACCCACCTGTGTTTGTCGAGTTGATTTCTGCAGAGCGTCGGCCGTCTCCTGGGCCATTCTGACAGCTTCCTCCTTTTTGCTGAGCTCAGAGTGAACTCTGACCTTCCACATGTTCAACTTGTTCATTTCACAGCGCAAATAATTGTACGTCCTTGACACGTGATCTTTATTCTGCGAAGAAAAAAAACCAACCAAACACAACACACGGCATGAGGAGCGTGTGTCAGCAGCTTCCCAAGCCGTAGTGTCGTGAACACATCAAGATTTTCCGCTGCCCGATGACCGATTATTCGCGATAAACGTTCTTGGGTTGGCTCGCGTAAGTGTGTGTCGTTACCCTCCACCACCCGACCCAGCCAGTGAGGTTTGTCACGTAAACAAAACGCGCCAGTGAATTACTACTCCGGCCCACCGGTGTGTCGGAGAGTAAATCCACAACATTTACACATTCATACTTTACGCGATATAACCAAAAAAACATTTATTATACGAATATAATTGGTCACGAAAGCCTACGTGTTGAACTGATTATTATTACTCCATTTCAACCGAAAACTCGATCAAGTCATGTACAAGCACAAATACACGGTTTTTTATTTTTTAAATATACTTTCCCTCAAAACGTCTTTGCCAAGTGCTGTGAACGTAAAAAGGTTTAAGGCACAGATCTGAAATTGTTTGATCGTAATCACTGCTGGCAAAAGGGCCTCCACTAGAGGGCGCTCAGTAGAGGCTGAACTCTTCCACGCTGTTCAAGACGTCTTGGAAGAGAAACCCTCACTAGGGGCTGAACTCTTCCACGCTGGGGAGACGTCTTGGTAGAGAAACCCTCACTAGGGGCTGAACTCTTCCACGCTGTTCAAGACGTTTTGGAAGTGAAACCCTCACTAGGGGCTGAACTCTTCCACGCTGGGGAGACGTCTTGGTAGAGAAACCCTCACTAGGGGCTGAACTCTTCCACGCTGTTCAAGACGTCTTGGTAGAGGAACCCTCATTAGGGGCTGAACTCTTCCACGCTGTTCAAGACGTCTTGGTAGAGGAACCCTAACTAGGGGCTGAACTCTTCCACGCTGTTCAAGACGTCTTGGAAGTGAAACCCTCACTAGGGGCTGAACTCTTCCACGCTGTTCAAGACGTCTTGGAAGTGAAACCCTTACTAGGAGCTGAACTCTTCCACGCTGTTCAAGACGTCTTGGTAGAGAAACCCTCACTAGGGGCTGAACTCTTCCACGCTGTTCAAGACGTCTTGGAAGAGAAACCCTCACTAGGGGCTGAACTCTTCCACGCTGTTCAAGGCGCCTTGGTAGAGAAACCCTCACTAGGGGCTGAACTCTTCCACGCTGTTCAAGACGTCTTGGTAGAGGAACCCTCACTAGGGGCTGAACTCTTCCACGCTGTTCAAGACGTCTTGGTAGAGAAACCCTCACTAGGGGCTGAACTCTTCCACGCTGTTCAAGACGTCTTGGTAGAGAAACCCTCACTAGGGGCTGAACTCTTCCACGCTGTTCAAGACGTCTTGGAAGAGAAACCCTCACTAGGGGCTGAACTCTTCCACGCTGTTCAAGACGTCTTGGTAGAGAAACCCTCACTAGGGGCTGAACTCTTCCACGCTGGGGAGACGTCTTGGAAGAGAAACCCTCGCTAGGGGCTGAACTCTTCCACGCTGTTCAAGACGTCTTGGAAGAGAAACCCTCACTAGGGGCTGAACTCTTCAACGCTGTTCAAGACGTTTTGGTAGAGAAACCCTCACTAGGGGCTGAACTCTTCCACGCTGTTCAAGACGTCTTGGAAGTGAAACCCTCACTAGGGGCTGAACTCTTCCATGCTGTTCAAGACGCTTTGGTAGAGAAACCCTCACTATGGGCTGAACTCTTCCACGCTGGGGAGACGTCTTGGTAGAGAAACCCTCACTAGGGGCTGAACTCTTCCACGCTGTTCAAGACGTCTTGGTAGAGAAACCCTCACTAGGGGCTGAACTCTTCCACGCTGTTCAAGACGTCTTGGTAGAGGAACCCTCACTAGGGGCTGAACTCTTCCACGCTGTTCAAGACGTCTTGGTAGAGAAACCCTCACTAGGGGCTGAACTCTTCCACGCTGTTCAAGACGTCTTGGTAGAGAAACCCTCACTAGGGGCTGAACTCTTCCACGCTGTTCAAGACGTCTTGGAAGAGAAACCCTCCCTAGGGGCTGAACTCTTCCACGCTGGGGAGAAGTCTTGGTAGAGAAACCCTCACTAGGGGCTGAACTCTTCCACGCTGTTCAAGACGTCTTGGAAGTGAAACCCTCACTAGGGGCTGAACTCTTCCACGCTGGGGATACGTTTTGGTAGAGAAACCCTCACTAGGGGCTGAACTCTTCCACGCTGTTCAAGACGTCTTGGAAGAGAAACCCTCACTAGGGGCTGAACTCTTCCACGCTGTTCAAGACGTCTTGGAAGTGAAACCCTCACTAGGGGCTGAACTCTTCCACGCTGTTCAAGACGTCTTGGAAGTGAAACCCTCACTAGGGGCTGAACTCTTCCACGCTGTTCAAGACGTCTTGGAAGTGAAACCCTCACTAGGGGCTGAACTCTTCCACGCTGTTCAAGACGTCTTGGTAGAGAAACCCTCACTAGGGGCTGAACTCTTCCACGCTGTTCAAGACGTCTTGGTAGAGAAACCCTCACTAGGGGCTGAACTCTTCCACGCTGTTCAAGACGTCTTGGAAGAGAAACCCTCACTAGGGGCTGAACTCTTCCACGCTGTTCAAGACGTCTTGGTAGAGAAACCCTCACTAGGGGCTGAACTCTTCCACGCTGGGGAGACGTCTTGGAAGAGAAACCCTCACTAGGGGCTGAACTCTTCCACGCTGTTCAAGACGTCTTGGAAGAGAAACCCTCACTAGGGGCTGAACTCTTCCACGCTGTTCAAGACGTCTTGGTAGAGAAACCCTCACTAGGGGCTGAACTCTTCCACGCTGTTCAAGACGTCTTGGTAGAGAAACCCTCACTAGGGGCTGAACTCTTCCACGCTGTTCAAGACGTCTTGGAAGAGAAACCCTCCCTAGGGGCTGAACTCTTCCACGCTGGGGAGAAGTCTTGGTAGAGAAACCCTCACTAGGGGCTGAACTCTTCCACGCTGTTCAAGACGTCTTGGAAGTGAAACCCTCACTAGGGGCTGAACTCTTCCACGCTGGGGATACGTTTTGGTAGAGAAACCCTCACTAGGGGCTGAACTCTTCCACGCTGTTCAAGACGTCTTGGAAGAGAAACCCTCACTAGGGGCTGAACTCTTCCACGCTGTTCAAGACGTCTTGGAAGTGAAACCCTCACTAGGGGCTGAACTCTTCCACGCTGTTCAAGACGTCTTGGAAGTGAAACCCTCACTAGGGGCTGAACTCTTCCACGCTGTTCAAGACGTCTTGGAAGTGAAACCCTCACTAGGGGCTGAACTCTTCCACGCTGTTCAAGACGTCTTGGTAGAGAAACCCTCACTAGGGGCTGAACTCTTCCACGCTGTTCAAGACGTCTTGGAAGAGAAACCCTCACTAGGGGCTGAACTCTTCCACGCTGTTCAAGACGTCTTGGTAGAGAAACCCTCACTAGGGGCTGAACTCTTCCACGCTGGGGAGACGTCTTGGAAGAGAAACCCTCACTAGGGGCTGAACTCTTCCACGCTGTTCAAGACGTCTTGGAAGAGAAACCCTCACTAGGGGCTGAACTCTTCAACGCTGTTCAAGACGTTTTGGTAGAGAAACCCTCACTAGGGGCTGAACTCTTCCACGCTGTTCAAGACGTCTTGGAAGTGAAACCCTCACTAGGGGCTGAACTCTTCCATGCTGTTCAAGACGCTTTGGTAGAGAAACCCTCACTATGGGCTGAACTCTTCCACGCTGGGGAGACGTCTTGGTAGAGAAACCCTCACTAGGGGCTGAACTCTTCCACGCTGTTCAAGACGTCTTGGTAGAGAAACCCTCACTAGGGGCTGAACTCTTCCACGCTGTTCAAGACGTCTTGGTAGAGGAACCCTCACTAGGGGCTGAACTCTTCCACGCTGTTCAAGACGTCTTGGTAGAGAAACCCTCACTAGGGGCTGAACTCTTCCACGCTGTTCAAGACGTCTTGGTAGAGAAACCCTCACTAGGGGCTGAACTCTTCCACGCTGTTCAAGACGTCTTGGAAGAGAAACCCTCCCTAGGGGCTGAACTCTTCCACGCTGGGGAGAAGTCTTGGTAGAGAAACCCTCACTAGGGGCTGAACTCTTCCACGCTGTTCAAGACGTCTTGGAAGTGAAACCCTCACTAGGGGCTGAACTCTTCCACGCTGGGGATACGTTTTGGTAGAGAAACCCTCACTAGGGGCTGAACTCTTCCACGCTGTTCAAGACGTCTTGGAAGAGAAACCCTCACTAGGGGCTGAACTCTTCCACGCTGTTCAAGACGTCTTGGAAGTGAAACCCTCACTAGGGGCTGAACTCTTCCACGCTGTTCAAGACGTCTTGGAAGTGAAACCCTCACTAGGGGCTGAACTCTTCCACGCTGTTCAAGACGTCTTGGAAGTGAAACCCTCACTAGGGGCTGAACTCTTCCACGCTGTTCAAGACGTCTTGGTAGAGAAACCCTCACTAGGGGCTGAACTCTTCCACGCTGTTCAAGACGTCTTGGAAGAGAAACCCTCACTAGGGGCTGAACTCTTCCACGCTGTTCAAGACGTCTTGGTAGAGAAACCCTCACTAGGGGCTGAACTCTTCCACGCTGTTCAAGACGTCTTGGTAGAGAAACCCTCACTAGGGGCTGAACTGTTCCACGCTGTTCAAGACGTCTTGGAAGTGAAACCCTCACTAGGGGCTGAACTCTTCCACGCTGTTCAAGACGTCTTGGTAGAGGAACCCTCACTAGGGGCTGAACTCTTCCACGCTGTTCAAGACGTCTTGGAAGAGAAACCCTCACTAGGGGCTGAACTCTTCCACGCTGTTCAAGACGTCTTGGTAGAGAAACCCTCACTAGAGACTGAACTCTTTCACGCTGTTCAAGATGTCTTGGTAGAGAAGCCCTCACTAGGGGCTGAACTCTTCCACGCTGTTCAAGACGTCTTGGTAAAGACACCCTCACTAGGGGCTGAACTCTTCCACGCTGTTCAAGACGTCTTGGTAGTGAAACCCTCACTAGGGGCTGAACTCCTCCATGCTGGGGAGACGTCTTGGAAGTGATGGTAGTACCCACACTTTACCCCACCACATGCGGCCTGCCATTCAACTGCGGTGTACCAATATATACTGCAGAGTGGACAGAGGTGGGACATTGTAGACACGTGCCTATTAAACCTGGCACGCCTGGACATCACGACCGTGTGGACCGCAAGTCCAACGTGCTGAACCATTGCGCACCGTGGCAGCAGCCCCAAGCTTCGTGAAACTAAATAAATTTTCACTTGAAGCTTTCGTGACTGCAGTGATTCACATTCTCGGTTCTTTCGGTAAAGTCACCGCCACGTAGAAAGGGAAACAATAAAATAATAAAAATATAAAACAATTGAATTATCACGACGTTTCGACTGCAACACAAGCAGCGATCATCGTCAGGTGTGAAAACCACAGCAAGAAAATTTGAAAAAAGTTTTTTTTAAACGTCAGTACCACGGAGAGCGATTTGGCAGCTTGTTCAGATGTCTGAAACGTCGCGAGAATTTTATTGTTTTATATTTTTATTATTGTATTGTTTCCCTTCTACGTGGTGACTTTACCGAAAGAACCGAGAATATGAAACTAGATGAATCGGTATTTTCTTAGAATGACCGTATTATTAATGTGAAATAACGATGCACATCTGTGGGCACGTTTCAATGTGATCAGCGAGTCATCTTGCCTCTTGCCAATCAAGCGGCACCGGCGGCAGCGGCGGCGGCGGCGTGCTCTGCTGAGGTTGATGCTGCTCAGTGATGTTTGCTTGAGCTGCGAACAAAAATTGCGCACAATTAAGTTAAAGTACATCCTAGATTTAAAGTTTTCGTGACTGCTAGGATCCATACTCTTTGGTTCTATTGGTTCTATTGGGTTTATTTTCACCTACGTGACTTTACCCAATAGAACCAAAGAGTATTAAAGTACATCGTTCATAATAGCACCGCACGAGATGTACATTGGTACACGTTGACACACGTATCGCTTTTTAGAACTTTCCAACTGAGGTTTAGTGCTCAGCTCAGTCGGGGTGTCTGTCGGCAATGAGAGGTTATGATGAGCATCATAAATATGAATAAATCTTCAGTAAAATTGCGTTCTGATATAAAGTGCTTGCCCTGTAGAAAAATCGGCGAACTGACCAAAAGTTTTTTTCCAATGTATATCAGCCGTTTTTTTCCAAAAAAACTTTGGAGACAAAAGCCAGCGTTAAAGGAACCCATCAACTAAACGAAACTAAACTTGTTATTTTACCACGTAAGAGCCCGCTCGGATACGTAGCTCTTGTTCAGAAGCGACCTGGCCACAGTTGATAAGCTCAACAAAGTGGTTCCTCACCACGTGTCAATGTATATCAGCCGCATTACTCTTAAACGTCACGTTTTTCTAAATGCGCGGGGAAACAATGCAGGGCATGGAGCAACATCAACACCGCCGTGGGGAGAACGCGCAAACTTTCAAACGCACGGGCGTCAGGGGTCGGGATCGAACCCACGACCCTCCTGCGTACCAGGCGAGGTAGTTAACATCTCCTAGCCACCGTGATGATGATGATGATGAGAGAGAGACACGCAAACTCCAAATACACAGCAACAGGCGTCAGGGGTCGGGATCGAACCCACGACCCTCCTGCGTACCGGGCGAGGTAGTTAACATCTCCTAGCCACCGTGATGATGATGATGATGAGAGAGAGACACGCAAACTCCAAATACACAGCAACAGGCGTCAGGGTTGGGATCGAACCCACGACCTCCTGCGTACCGGGCGAGGTAGCTAACGTCTCCTAGCCACCGTGATGATGATGATGATGAGAGAGAGACACACAAACTCCAAATACACAGCAACAGGCGTCAGGGGTCGGGATCGAACCCCCGACCCTCCTGTTTACTAGGCGAGGTAGTTAACGTCTCCTAGCCAACGCGGTCCACCTGCCCTAGGCACGCACACCTAGGACGAGCCGCTTTTCATCGCGACGTGACGGACGTACCGCCTCTTGCGTTCCTGGGGCAAGCGCTGCCTAACCATCGTTATCGTCAATGACTAAGCAGAGCGCCGCACCGTACTTCTGACGTCAAACGCCGGTTGAAAAGCGCAAGCGGAATTCGTGCTCGGCGATCAATGTGGACATCGGAGGATTGAGATCGTTTTAAGTAAAATAAGCGGCGCGATTGGTTTACAGATCGGAGCCAGGCGATACACGGGGCCATGATCCACAGCTGAAACGAATACCTTGACCTTGGCGGTGTCACTTGACCATGACCAAGTTGACTGACCTTGCAATAGCATCCTCTGTGCTTGACCTTGTTGAACCTGTCCAGTTTCACCACGACCCACTTGACCTTGTCCAAGTTGACCCCAAGCGTGACCCAATGGCTCCTGGACTTGGCCCAGTGGACAGAGAGATTGCCTTGGCTGACTCAGGCCCTGATTAGGTTGACCTCGGCCTTGCCCCAGCAGACCATGGGCGTGCCCTGACAGTCCCTGGCCCTGCTCGGGTTGATGCTGACCCTGTTTTGGCTGAGTCTGACCTCGGCCCAATTGGGGGTTTTTTTTCCCGTCGTGATATTGGCTCTGCCCTGGCTGATTGTGGCCTTGAATTGCCACTCCGTCACCTTCCCCCGGCTGACCCTGCCCTTTATTACCCCAACCTTGAGTCGATGGCCCCTGCCCTGGCTGATTGTGGCCTTGAATTGCCACTCCGTCGCCTTCCCCCGGCTGACCCTGCCCTTTATTACCCCAACCTTGAACCGATGGCCCCTGGATTTGCCCCCCAGATTGACCTTCACCTTGTCCCATCTGACACCACCCGTGACCCAACATCACCTGGAATGGCCCCGTTTGACCGCGACCTTGCCCTGGCTGACTCTGGCCACGGCTCGATGGCTCCCGGACCTGCCTAGATTGACGGTGACCTCGTTCATTCTCTGAAACACTGCCCAAGATGCACCGTATTTTGAAGTCGGGGAGCGTGGAAAAACTGCTGCCCAAATTTCGGCCGAAGGTTTCATTGTCGTTCCCCTCCATGTTGTATTCTTTGCACACTCCTCAGATAGCCGTCTTCCTGCATGACGCACAGACACCGTGTACGTGCACGCAAGAAAAAAAACAAATGTGGAATTTATTAAGACAGCGCCACTGCTGCAGAGCAATCCAGATGGCACCAGCGAGATCTCTCGGCAAAGCAACTTACAAGTTTAAATGGGAATCATTTTTTTTTTAATTGCCACCGCCCGTCTGTTTACGCTGTAGCGTTAATGGAGGTGGGGGCAAACAGCGTTGTTGCTGCAATTTTTACATTTTTTAAAAATACGAATGCAACAAGTTTCCCAATACGTCAATCGGTAATTGTATTTTCATGGTGTTACTGTATTGATTTTGTGCTTTGCTGCACTGACAATGAGAATCTAGATTCATTTGTCGATTTAAAGCTTTCGTGACTGCAAGGATTCATCTTCTTTGGTTCTTTCGGTAAAGTCACCATCACGTAGAATGAGAAAATAATAAATTGATCAAATAAAATAACACAATAAAATTCTCACGACGTTTCGGCCACAACACAAGTGGCCTTCATCAGGTGAAGGGACGAGACTGTCTGGAGGACAGCGCTGCAGCGAGCGCTGTCCCTTCACCTGATGAAGGCCACTTGTGTTGTGGCCGAAACGTCGTGAGAATTTTATCGTGTTATTTTATTTTATTAATTTATTATTTTATTCTCATTCTACGTGGTGGTGACTTTACCGAAAGAACCAAAGAAGATGAATCTAGCTTAACATCAAAGTTCTTCAACTGGAGTTCCCTCAACGTAAGGCCTACCCCGTGCTCCTGATCATTGTGACCACACAATGCTATAATTAGCTGACACGTGCCTATTGATCCAAGAGCCACATCGAGTGAAAAATTTTTTTCTTAAGTGTCCTGCATTTAGTTTTTATTTTATTTTAAGATGTAATAACAGTTGTGCTTATTATTGTTATCATACACGTGTGGGAGGAAATCGCAGCACCGGGAGAAAACTCCACGTGGCGTGCGAGGGGGAAACACTCAATCCCCCCCCAAAGAGATGGAAAGTGATGGCGATTTGAATACTTGCTGCCACTGCCTTCACCTGGCGTGCCCAGGGTATGGCCATCCCCTCGACGCCCACGGGAATAGAATTTCACAACATGTTGACATGTTTACACCAAACAATAACACAAAGATCCCACACCGTGTAGCCTGTAACAGGCTGTAGGGGCAAGTGCTGTTAGCGAGCAGCAGCTATGAAGGCTACCGGCACTGTGGCACACGAGGGGGGTGGGTGGCCAGCACCACGCCCGGTCGCCTTTGTCTCCCCAGTGCTAGCGATGTTTTACTACTACACACCGCTACACCAGCTACTCGTTTGAGGCTGAGTCGACCTAGGGGAGTCCCAGAATCGGTTTAGATAATCGTCGCCGGCGGTGTTGGAAGGCCCGAAGTGAATCACTCAACAACAACAACACGGTGTGGTGATTAGACCACTAAGCTAGACACATTGTCAAGGCCCCAAGGGAATCACTCAACAACAACAACAAGGTGTGGTGATTAGACCACTAAGCTAGACGCATTGTCAAGGCCCCAAGTGAATCACTCAACAACAAGGTGTGGTGATTAGACCACTAAGCTAGACACATTGTCAAGGCCCCAAGTGAATCACTCAACAACAACAACACAGTGTGGTGATTAGACCACTAAGTTAGACACATTGTCAAGGCCCCAAGTGAATCACTCAACAACAACACGGAGTGGTGATTAGACCACTAAGCTAGACACATTGTCAAGGCCCCAAGTGAATCACTCAACAACAACAACACAGTGTGGTGATTAGACCACTAAGCTAGACACATTGTCAAGGCCCCAAGTGAATCACTCAACAACACGGAGTGGTGATTAGACCACTAAGCTAGACACATTGTCAAGGCCCCAAGTGAATCACTCAACAACACGGTGTGGTGATTAGACCACTAAGCTAGACACATTGTCAAGGCCCCAAGTGAATCACTCAACAACAACAACACCACGGTGTGGTGATTAGACCACTAAGCTAGACACATTGTCAAGGCCCCAAGTGAATCACTCAACAATCTCTCTCTGTAATGATGATGATGATGATCGTGAACAATGTCTCTCTGTAATGATGATGATGATTGTGAACAATCTCTCTCTGTAATGATGATGATCGTGAACAATGTCTCTCTGTAATGATGATGATGATCGTGAACAATCTCTCTCTGTAATGATGATGATCGTGAACAATGTCTCTCTGTAATGATGATCGTGAACAATCTCTCTCTGTAATAATGATGATCGTGAACAATCTCTCTCTGTAATGATGATCGTGAACAATCTCTCTCTGTAATGATGATCGTGAACAATCTCTCTCTGTAATGATGATGATCGTGAACAATCTCTCTCTGTAATGATGATGATCGTGAACAATGTCTCTCTGTAATGATGATGATCGTGAACAATCTCTCTCTGTAATGATGATGATCGTGAACAATGTCTCTCTGTAATGATGATGATCGTGAACAATCTCTCTCTGTAATGATGATCGTGAACAATCTCTCTCTGTAATGATGATGATCGTGAACAATCTCTCTCTGTAATGATGATGATCGTAAACAATCTCTCTCTCTAATGATGATGATCGTGAACAATCTCTCTCTGTAATGATGATCGTGAACAATCTCTCTCTCTGTAATGATGATGATGATCGTGACGTCTGGCACAGATGATGATAGAGTTAGGCCCAAATCAACCTTCGGCGATGCTTTGATCCGCCGGCGATTGTAAGCGCAGGAGTCGCCTCGATTGTTGCGGCCTGTACGCCTTGCGGTATACTTCGTACAACTACAGACTCCTAAAGCAACTTAACGAGACGTGAAAGTTAAAACTTTTAAAAATAAAACCAAGCCGCGCTGCGTGAGTAGAATAGTGACGCTCGCGCGCCAAGAATCGACTCTTTAAATCGAGAGCAAATGAATCGAAGGTTGTAGATTCCTTTAGAATCGGCCTATTCACGTTTAATCGATGCCACAGGCGCTCACCGGATATCGATTCTCGCCGGTCGTGCACCGTGCGATAAAGGTCCGTTACCCGAAACGTCGCCTATTAAATATTATTCCCCCCCTTTTTAAAGCCGGAGTTAACGACGACTGACGCCGTTGAGTTCGGGTTTGGCTAATTGTGTTGTGTGCCCGTTGCCCCACTGCCAAACGCAGCGCCACCAAATCACGTGGTTAAGTAATCGATTTCAAATGGATAATCGCAAATCGAAACGACGATTTTCCAGCAGCGGCTTGGGGGCCATCGACTGAGGCGAACGTCACCGGTGGCGTTCACGTTCGGTGTGTGTGTGTCTGTGTGTATGTATGTGTGTGTCTGTATGTGTGTGCGTATGTGTGTGTGTATGTGTGTGTCTGTGTGTCTGTGTGTGTGTCTCTGTGTGTGTCTGTCTCTGTGTGTGTCTGTGTGTGTGTCTCTGTGTGTGTGTGTCTCTGTGTGTGTGTCTCTGTGTTGTGTCTGTCTGTGTGTGTGTCTGTGTGTGTCTGTGTGTGTCTCTGTGTGTCTCTGTAAGCCTCACGCAGCCCGTCAGGGAGACTACACGGGGGAGACATTTGTGTTGTGTTTGTGTCTCTGTGTGTGTCTGTGTATCTGTGTGTGTGTCTGTGTGTATCTATGTGTGTCTCTGTGTGTTGTGTGTGTGTCTCTGTGTGTGTGTCTCTGTGTGTGTGTCTCTGTGTGTGTGTGTCTCTGTGTGTGATGTGTGTGTCTCTGTGTGTGTGTCTCTGTGTGTGTCTCTGTGTGTGTGTCTCTGTGTGTCTCTGTAAGCCTCATGCAGCCCGTCAGGGAGACTACACGGGGAGACATTTGTGTTGTGTCTGTGTGTCTGTGTGTGTCTGTGTGTGTGTCTCTGTGTGTGTCTGTCTCTGTGTGTGTCTCTGTGTGTGTGTCTGTGTGTGTGTCTGTGTGTGTCTCTGTGTGTCTCTGTAAGCCTCACGCAGCCCGTCAGGGAGACTACACGGGGGAGACATTTGTGTTGTGTTTGTGTCTCTGTGTGTGTCTCTGTCTGTGTATCTGTGTGTGTGTCTGTGTGTATCTGTGTGTGTCTCTGTGTGTTGTGTGTGTGTCTCTGTGTGTGTGTCTCTGTGTGTGATGTGTGTGTGTCTCTGTGTGTGTGTCTCTGTGTGTGTCTCTGTGTGTGTGTCTCTGTGTGTGTGTCTTTGTGTGTCTCTGTAAGCCTCATGCAGCCCGTCAGGGAGACTACACGGGGAGACATTTGTGTTGTGTCTGTGTGTCTGTGTGTGTCTGTGTGTGTGTCTTTGTGTGTGTCTGTCTCTGTGTGTGTGTCTGTGTGTGTGTCTGTGTGTGTGTCTGTGTGTGTCTGTGTGTGTCTCTGTGTGTCTCTGTAAGCCTCACGCAGCCCGTCAGGGAGACTACACGGGGGAGACATTTGTGTTGTGTTTGTGTCTCTGTGTGTGTCTCTGTCTGTGTATCTGTGTGTGTGTCTGTGTGTATCTGTGTGTGTCTCTGTGTGTTGTGTGTGTGTCTCTGTGTGTGTGTCTCTGTGTGTGTGTCTCTGTGTGTGATGTGTGTGTCTGTGTGTGTGTGTCTCTGTGTGTGTGTCTCTGTGTGTGTGTGGTCCCCCTTTTTAAGAAGGGGGACCGCACAGACTGTAACAACTACAGGGGCATCTCACTCCTCAGTGTGCCGGGAAAGGTCCTGGCAAGGATTATTCAGCATCGCCTTGCCAGGCACGCTAAGGAGAGGCTTGCGGAGCCCCAATGCGGTTTCAGGAAAGGGCGGTCCTGCACAGATGCCATATTTTCTCTCCGTCTGCTACAGCAGAGGTGTAGGGAATTCCAACAAGACCTACATCTCTGCTTTATTGACCTGGTCAAGGCCTATGATACCATCAGTAGGCCTGGGCTCTGGGTCGTTCTTCGTGCTTTTGGAGTACCTGACCCTCTGCTCACGATCATTAAGGACCTTCATGATGGTGAGCGGGCCCGGGTAAAACAACGTGGCCGGGAGTCAGAGCCATTCCCTGTACACCTTGGGGTGCGACAGGGATGTCCTCTGGCTCCCACATTATTTAACATCTATTTTGACCACGTAGTTCGTGAAGCCTTCAATAGCTGTACCGGGGGAATCTCCTGGAGCGTGCCACTAAGAGGTGGGGCCTTACCATCAGCCCCACCAAAACTAAGCACCTGCCTGGGTATTTTGTACCATCGGACACTCCACCCCCACAACTCCCAATCGGTGATGGGGCAGTTGTGGAGAGAGTGGAGAGTTTCCCATACCTGGGCAGTGTGCTTATGACTGGCTCCAGTTTAACAGCAGAGGTCTCACTCCGAATCAGTCGAGCGGCAATATCTTTTCATCGGTTGCGTAACGCTGTGTGGAAGCTACCTGGTCTGTCGCTCCACACTAAGCTTCAGGTCTTCTCGGCCACGGTCATTCCCTCCCTTCTCTACGCTTGCGAAATGTGGACCCCCCTAATGGAACATCTTCGCCGGTTAGAAACATTTAGGCTGGCCTGCCTACGATCCATCCTGGGTTTAACCAGACTGGATTGTGTGAGGAGCTCACAAATCCTTGAAAGATCTGGGCAGGGTCCCATCGGTGAGCTCCTCCGGCAGGCAAGGCTGCGATGGCTGGGTCATGTAGCCCGCATGCCCAGCCACCGCATGCCGAAACAGCTTTTGTTTGGCCGAATTGAGGGGGCTAAGCGGGCGCGGCACGGGCTAGAGAAGAGATGGAGTGATGTGATACAGGAGGACGTGGAGCTGAGTGGACTTGCCGATGACTGATACCAGCGGTGTCAAGATCGGCCTCTGTGGAGGAGGCTCGTGAAGGATGCTACTGGGCAGTTGGAGGCAGTCGCCCTCCAACAACAACGGAGGGCGGAGGAGCGACGCTCAGAACGAGCGGAGCGCCGGGTGGCTAAAGCACAGCAGGTTGGCACAGTAGGGGGCACAGGTGGTGCATCAGCCAGTCATCTCAGTCAGTCGACCCGTGGCACCTGGGTCTGCCCAGTGACCTCCTGCCAGCGGGCGTTCGACACTTCACGTGGCCTCAGGGTGCACATAGCCTGGCACAAGCGTCGTGGTGACGTCACCGCCACTTAGTGGCGAATGGCGGTTGTTGTTATTGTTGTGTCTGTGTGTCTGTGTGTGTGTCTGTGTGTTTGTGTCTGTGTGTCTGTGTGTGTGTCTGTGTGTGTGTCTGTGTGTGTGTGTCTGTGTGTCTGTGTGTGTGTGTGTCTGTGTGCTGGGAAAGGTCCTGGCAAGGATTATTCAGCATCGCCTTGCCAGGCACGCTGAGGAGAGGCTTGCGGAGCCCCAATGCGGTTTCAGGAAAGGGTGGTCCTGCATAGATGCCATATTTTCTGTCCGTCTGCTACAGCAGAGGTGTCGGGAACTCCAACAAGACCTACATCTCTGCTTTATTGACCTGGTCAAGGCCTATGATACCATCAGTAGGCCTGGGCTCTGGGTCATTCTTCGTGTTTTTGGCGTACCTGACCCTCTGCTCACGATCATTAAGGACCTTCATGATGGTGAGCGGGCGCGGGTAAAACTACGTGGCCGGGAGTCAGAGCCATTCTCTGTACACCTTGGGGTGCAACAGGGATGTCCTCTGGCTCCCACATTATTTAACATCTATTTTGACCACGTAGTTCGTGAAGCCTTCAATAGCTGTACCGGGGGAATCTCCATATGGTCCAGATATAATGGGAGGCTGATCGATGCCCGGGTGCGGTCACCGCCACTTAGTGGCGAATGGCGGTTGTTGTGTGCGTGCGTGTGTACTGTGCGTGTGTGTGTACTGTGTGTGCACTGTGCGTGTGTGTGTGTACTGTGCGTGTGTGTGTGTAACGTGTGTGGCGGTAGTCTAGCGGTTAGTGCGCTGCTCTACGAACATAACGACCCGAGTTTGATTCCCGCCCACAGCCAACACCCAGTGACGATTATTTGAACCGGTTCTGGGCCTCCCCTAGGTCGACTCAGCCTCAAGTGAGTACCCGGTGCGGTGTGCAAGCATCGCTACTGGGGAGACAAAGGCGGTCGGGCACGGTGCTGGCCACCCATTCCCTTCGCGTGCCGCGCCGGCCTTCATAGGTGGAGCTGATACTTGCTAACAGCACTTGCCCCAACAGTCTGTTAAGGCTACACGGGGGATCTTTGTCTTTGTATCACCACCCAGGAGTCACGGAGCTTTTGAGGCTCCGAGCCACGTGGGGATCCACAACAGCGTGAGGCGGTGCCACTCACAGGTGAGACTCGGGGATATGTGATTTCTAATCGATAGCCATCCGTCGGTTAACCCATCGCAACTGCTGAGTCTGTCACGCGACTTCCTCCTTCCAGCGAGCCTTTGATGCTTCACGTGGCCTCAAAGTGTACACAGTGTGTACGTATACACAATAATGTCCACGTTGTTGTTGCTGAGTTCACGCACTCATGGGAGGGGGCAATGGAAAATGAATCTGAATCAACTTAAACTCCATCCCCATGAGCTCATGAAGTGCCAGCGGGAGGTGTACCTCGCTAGTGACGTCATGTCACCAAGGTATTCACACTCCCCCAACCCCCGTCCACTGCGTCCTTGAGCGTGACGTCACCTCCGCTTGGGTCACTGCCGATATCAATCCAGTGCCAATCCTTATTTGGGCAAAGCTACACCCAGTGACTGGCGGTACATTAACATAATGTATTCGTTTAAACCGTCGAGAGTTTATTGCGACGGGTTCAGCAGCCACGCCCCATCCCTCGACATATGGGCCGGACTCATTAACATAATTTATTCAGTTACAGCCGCTCATTGTGGGAGGGGCGTGTTTCTTAACCCGGAAGTGACGTCATGTCACCAGCTTACCCACGTGACGTCGCGAGGTAACAGGAGGCTGCTGATCCGCGCTTGCACTGAAATCCGAGGTGAGAAATTCTCATGGTTGTGGTGGTGGTGGTTGTTGTTGTTGTTTACCAAGGTAGAGCCTCTCTCTTGTAGGGATGTCAGTTGAGTAGCAGCGAGCATGGGAATCGATGTCCAGGTTGGAACTTTACAACGTTGGGCCTAGCCACACGGGGCCTTGCCTCCTGCCCTCGCCTGATTGCATTCACTTTAATTATCTCGCTTAAGTTTAATTTGTCTTCACCCGGCTCGCCACTTTGTAACTTTGTTTTATTGTAAATATTCACGCAGTTTTTATTTTCATTTTTTTCACCAGGCCAAGCCCGCTTGAGCTGCTATACCGCTCTTGTTATCAGAAGCGACCTGCCCACAACAACACAAGGTGAGGCTTTGTCAACGTGTGTGAATGTTTTGACTTAAAACTTTGGTGACTGCAGGAATTAATATTCTTGGTT
This sequence comes from Petromyzon marinus, assembly GCF_048934315.1. Lineage (NCBI taxonomy): Eukaryota > Metazoa > Chordata > Hyperoartia > Petromyzontiformes > Petromyzontidae > Petromyzon > Petromyzon marinus. Next base: position 382,563 of record NW_027422917.1, on the reverse strand, counting down.
CTTTCGGTAAAGTCACGTAGATAGAAAATAAAATTAAAATAACAATAAAATAAAAAATTGAAAATAAAGCAAAAAACCCACGACGTTTCGATCGCAACACAAGTGGTCTTTATCTTATTGAATTTAATCTGTTATTTTTATTTTCTATCTATGTGACTTGACTGAAAGAACCAACAATACGTGTGTCAATGTATCTATCGGTCAAAGACGCTAAGCGCGTGCCGCTGTTTACTCTGAATGTGTGGAGGGGAACACCTTCACCACGGGGAGAGAGAGACAGAGACACGGATAGCCTCGGCTATGTTGATTATCCTCGATTCATTACTTGGTGGAGTGAGGAAGAATTAATGCTGAGCAGATGAAGGTGACCAGGCATGGTTCTGGTCACACCGCTACCTGTTTACCTATGGCAGTGTGTGACAGTGTCAAGTTTGTGTTTGAAGTAAAGTCTATTAACTCTGTTGAACACGGAGGTTATATCAAAACAATAGTTTATTTTTGTTTTCCTCTGGAACTCTTACTAAGAATGGAAACAGGAGGTGAACACAGCACACACATGCAGCTGAATTCGGAACTGTTCATCCCAGCATTCAAGGACATCTGAGCCTGGATTCACACCTCTAAGTTGCGATTGAACATTAATTCATGCATTTATGCAAACCACAAATAGTATTGTTTTCAACACCTTTTGCTATGTCAGCTGAATTTAGCTTTCATAAATATTCCTTTTGTAGTCAGACAGCCAAATTTGTGTGCTTAGAGTTTTGGGTTAACATTCATCTTGGAAGATATGAAGGCTTCCAGGCATATTAATGACATTTTCCCTCTCATTGTGTGCCATAACAGCCCGTGGAGAGAAACCCTTCAGGTGCACTCTGTGCGGGAAGGCGTTTGCACGTTCATCAAATCTGATGAATTTGTGAAACTTTTTCACTACATCATGAATATATTAATAAGTATAGACGTGTAAGTCACGTGTGCATTCCTCTGTGCCTGACGTGTAGATGGTGTGGATATTATTTTTTTCTGTCTGCAGCTGACGCTTCCTCTGCAGAATTGGTCTGATGGAGCAAAGGCACTCAGCGCAGCTCGGTACGACAAGTCAACAATGCGACCAGCGTGCATACAGCACGGACCGGACTGGAAATCTGACACGGCACCAGAGAAGTCACACAGGAGAGAAACCCTTCAAATGTACTGTGTGTAACAAGGCATTTGCATGGCCATCAGTTTTTCAGAACCACCAGAGAACACACAAGGGAGAGAAACCCTTCAGGTGCACGATGTGCGGGATGGCGTTTGCACAGTCATATAATCTTGTAACACACCAGAGAACACACACGGGAGAGAAACCCTTCAAGTGCAGTGTGTGTGGGAAGGCATTTTCACATTTATCTACTCTTAAAACACACCAGAGAACACACACGGGAGAGAAACCCTTCAGGTGCACGATGTGCGGGATGGCGTTTGCACAGTCATGTAATCTAGTAACACACCAGAGAACACACACAGGAGAGAAACCCTTCAATTGCAGTGTGTGTGGGAAGACATTTTCAGATTCATTTGCTCTTAAAACACACCACAGAACACACATGGGAGAGAAACCCTTCAAGTGCAGTGTGTGTGGAAAGGCATTTTCAGATTCATCTACTCTTAAAAAACACCAGAGAACACACACGGGAGAGAAACCCTTCAGGTGCAGTGTGTGTCGGAAGACATTTTCAGGTTCATCTGCTCTTAAAACACACCAGAGAACACACACGGGAGAGAAACCCTTCAAGTGCAGTGTGTGTGGGAAGGCATTTGCACAGTCATCTGCTCTTAAAAAACACCAGAGAACACACACGGGAGAGAAACCCTTCAAGTGCACTGTATGTGGGAAGGCATTTGTACAGTCATTTGCTCTTAAAACACACCAGAGAACACACACGGGAGAGAAACCCTTCAGGTGCAGTGTGTGTGGGAAGACATTTTCACAGTCATCTGCTCTTAAAACACACCAGAGTACACACACGGGAGAGAAACCCTTCAAGTGCAGTGTGTGTGGGAAGGCATTTTCAGATGCATCTACTCTTAAAAAACACCAGAGAACACACACGGGAGAGAAACCCTTCAGGTGCAGTTTGTGTCGGAAGACATTTTCAGGTTCATCTGCTCTTAAAACACACCAGAGAACACACACGGGAGAGAAACCCTTCAAGTGCAGTGTGTGTGGGAAGGCATTTGCACAGTCATCTGCTCTTAAAAAACACCAGAGAACACACACGGGAGAGAAACCCTTCAAGTGCACTGTGTGTGGGAAGACATTTTCAGATTCATCTGCTCTTAAAACACACCAGAGAACACACACGGGAGAGAAACCCTTCAGGTGCAGTGTGTGTGGGAAGACATTTTCACAGTCATCTGCTCTTAAAACACACCAGAGTACACACACGGGAGAGAAACCCTTCAAGTGCAGTGTGTGTGGGAAGGCATTTTCACAGTCATCTGCTCTTAAAACACACCAGAGAACACAGAAGCATCAGAAGATCCACAAGGAGTGCAGTCTGAAATCAGCTTGTGAAAGTCAAAGTGCCGCAATTAGCCCACCCCTCATGAACCACGAACCGGAAGAAAATCCCAGCTTGGACACTTTTAAAGGTATTGAGGTGAAATGTGAAGATGTGATGGTGAAATGTGAAGAGGTAATGGTGAAATGTGAAGAGGTGATGGTGAAGAGGGAAGAGGTGATGGTGAAGAGGGAAGAAGTGATGGTGAAGAGCGAAGAAGTGAAGGTAAAATGTGAAGATGAAGATTCAACTCCAAAATGGGACCTTCACATCGATGGAGGCAACGTAAAGCAGGAGGAGAATTCTGACTGTGAGGCAGATCGAGGCAACTCCCAGAAGTTTGTGGAAGTGGAGGTGTGGGTGGACTTCCTCCGAGACAATACAAAGTCAAGTGGTGACCCGGTAGATGTGTAAGCCAGAGAAGATGTCGCTCCAATAGATGCACCTTTGTCATAGGCCTTTAATGACAAGACCGTGAAGTTGGACACTCAGTTCCTAGGTGCAACCTGCAGAGTAAGGGCGGCCAATCTTTGTGGACCTGTGGGTTGGGTAGATCTCTAGCCAGGAACAAGAGACAATAAGCTCCCAAGCATTCACTATGTTATCATAATTGCATTTACACGGTGCTTGCTTTATCGCCTCGGCAACTCGGAGTTTTGTGTCGTACCTCGTCTGAAGCACTCAAAGAGCATCCCCAAGTAGCAGCTGCCCCTGTGTGGCACAAGGTGGTGGCCCTGCACCGGCCTGCATGTGGACAAGAGCCTGTCAGTAGGGGGCGATGATTGATGCGTTATCTCAGTTGTGTAGTTTGTAGGTAATCTTGATTCGAAGCTTTCGTGACTGCAGGAATCCACACTCTTGAGTTCTTTCGGTAAAGTCACCACGTGGGTAGAAACATAACAGACCACGGCGTTTAGATCACAACACAAGCAATCGTCATCAGGTGGGACAACCACAGCAAGATAAACTGCTGAAGTAGTAGGCGCCTACTACTTCAGCAGTTTCTTCTTATTGCTGCTGTGCTTGTCCCACCTGATGACGATTGCTTGTGTTGCCATCGAAGTGCCGTGATCTATTATTTGTAGCGTAATGTTTAGAATTTGATACATTTTGACCCAGACGCCAGCATGCAACGGCCTACTCGTTTTGAATGACGCAACAATAGTACGTTGTACATACACTGTTAAGCAGACGGTGCGTATTTGTAAAATAACTTCTTGTTAATACGATGTAACGTGATGCAGTCAATTTCGCTGCAGTAATTCAATTTTGTTAATATGCCCGTCAATGATTTAGAATGAATGCTTGTCTGATTGTGCGCGTGCATGTAACATTTTGTCTGAGGGTCAAACATTGAATAAGTGATGTTAGGACAAAGTGTGTGTGTGTGTGTGTTTGGAAGTAACCTGTATAGAGAACTCGGGTGAGACCCGTTGTTCTTGTGATACAGGTCAAAGTGTACTTTTGTGTTTCACGAAGTGTCTGCCTCTGGAGCAACTCATTGTCTTTGAAATAGGGAGCACGCTCGGATCATTCATCAGTTACAAGGCATACCACTTGAAAGTTACACGTTTATGAGGAGGTACATTCTCTACAACACGAATTGTAGTTTTGTCTTATGTGTTGACGTAGATTTTGTCTAACTGGGACTAGAAATGCTCCTTGCTGATTCACGTCTGGATGTTAGTTACCTATCGGTTGAAGCAAACCCCACTGCTGTTGTTGAGACGCTGTGCACCAATAAGGGTCCAACACATTGACGGCCTTCAGGCCAGGAAAGTCACAACATTTGCACACGAAGGACGCATTCACGCAAGTACCCCATGCTCCGTTTTGAAGTTTTAAAATGAAACATCTTTGAATTGTGTTGTGTTTTGAATTAGATGATTTTATTTCTTCATTAAAAGCTTGTATCAATTTACATCTGGAAGACTTCATTGAAAAGGACATTTTTTGTGAATTTTCTCTCAACGTTAAGTAGATGGCCTTGCCGGGGGTTCGGTTCGATGCGGACTTTCACCTGTTTGGGATTGCGGGATCGAGATAAGGCGACACGGAGCTGCTGGCCGTGCGAGAAGACCGCCGTCTGCAGATCGATTCCAACGTAATCGAACGTCTGTCCCTGCGCCTCCGTCGTCCATGCAGGGAGTGCGTAGGTTTGCAGCGCCCCCTGCATGAAAACAACGGAAAGTGCAGCGCTCATCACAGATAGATAAAGTTGTGCTCTTATATTTAAAATGTTATTTTATAAAGTGATGTTGAAATCGAAAAGTGTTTGGCCAGTTCATGATTGCAATCAGATTGATTCATTTATTATGAACCACATATTTGGCTTTTGTGGTCCTGTTGAGCTAAAGTTGGAAAAAGTCCGTGACTATAACTTCGCTCAATATTGTAAACGTGTTTCTATTATTTAGTTATTGTTTAATACAAACTACTTCAGATAATGGGTTTCAAGATGTACTTGAATGGCACGTTCGTTGTTCCGGTGTTTAATGGCTTGGACGTCATGGCAAATGGTGTATGACGTCACAAAGCAGTCCTTAAAAGGGCCTCAATGCACGTTGGTGTGTGACGTCTCAAAGCAGTCCTTACAAGGGCCTCAATGCACGTTGGTGTATGACGTCACAAAGCAGTCCTTATAAGGGCCTCAATGCACGTTGGTGTATGACGTCACAAAGCAGTCCTTACAAGGGCCTCAATGCACGTTGGTGTATGATGTCGCAAAGCAGTCCTCATAAGGGCCTCAATGCACGTTAGTGTATGACGTCACAAAGCAGTCCTTATAAGGGCCTCAATGCACGTTGGTGTAGGACGTCACAAAGCAGTCCTTACAAGGGCCTCAATGCACGTTGGTGTATGACGTCACAAAGCAGTCCTTATAAGGGCCTCAATGCACGTTGATGTATGACGTCACAAAGCAGTCACGAGGCCGTCCCACAGCGCGACAAACGTGGTTTCCTCCTCCACCCCCCCTCCCCACCGAAATCTTTGGCCTTTCCGCGGTGAGAGCGTGGAGCGGTTTTGCAATTTTTGCAAAATTTGGGCACAAAGCGGCGGTAATACGACAAAGCTGCAAACGTCACCCACCGACGTGGGGGTTGGCCATGTTGCGCACGCACGCAGTTTTGTTGGGGTCCGTGGCTATCCCGGACTCGCTGACGATGTGCCCCAAGTAGCGAGATGACACTCCTGTGCTTTAAACGTAAGATTGGCCGCCAGAACGTTTAACAAACACCGATCGCGACCGCTGCAGCTGCTCCTGGAACATGCATCCGAAGACGATCACGTGGTCCAAATAAATAAGGCACGAGTCCCATTGGAGGCCTGCTAGGACCAGCTGCGTGAGTCGCTGGAACGTGACCGGAGCCGAGTGGAGTCCCATCGGGAGACAATTAAACTGGAACAGAGCCCGAGGTGTTCAGAACGCAGGATTTGGTTTAGAGCTCTCATCAAGAGGCAACTGCCAACACCCCGACGACAAGTCAAGTGTGGTAGAAAACCCACACGGCCGACAGGGCATCCAAAGAATCGTCCATCCGTGGGAGCGGGTGTGCATCTGCCACGGAGACCCTGTTCAATTTGTGGAAATCCACGCGAAGCCGCAGACTCCCATCGTGTTTCTTAACGGGAACAACGAGAGCTCCCCTCGTCGACCGCAGTGGCGAACGTGGTCCTCCTCCTGACGACTGAGCCCGTGTGAATTCTGGCGTACTGAAGCGGCGTTGCCTGTGTCAATGCGGTGCTGCCATCAGGGACGTGCGGCCAAAGTGTCATATTTACCCTGACTGAAAATGTTTTGAAAATTCGCCCCGCCGCTCGCCGGATAAAATCGGAATTCTTGCAGCGCAGCGCGTCCATCCATGATTCGCCCGGCTCGCTCCTCCGCTTCACCGTGGCCACGAGACATCTGTGGTCGCCTTGCCGGCCTCCCCACGACACGCGGCCACTGCGTGGGCCAGAACGGTGCCCGCCTGGACGACCGCAGCACCCAGGCCGACGTTGAACACTCTGAACGGCTACGTATGCATAGTCACACCGTTAGTGTCAGTAGCATAACTCTCAACCACTTATCAGTGCCCTACCTTATCACAGACCAACTCAGACCTTACTGATCACCCCGTGGCCCTTATAAATCTCAACGTTCATCCTATACATTATACTACACTATACACTACACAGCTGTCAACCCCTTATCGGCGCTCTGCCTTATTACAGACCAATTCAGACCTTGTCGATCACCCCGTGCCCCTTATAAATCTCAACGTTCATCCTATACATTATACTACACTATACACTACACAGCTGTCAACCCCTTATCAGTGCCCTACCTTATTACAGACCAATTCAGACCTTACTGATCACCCTGTGCCCCTTATAAATCTCAACGTTCATCCTATACATTATACTACACTATACACTACACAGCTGTCAACCCCTTATCAGTGCCCTACCTTATTACAGACCAATTCAGACCTTACTGATCACCCCGTGCCCCTTATAAATCTCAACGTTCATCCTATACATTATACTACACTATACACTACACAGCTGTCAACCCCTTATCAGTGCCCTACCTTATTACAGACCAATTCAGACCTTACTGATCACCCCGTGCCCCTTATAAATCTCAACGTTCATCCTATACATTATACTACACTATACACTACACAGCTGTCAACCCCTTATCAGTGCCCTACCTTATTACAGACCAATTCAGACCTTACTGATCACCCCGTGCCCCTTATAAATCTCAACGTTCATCCTATACATTATACTACACTATACACTACACAGCTGTCAACCCCTTATCAGTGCCCTACCTTATTACAGACCAATTCAGACCTTACTGATCACCCCGTGCCCCTTATAAATCTCAACGTTAATCCTACAAAGTCCCATCACAAAGAAGAAACACAAACAAATCGACACGGATTTGTATTGTTGTTTGCCCGTATTGAAACGGCTGTACGCCCCTACGGGCCTGAGAACTCACTTTGCCTGCGCAAAGACCACGACGGGGTAAAAGCGTGATGGGCTTCTACAGCTCCGCAATAGTCGAGTGTGAATAGTCGCCTAATAGTCGTTATTGGCTATCAGAGGTTCTCCCCAACAACCAGTCAAACAACGTGTGGGCGGTCACCTTGGGTAGGGGGGTGTGTGGTGGCTTCTCCCTTACCAAGATGGCAACCCCCCTCCCACCACGAGTCACGTAGTGTTGACATTTTGTGGGTGTTTTTTAATTGGTCAACTCCATTGTACGTGATATTGAACTTTATTTCATAGCCCGGATTAAGGCCCATGGTAAATAGCATAGACTAGATAAGGCGCTGCTGCGTTTCGGACTATACCAAACATAGCCCGGAAGAGGGGGAGGGGTATGAAAAGCATCAAAACTCAAGACGCGCTGAATAAATGTAGCGAATTTGTTTGATGTTTAATTATTTCATCCATAGCGACAAGAAGCAAGAGGGGCTCGCTAGCGTTAGTGAACGGTGGGGTTTGCTGTGTACCCCCCTAAATTAAAACAATTTAAGTTCGCCAGTTACATTCACCCCTTCCTCGCCCGCTGCTCGCGTTGGTTTCGCCCACGACCCTCTCCCTCCACCACCAAAGTGTCGCGTTTTGGCGGGAGAAGTCGGCTGTGTGTTCTGAGGAGACTAACAACCACCACCATCACAACATCTATAATCATAAGTATAACTACTACTATAATAACAACAACATCTACAATCATAACTATAACACTAATAATAACATCAACAACTTACAACAGCAATAATATAAACAATAATAACATCAACAACTTACAACAGCAATAATATAAACAATTACAATAGTAATAAAAACATGAACTGCTTTAATAACTAATACTGTAACATCAACAACTACTACGACTATAATAAAACAAAAACGTGAACGAGAGCGAGCGACACAACAACGAGGGCGGTGAGTGAGAGAGTGGAGCCGACCTCTCGCCCTCACAGCCTGAGGCCCACAAAGACGCGCGGGCTCTGTCAGCCTCACGCAGCCCGTCAGGGAGACTACACGGGGAGACATTTGTGTTGTGTCTCTGTGTGTGTTGTGTGTGTGTGTCTCTGTGTGTGTGTCTCTGTGTGTGTGTGTCTGTGTGTGTCTCTGTGTGTGTGTGTCTCTGTAAGCCTCACGCAGCCCGTCAGGGAGACTACACGGGGAGACATTTGTGTTGTGTCTCTGTGTGTGTTGTGTGTGTGTGTCTCTGTGTGTGTGTCTCTGTGTGTGTGTGTCTGTGTGTGTCTCTGTGTGTGTCTGTGTGTGTGTCTCTGTGTGTGTGTGTGTGTCTGTGTGTGTCTGTCAGCCTCACGCAGCCCGTCAGGGAGACTACACGGGGAGACATTTGTGTTGTGTCTGTGTGTGTATGTGTGTGTGTCTGTGTGTGTCTCTGTGTGTGTGTGTCTCTGTGTGTGTCTGTGTGTGTGTCTGTGTGTGTGTCTGTGTCTCTGTGTGTCTCTGTGTGTGTCTCTGTGTGTGTCTCTGTGTGTGCGTGTGTCTCTGTGTGTGCGTGTCTCTGTGTGTCTCTGTGCGAGTCTCTGTGCGAGTGTCTGTGTGCGTGTTTCTGTGCGTGTGTCTGTGTGTGTGTCTCTGTGTGTGTGTGTCTCTGTGTGCGTGTGTCTGTGTGTGTGTGTGTCTCTGTGTGCGCCTCTGTGTGTGTCTGCCTGTGTGTGCGTGTGTCTCTGTGTGTGCGTGTCTCTGTGTGCGTCTTTGTTGCCTGTGTGTGTCTGCCTCTGTGTGTGTCTCTGTGTGCGTGTCTGTGTGTGCGACTTTGTTGCCTTGTGGGGAGCGATAGTGTAGCGGTTAGCGCGCTGCGCTATGAACCTGGCGACCCGGGTTCGATTCCCGCTCACGGCCAACACCAGTGACGATTATCTGAACCGGTCCCGGGCCTCCCCTAGGTCGACTCAGCCTCAAATGAGTACCTGGTGCGGTGTGTAAACATTGCCACTAGGGAGACAAAGGCGGTCGGGCGTGGTGCTGGCCACCCACCCCCTCGTGTACCGTTCCGGCCTTCATAGTTGCTCGCTAACAGCACTTGCCCCTACAGTCTGTTAAGGCTACACAGGGGATCTTTGTCTTTGTTGCCTGTGTGTGTGTCTGTGCGAATGTCTCTGTTTGCGAGTGTCTCTGTGTGCGTGTCTCTGTGTGTGTGTCTCTGTTGCCTGTGTTGGTGTCTCTGTGTGCGTCTTTGTTGCCTGTGTGTGTCTCTGTGCGCGTGTCTCTGTGTGTGTTTCTGTGTGTGTGTCTGTGTGTGTGTGTCTCTGTGCGTGTCTCTGTGTGCGTGTCTCTGTGTGTGTGTCTCTGTGTGTGTGTGTGTCTGTGTGCGTGTCTCTGTGTGCGTGTCTCTGTGTGTGTGTCTCTGTTGCCTGTGTGCGTGTCTCTGTGTGTGTCTTTGTTGCCTGTGTGTGTGTCTCTGTGCGCGTGTCTCTGTGTGTGTCTCTGTGTGTGTGTTTCTGTGTGTGTGTTTCTGTGTGCGTGTCTCTGTGTGTGTGTTTCTGCGCGCCTGATGTCTGCGTGTGTGTCTCTGTGTGTGTCTCTGTGTATGTGTCTCTGTGTGCGTGTCTCTGTGTGTGTGTCTCTGTGTGTGTGTCTCTGTGTGTGTGTCTCTGTGTGCGCGCCTCTGTGCGAGTGTCTCTGTGTGCGTGTTTTTGCGCGCCTGATGTCTGCGTGTGTGTCTCTGTGTGTGTCTCTGTGTGTGTCTGTGTGTGTGTGTCTCTGTGTGTGTGTCTCTGTGTGTGTCTCTGTGTGCGTCTCTATGTGCGCGTCTCTGTGCGAGTGTCTCTCTGTGCGTGTTTCTGCGCGCCTGATGTCTGCTTGTGTGCAGTCTCGGCCCGAGTCATGATTCCCATCGGAGCCCTGACCTCCTCCTTCTCATTGGAGGGTCACCAGGACCTCAAGATCCTTCAGCCCTGGTGGGACGTGTTGTGCGACATGCTCTCCGTGCCCATGTTCATGATCGGCATCTTTGCCGGGATGCTGCAGGTGCGTCGTTCCAACAACGCTCCAGAGAGCCCCCCCACGCACATTCATCAATGTCGCCGCCTTGCTCATGGATATTGTATAACATCGCGCCACGGTGGCCGGGAGATATTGACGACCTCGCCTGGTATGTAGGAGGTCATAGGTTCCATCCCCGACCCCTGCTGCATATTCGGACTCTGCGTATGTCTCATCAGCACGGTGGCCGCGAGATGTTAACTACCTCGCCTGGCACGCAGGAGGTCGTGGGTTCCAACTCTGCGTGCGAGCTAACTCAAAGCGCTGGCTAGAGAGCGAATCTTGGGTCGATATGGGTTGCCCCCCCCCCCCGTACACACCGGGAATCGCGCAAAGTGAACCACCTGCGTGGAGCGGCGTCCTCCAGGAGACCACACAGCGTCACGTGACCATGACGACCGCTCCTCACGGTCACGCGGTACCCACTTCCCCCGCCTCCGCCCAGAACATGAACGAGCGCATCCTGTGTGTGCCGGTGCCGAGCGGCTTCGACGTGGATCTGAAGGAGTGGAACGAGACTGTGCTGAGGGACCTCGTGGCCAACCCCAGGGCCCACAGGGTGAGTGAGGGTCCCCCTCGGGCCGGCTCGGCACCACCGTGCAGGGGGGGAACCGCTGGTTGCCAGCGGAAAGGCCGGCTGCGCCACCGACAGTTGCCCGAGGAATAGTGTCATGTATAGTGTAGTGTATAGTGTAGTGTATAGTGTAATGTATAGTGTCTATAGTAGTGTAGTGTATAGTGTAGTGTATAGTGTAATGTATAGTTCATAATAAAGGTTTTTGGGTTAGATCGCGTTTATTTATAAATGTGTCGTAACCCTCCACCACCCGACACGGCCAATCAGCAAAAAAAAAAGTGTCACGTTGACAAAAGACAAATAATTCACTACTTTAGCCCACCGGTGTGTTGAAGAGTGAATCCACATTTACAGTTTGAGTACTGTGACGTTTCGCTGGTAGAGCTAATATTTACTTTTGGAACTTTGCTATTCCCAATTATTTTAGCAACCTCATGTCTAGTTATCTCTGCCTCATTATGTGGAAGGAGTCTAACTGCTGATTCTACCTCAGCAATTATCTCATCCACTGGAATTGTGCGTGGGGTAACGGCAAAAGCCTTAAGAGAGCTGCGTGTAAATAAGGATATCCAAATCCTAGCAGCTGATAAAGGCCGCACTACTGTAGTGATGTCACGAGCCGATTATGATAATAAAATTAGAAATTTACTAGAGGAAAGTACCTACATTAAAATTAAACGAGATCCAACTAATACTTTAGAACGTAAGACCACTGCAATAATTGCAAATTCATTAATCCCTAAAAAGGAGCAATACCTAATTAAGCCAAGGGCCTCAAAACCACCTAGACTCTATGGGCTACCAAAGATTCATAAAATCGGCATCCCATTACGACCCATAGTCAGTACAATTGGCTCTGCCACATATCAATTAGCAAAATATATAACCAAACAAATACAGCCCTACATCGGTAAGACATCTTCATTCATAAAAAATTCAGAACATCTTGTGAATGTGATTAAAGATATTAAACTTACTTCTGATGATATTCTGGTAAGTTTTGATGTGATTTCTCTATTCACTAAGGTTCCAGTGGACGAATCGCTTAAATTACTTGATACACTAGTAAAGAAAACCGGTTTACCAAAAGATATTCCGAAACTTGCTGGCCATTGTTTAAATAACACTTACTTCTTATGGAGAGGGGATTTCTTTAAACAAAAAGAAGGAGCAGTAATGGGTTCTCCTTTATCTCCTGCTATAGCAAATTTGTACATGGAAAACTTTGAAATAAGAGCACTTGCCTCGAGCACATTAAAACCATCCTTTTGGTTTAGATATGTGGATGACACTTTGGTTGTCTGGCCACATGGTAAAGATACACTTAATGATTTTCTAAATCATCTCAATGCACAAAACCCGGCCATCCAGTTCACCATGGAAATGGAGGTGAATAACACACTCCCATTCCTAGATATTTTGCTTGGACATGGCCTAAACGGTAAAATAACACACAGCGTTTACAGAAAGCAAACGCACACTGATGCCTATCTGAATGCAGAATCACATCATCATCCAGCTCAGAAATCCTCTCTTATCAAGACGCTCATACATCGGGCTAAAACAGTGTCAGATGGTGAGAGTCTAGTGAGAGAGATTAAACACGTTAAAGACGCACTACGACAGAATGGCTACAATAATGCTCAAATTAACAGAGCATTGAATGCCAAATCACGATCGCAAAGCAATACTGCTGAAAGCGACCAGATTGTTAAAACAATAAAAATTCCATATATCTCAGGAGTAACTGACAAATTAGCCCGTGTTTTGCAAAAGCAAAACATTACAGTAAGATTTGGTACAGTACACAATATTCAAAAACTAGTATCTTGCACTAAAGACGCATTACCTAAACTATCAACAGAAGGTGTATATCGGATTAATTGTTCATGTGGCAGCTGCTACATTGGGCAGACGGGACGTAACATCAGCGTAAGACTAAAAGAACATCAGAGAAATATTAAATTATCTCAAACACAACTGTCGGCAGTGGCAGAACATGCTTGTCAACAAGGACACTCAATTGATTTTGACAATGTTGCAGTGGTGTGTAAAACTAATTATTACTGGCAAAGACTAATTAGAGAATCCATTGAAATTGAGAGGAACAAGAATAACTTTAATCGCTCTGACAGCTACCGGCTTAGTGCGGCCTGGAAGCGTATTATTAAATAATACACATTACATTTTGATTTAAAGAATTACTAATCTACAACTCATTACTAATCATAACCAATGACTGATTACTAATCGATTATATAATTACAATACCCCCCCCCCTCCGCCTCTAATCACTGCACCTGATATGAGTTAAGTGATGACGTCATCCTGCTGCTCTATATAAAACCGGGAGCAAGCGAGGGCTTTACCATTCTGGCGAATTGCCCGATGATGCTGGATGTATTTACCAGCGAAACGTCGTACTCAATCTGTAAATGTGGATTCACTCTTCAACACACCGGTGGGCTAAAGTAGTGAATTATTTGTCTTTTGTCAACGTGACACTTTTTTTTGCTGATTGGCCGTGTCGGGTGGTGGAGGGTTACGACACATTAAAATAAACGCGATCTAACCCAAAAACCTTTATTAAGAATAATATTGGTCGCGAAAGCCTACGTGTTAAACTGTAATGTATAGTGTCTATAGTAGTGTAGTGTATAGTGTAATGTATAGTGCAGTGTATATTGTAATGTACATTATAGTGTAATGTATAGTGTAGTGTAATGTATAACGTGTGGTGTAATGTATAGTGTAGTGTAATGTATAGTGTAGTGTAATGTATAGTGTAATGTATAGTGTAGTGAATACTATAATGTGGTGTGTAGTGTATAGTGTAATGTATAGTGTATTGTAATATATAGTGTAGTGTATAGTGTAATGTATAGTGTAGTGTATAGTATAACGTGTGGTGTGTAGTGTATAGTGTAATGTATAGTGTAGTGTATAGTAGTGTAGTGTATAGTGTAATTTATAGTGTAGTGTATATTGTAATGTACGTGATAGTGTAATGTATAGTGTAATATATAGTGTAGTGTATAGTGTAATATCCTAGTACAGCACACCAGTGTGTTGGAGAGCAAAGCCACAACATTGACGATCTTGAGTACGGTGACGTTTTGCCAGTAATTACAACCGGCATCATCAGGCGAAAGCCAGATTTGAGCCAGCTCTGTCACCCTGCAAGGGAGGGGCATGCGATATCACCGCCACGCCAGTTCACTTTGCCCTTCTGCGTGCGTTCCCACACTCGCCCAGACCGGCTTCGACCAGTACCAGTACCGGTTGATCAACCAGTTCTGCTACGACAACGCGGTGCTGTGGATCAGCAAGTACTTCCCGCACCTCGTGGTGCTGCACACGCTCGTCCTGACGGCCACCAGAAACTTCTGGTTCAGGTTCCCGGAGACGAGCTCCAAGATTGAGCACTTTGTGTCCGTGCTGGGCAAGTGCATGGATTCGCAGTGGACCACGCACGCCGTCCACGAGGCCGCGCTTGATGGGGTGGCAACAACGGCGGCGGCGTTGCGGCCGTCGCTGCCCGCCACGGCGGGGAGCTGCAGGTCAGAAGGGGGCTGACGGAGAGACGGCCCACGGCTCCTTCCTGGTTATTATTATCCCCTCTCTTGCCTTTGTCATTCCTTCCCCCCTTAAGTAAAAAAAACCTAAAAAGTTCCCCTTTCTCCCTGCAGGGGGACCCCGCGTGGGTTTGGGGCAGCGAGCCCGTTCACACATATCTCTATCCCCCTGCGTTTCATAACCGGTTTGGCTTACGGTTGGCGGTGTGCGTGTGTGTGTACGTGTGTGTGACGTGTGTGTGGGGAGCGGTAGTATAGCGGTTAGCGCGCTGCTGTGGTATGAACCTGGCGACCCGGGTTCGATTCCCGCTCACGGCTAACACCAGTGACGATTATCTGAACCGGTCCTGGGCCTCCCCTAGGTCGACTCAGCCTCAAATGAGTACCTGGTGTGGTGAATAAAAACATTGCCACTGCGGAGACAAAGGCGGTCGGGCGTCGTGCTGGCTGCCCACCCCCTCGTATACCGTTCCAGCCTTCATAGGTGCTCGCTAACAGCACTTGCCCCTACAGTCTGTTAAGGCTATACGGGGGATCTTTGTTTTGTTTTTGTGGGGAGCGGTAGTGAAGCGGTTAGCGACCTGCGCTATGAACCCGGCGACCCAGGTTCGATTCCCGCTCACGGCCAAGACCAGCGACGATTATCTGAACCAGTTCTGGGCCTCCCCTAGGTCGACTCGGTCTCAAATGAGTACCTGGTAAACATCGCCACTGGGGAGACAAAGGCGACCAGGCGTGGTGCTGGCCACCCACCCCCTCTTGTACAATTCCAGCCTTCATAAGTGCTCGCTAACAGCACTTGCCCCTACCGTCTGTTAAGGCTATACAGGGGATCTTTGTGTGCGTGTGTGATGTGGGTGTCTGTGAGTCTGTATGGGTCTTTGTGGGTCTCTACGGGTCTCTGTGAGTCTCGATGGGTCTCTGCGGGTATCTGTGAGTCTCTATGGGTCTCTGTGGGTCTCTATGGGTCTCTGTGGGTCTCTGTGGGTCTCTGTGAGTCTCTATGGGTCTCTGAGTCTCTAAGGATCTCTGTGAGTCTCCATGGGTCTCTGTGAGTCTCTATGGGTCTCATTGAGTCTCTATGGGTCGCTGAGTCTCTATGGGTCTCTGTGAGTCTCTATGGGTCTCTGTGGGTCTCTGCGGGTCTCTGTGAGTCTCTATGGGTCTCTGAGTCTCTAAGGGTCTCTGTGAGTCTCTATGGGTCTCTGTGCTTCTCTGCGTCATGACGCGTTGCCCGATGTCCACGCAATCCCACGTACGCAGCGACCCGAGATCCGGCGAAATCCCCATGGAGAAGCTGCCTCCTGAGTCTCCGCCGGGACCGCCCCGGCCCTCCGTCCAGTTTGTCGACCCCGGCGAGGCCGCACCACCCGACCGGTCCCCCCCGGGGCAGAGCGAGGACCGGCGGACGCCATCGGATGATCGCATCCTGGACAAGAAGGAGGGCGAGCAGGCCAAGGCTCTCTTCGAGAAGGTGAAGAAACTCCGCGCTCACACGGAGGCGGGCGGCGGGCTCCACAGGATATACGTGTTGCAGACGGCGGCCCGCTTGCTGCAGGCGCTGGTGGTGCTCGCGTACACCGGCTACGCCTGCCCCAATATGCGCTACCACATCCACTGCGTGGAAGGCGAGTACATCACGGGCTACGGGAACTTCTACTGCGTCCACGGGCTGTGGCGCATCTTCCGCATGATGTGGATGGCCTACGCGACCACGATGTGTGTTTACGCGCTCACCTGTGCCTACGTCGTCTACTGGGTGGTGACCTGCAGGTGAGAGGGGGGGGGCGGCGGTGCTGCCGCAGAGCGGTTGTGTGGCACCGGATCGCCGTCTGGCAGCCTTCTGGCTTTGGCCTACGGGCTTTTCGGCGATCGTGGAGACGCGGTTAGCGCGGACGGCGACACTGCAACAAAGATCTAAATGTAACGTTTTACTATTGGCTTCGTGGGAGATCTTCCGCGTCGGGACAAGGGTCGACGGGCACTGAGTTCTCTGTGCTGGGGGGTGGGGGGGGCGCTGACACTGCAGGCTCAAGGAGTACAGCTTCGCGGAGACGCGCCAGGAGACGGGGGTGGACGACATTCCGGATGTGCGCAACGACTTCGCCTTCCTCCTGCACCTAGTGGACAAGTACGACCCCTGCTACGCATCCAAGTTCTCCGTCTTCCTGTCCGAGGTGAGGAGAAGCCGCTCGCAGAGCACGCTGTGCGCTGCACGCACGCCGTACACTGGACGGAGCCGACCGCGCTGATCTGAGATGCGGGGTTAGGACAACAAACTGTGGGTCTCTGTGTGGTGAGCGTGGTGCTGGCCACCCACCCCCTCGTGTGCCGTTCTGGCCTGGCCTGCATCGGTGCTCGCTAACAGCACTTGCCCCAACAGTCCATCGAGGCTATACGGGGGGATGTTGAGTCTTTGGGTCTCTGTCTGAGTCTATGGGCCGTGTTAGTCTATGTGTAATGACAGGGTGCCACCTGTCGGCCTGGAGGGGTAATTATAGTTATGGGCAAGTTATGTAATGACTAATTATAAGGGGGGGGGCGTATCGGTAGTAAAGGTCAAAGGCTGAGTCAGACCGCAAGCTCCGGGAACCTGCTTGAAGATTCTGGAAGGGGACGTGGCCGGAGGCGGGGCTTGGCCGCACCGGGGTGTACATGAGGGGGTCCTGAGTCCTGGCTGCGCTAAGTCAAGTAACTGTGTAGTTGGACGCCGACGATGGGGTTGTGTAGCTACGTAGAGATGTTTACATATACGTATCGTCCAGTGTGAGAATAAATAAGAAGGCCTCTACGCGATGTGTCTCGGAAGCTGCTCACTACATATGTATAACATGGGGCGGTACGGCTCATTGGGCCCTCGCTGCTGAAACAAATAAAATCCATCCACGCTTGGCTGCTGGTGCTGTTGCTGCTGCTGCAGGTGAGCGAAAATAAGCTGAGGCAGGTCAACGTGGATCAAGCGTGGACCCTGTCGCATCTGACGGGGCTACTGGAGATCAACGCGCAGGGCGAGAGCGAGCTACGCCTCTGCAAGCTGGCAGCGGTGCCAGTGGACACATACCGCCTCACTCAGATACAGGTGCCCGTGGACACACCCATGCACCCACCCACCCACCCACCTGCTCACTCACCCACCAATTCACTCACCTAGACACCCACTTACCCACCAACTCGCCCACACACCCACCCAACCACTCTCGCACACACCCACCCACTTGCTCACTCACCCACTCGCTTGCCAACACACCCACTCATGCACACACCCACCCACACACCCACTCACTCACTCACCAACCCACTCACCCACACACCCACCCACTCACCCATACACCCACCAACTCACACACCCACTGACCCACTAACTCACCCACACACCCACCCACTCATCCAGACACCCACTTACCCACCAACTCACCCACACACCCACCCAACCACTCGCGCACACACCCACCCACTTGCTCACTCACCCACTCACTCGCCAACACACCCACCCACGCACACACCCACCCACACACCCACTCACTCACTAACCCACTCACCCACACACCCATCCACTCACCCATACACCCACCAACTCACACACCCACTCACCCACCAACTCACTCACCCACACATCCACTCGTCTACCAACTCACCCACTCGCCCAACCAACTCACCCACATACCCACTGACCCACACACCCACTCACCCACCAACTCACTCACCCTCATACCCAATCCCCCACCGAAGGTGCTGACGCTGGACTCGATGCACGGGGTGGCGCTGGGGGCGGCGGTGGTGCAGTTGGTGAACCTGCACCAACTCCGGCTGCTGAACTGCACCGTGAGCGTTGACAATCGCGCACTCGCCTTCCTCAGCGAGGAGCTGCACCAGTTGGAGGTGCGTGGGTGGGTGGATGGGCGGGCGGGCGCGAGGGTGGGTCGGTCGGAGCGGTCCATTCGGCTCCACTGACCCGGCCATGACATCACCAAAAAGTCACCTCCCCCACCAAATGTATTTAAGTCGCAGTGTCGGGGACCGATATTCACCGTTGCCGTTCGCGGCGTCCGCCCCCCCCGCGCCCTCTTGCAGGTGAAGTTTGCGGTCAAGGCGGAGGTCCCGGGCTGGCTGCGTGAAATGCGCCACCTGGAGGAGCTGTCCCTGGAGGGGCCCCTGACGCCCGCGCTCCTTAAGCCGCTGGGCGGCCTCAGGCGCCTGCGGGGCCTGCGCCTGACGACAAGCGTCGCCCGCCTCCCGCCCGGCCTGGCCGCCGTCGCTGGCGGCGGCCTGCGCTCGTTCGCCCTCGACAACGGCGGCGTGCGCCTCGAGTCGCCGGCGCCCCTGAGCAAGCTGCGCGGCTTGGAGACGCTGCGGCTGACGCGCTGCGGCCTGGAGCCCGCCGAGCTTCCGCGGCCCCTGCTGGCGCTGGGACGCTTGAGCGACCTCGACCTGTCCCGCAACGGCCTCCGCTCGCTGGGCGACGGCGATGACGCGTCGCTGCCGGCGGCCGCCTGGGAGCGCCTCGCCGTCCTGCGCCTTTCGGACAACGCCCTCGTGAGCGTCCCACGGTTCGCGGCGGGGGCGGGGTCGCCGGCCCTGCGCTCGCTCTTCCTCGACGGAAATCTCATCGAGGGCGAGCTGCCCGCGGGGCTGCTCCGCCTGCACGACCTGCGCGTCCTCGACCTGAGCCGCAACGCCATCGCTGCCCTGCCGCCCGACGTGTGGCTGCTGACTCAGCTGAGCACCCTCCTTCTGTCGGGCAACGCCCTGCGGCGTCTGCCCGATGAGTTGTTCCGGTGCGAGGGATTGCGGACGCTGGCGCTCGCCAACAACGAGCTGTGCGAACTCAGCGGCCTGGTGGGGAGGCTGAGGAGGCTGCGCAGGTTGGAGCTGGTGGGGAACCGGCTGACGGAGCTGCCGGCCGAGCTGGGGGAGTGCGCGGAGCTGAGGCGCGGGGGGCTGGTGGTGGAGGAAGAGCTCTTCGAGTCGCTGCCCGCGCGGGTGAAGGAGGCGATGCGGGGCGAGCCCAGCAGAACGACGCAGAGCCCCTCTGGAAGCCGGGAGAGAAACGCAAGAAACTGGGAGGGAACCCCAAGACACTGAGATGCTTTTACCAGTAATTACAACCACGACCTCCTGTATATCAGGTAAGGTAGTTAACGTCTCAATTACCAAGGCGTAGACACCAATGAAGGTCCAGACGACCAGCGGACTGAGTTTGGGCCGAGTGGGTCGCACACGTCCAGTAAGTCTAGGGTGGGCCTAATAATACACGGTCTTGTGTCTGTGTTTTATTGATCGAACAGTTGGTTCATGTAGCCGCAAACTACAGTTATGCGCATTGAATAATCCGTGGCTGAAAGTCACGTGAAGTAGCTTGTCTGATAATTTGTATAATCTCCCCCTGTTCTATCTCCCCCTATTCTACAGTGAGAGTGAGTGGAGTTTGTATGATTAGGGGTTGACAGGTCTGGGTGTAGGCACTGAATAGGGATTGACAGGTCTGGGTGTAGGCACTGATAAGGGGTTGACAGGTCAGGGTTTAGGCATTGATTAGAGATTGACAGATCTGGGTGTAGGCATTGATTAGAGATTGACAGTCTGGGTGTAGGCATTGATTATAGATTGACAGGTCTGGGTGTAGGCACTGATAAGGGGTTGACAGGTCTGGGTGTAGGCATTGATTAGAGATTGACAGGTCTGGGTGTAGGCATTGATTAGAGATTTACAGGTCTGGGTGTAGGCACTGATAAGGGGTTGACAGGTCTGGGTGTAGGCATTGATTA
The DNA here is from genome assembly GCF_048934315.1 of Petromyzon marinus. Lineage (NCBI taxonomy): Eukaryota > Metazoa > Chordata > Hyperoartia > Petromyzontiformes > Petromyzontidae > Petromyzon > Petromyzon marinus. Next base: position 362,066 of record NW_027422917.1, on the reverse strand, counting down.
GAGATTGACAGGTCTGGGTGTAGGCATTGATTAGAGATTGACAGGTCTGGGTGTAGGCACTGATAAGGGGTTGACAGGTCTGGGTGTAGCCATTGATTAGAGATTGTTAGGTCTGGGTGTAGGCATTGATAGGGGGTTGACAGGTCTGAGTGTAGTCACTGATAAGGGGTTGACAGGTCTGAGTGTAGTCACTGATAAGGGATCTAACACCAAAATAAATACAAAACCTGTATTAGGGGAAGCCACCGTTGACCAATTTGGACCCCCGGTTTTTTGTTTTTCTCCGTTGGCTCCAAGCGCTTGATCATAACCCCCAGCTTTTAAGGGCGGTCCGTGAATCGCTTCTTCTCGCCGCTTCCGCCGGGATGCTCGAGAGCGTGAATGCAAACATTAAAACGCTTCCCCATCTTGACCAGGCTGTCTTTGTTTGCTGCGTCCTGTTGATTTCGTTGCCTTGGGTGTTCTGATTGTCTCTGCGAGGCCATGCCGCCAGGACCCTCCTTGAAGAGACGCGCGGCCAAAGGAGATGCTGATACACATGGACCCAGAGCTGGAAACCCAGCATCTCGATGTCTCCGTCTTAACCATTGCAAATCCCCAGAGAGACACAGCCATTATGAATCCATTGAGAAAGAGAGAGAGCGCTATTATGAATCCCCTGAGAGAGAGAGAGACAACCATTATAAATCCTCTGTGTGTGTCAGTGTGTGTCAGTTTGTGTGTGTGATTTAATCCCATCTGTAAAGGATGTGATTCCTGACATGCAATAGCCTGTTGTCTAGAAACGGAGTTATGGTTGCGGCAGCAGTTACATTGGGGAAACGAAATGACATGTCTCGGACCGTGTTCGTGAACACAAGGCAGATCTGAAACACGGTAGGACCAATACCTCTGCCATTGCCGATCATTGTTTTAACGCTGTGGGCTCACACGAAATATATTTTTCCAATACGGAGTTACTCTGCAAACCTACCGGCTACCTTCAGAGATTTGCTCATGAAGCCATCCAGATATATAAACACAAACAACTTCAACCGAGAAGATGGGTACAAACTGAGCAATCATTGGAAGGACTTTATTAACCAAGTAAATTCTTAACTGACTGTGATCTTTCCCTCCTACCAGCCTATGTCAGCTGTTATTCCGACTCTCTGTGTGTCTCTCATCATGTGTACCTCTTGCTCTTAGGGGTTTTTGTTCCTGTTGCCCGGCTCTCTGACATTGGGCCATCTCACGTTGACATGCTAATCTCCCACATTTACATTTAGGTACAAATTCCTTCTCTAGCTCCACCCACTTATCAGTGGGTTGGGCCCACCAATATCCTATATAACCTCTTGTTGCAGCGGCTCTTTCTCCTACGTCAGCAGTCCGCCTGTGTTTGTTTCACACCTGAAGATGGTCGCTTGTGTTGCGATCGAAACGTCGTGATCTATTATATTTTTTCTACCTACGTGACTTTACCGAAAGAACCAAAGAATATGAATTCCTGCAGTCACGAAAGCTATAATACATGGACATGGCCGATATATAAACATAATATATAGATGATGGTTCTGTTGTTGGCGGCGTTTTAGACAATATAATACATGGACGTGGCCGATATATAGTAATAATAGATATATGATGGTTTTATTGTTGGCGGCGTTTTAGACAATATAATACATGGAAGTAGCCGATATATAGTAATAATAGATAGATGATCGTTCTGTTGTTAGCGGCGTTTTAGACAGATTTAATACATGGACATGGCCGATATATAGTAATATATATGATGGTTCCGTTGTTGGCGGCGTTTTAGACAATTTAATACATGGACATGGCCGATATATAGTAATAATGGATATATGATGGTTCTGTTGTTGGCGGCGTTTTAGACAGACAATACATGACATGGCCAATATATAGTAATAATAGATATATGATGGATCTGTTGTTGGCGGCGTTTTAGACAGATAATGGTTCTGTTGTTGGCGGCGTTTTAGACATATAATACATGGAGGATGCTGAAATATAGTAATAATAGACAGATGATGGGCGGCGTTTTAGACAGATATGATACATGGACATGGCCGATATATAGTAATAATAGAAAGATGATGGTTCTGTTGTTGGCGGCGTTTTAGACAGATATAATACATGGATATGGCCGATATATAGTAATATTAGATATATGATGGTTCTGTTGTTGGCGGCGTTTTAGACAATATAATACATGAAAGTGGCCGAAATATAGTAATAATAGATAGATGATGGTTATGTTGTTGGCGGCGTTTTAGACAGATATATTACATGGATATGGCCGATATATAGTAATATTAGATATATGATGGTTCTGTTGTTGGCGGCGTTTTAGACAATATAATACATGAAAGTGGCCGAAATATAGTAATAATAGATAGATGATGGTTATGTTGTTGGCGGCGTTTTAGACAATATAATACATGGACGTGGCCGATATATAGTACTAATAGATAGATGATGGTTCTGTTGTTGGCGGCGTTTTAGACAGATATAATACTTGTACATGGCCGATATATAGACATAATATATAGATGATGGTTCCGTTGTTGGCGGCGTTTTAGACAGCTATAATACATGGAAGTGGCCGATATATAGTAATAATAGATAGGTGATGGTTCTGTTGTTGGCGGCGTTTTTGACAGATATAATGTATGAACATGGCCGATATATAGTAATAATAGATATATGATGGTTCTGTTGTTGGGGGCGTTTTGAACAGATATAATGCATGGACGTGGCCGATATATAGTAATAATAGATATATAATGGTTCTGTTGTTGGCGGCGTTTTAGACAGATATAATACATGGACATGGCCGATATATAGTAATAATAGATAGATGATGGTTGTGTTGTTAGTGGCGTTTTAGACAGATATAATACTTGTACATGGCCGATATATAGACATAATATATAGATGATGGTTCTGTTGTTGGCGGCGTTTTAGACAGACATAATACATGGACATGGCCGATATATAGTAAAAATAGATATATGATGGATCTGTTGTTGGCGGCGTTTTAGACAGATGTAATACATGGACATGGTCGATATATAGTTATAATATATAGATGATGGTTCCGTTGTTGGCGGCGTTTTAGACAGCTATAATACATGGACATGGCCGATGTATAGACGTAATATTTAGATTATGGTTCTGTTGTTTGCGGCGGTTTAGACAGATATAATACATGGACGATGCCGATATATAGTAATATATAGATGATGGTTCTGTTGTTGGCGGCGTTTTAGACAATATAATACATGAAAGTGGCCGAAATATAGTAATAATAGATAGATGATGGTTATGTTGTTGGCGGCGTTTTAGACAGATATATTACATGGATATGGCCGATATATAGTAATATTAGATATATGATGGTTCTGTTGTTGGCGGCGTTTTAGACAATATAATACATGAAAGTGGCCGAAATATAGTAATAATAGATAGATGATGGTTATGTTGTTGGCGGCGTTTTAGACAATATAATACATGGACGTGGCCGATATATAGTACTAATAGATAGATGATGGTTCTGTTGTTGGCGGCGTTTTAGACAGATATAATACTTGTACATGGCCGATATATAGACATAATATATAGATGATGGTTCCGTTGTTGGCGGCGTTTTAGACAGCTATAATACATGGAAGTGGCCGATATATAGTAATAATAGATAGGTGATGGTTCTGTTGTTGGCGGCGTTTTTGACAGATATAATGTATGAACATGGCCGATATATAGTAATAATAGATATATGATGGTTCTGTTGTTGGGGGCGTTTTGAACAGATATAATGCATGGACGTGGCCGATATATAGTAATAATAGATATATAATGGTTCTGTTGTTGGCGGCGTTTTAGACAGATATAATACATGGACATGGCCGATATATAGTAATAATAGATAGATGATGGTTGTGTTGTTAGTGGCGTTTTAGACAGATATAATACTTGTACATGGCCGATATATAGACATAATATATAGATGATGGTTCTGTTGTTGGCGGCGTTTTAGACAGACATAATACATGGACATGGCCGATATATAGTAAAAATAGATATATGATGGATCTGTTGTTGGCGGCGTTTTAGACAGATGTAATACATGGACATGGTCGATATATAGTTATAATATATAGATGATGGTTCCGTTGTTGGCGGCGTTTTAGACAGCTATAATACATGGACATGGCCGATGTATAGACGTAATATTTAGATTATGGTTCTGTTGTTTGCGGCGGTTTAGACAGATATAATACATGGACGATGCCGATATATAGTAATATATAGATGATGGTTCTGTTGTTGGCGGCGTTTTAGACAATATAATACATGGACGTGGCCGAAATAAAGTAACAATAGATAGATGATGGTTCTGTTGTTGGCAGCGTTTTAGACAATATAATACATGGACGTGGCCGATATATGGTAATAATAGTTATATGATGGTTCTGTTGTTGGCGGCGTTTTAGACAATATAAGACATGGAACTGGCCGATTATATAGTAATAATAGATAGATGATGGTTCTGTTGTTGGCGGCATTTTAGACATATAATATATGGACATGGCTGATATATAGTAATAATAGATATATGATGGTTCTGTTGTTGGGGGAGTTTTAGACAGATATAATGCATGGACGTGGCCGATATACAGTAATATTAGATATATAATGGTTCTGTTGTTGGCAGCGTTTTAGACAGATATAATACATGGACATGGCCGATATATAGTAATAATAGATATATGATGGTTCTGTTGTTGGCGGCGTTTTAGAAAATATAATACGTGGACGTGGCCGATATATAGTACTAATAGATAGATGATGGTTCTGTTGTTGGCGGCGTTTTAGACAGATATAATACTTGTACATGGCCGATATATAGACATAATATATAGATGATGGTTCCGTTGTTGGCGGCGTTTTAGACAGCTATAATACATGGAAGTGGCCGATATATAGTAATAATAGATAGGTGATGGTTCTGTTGTTGGCGGCGTTTTTGACAGATATAATGTATGAACATGGCCGATATATAGTAATAATAGATATATGATGGTTCTGTTGTTGGGGGCGTTTTGAACAGATATAATGCATGGACGTGGCCGATATATAGTAATAATAGATAAATGATGGTTCTGTTGTTGGCGGCGTTTTAGACAGATATAATATATGGACATGGCCGATATATAGTAATAATAGATAGATGATGGTTGTGTTGTTGGCGGCGTTTTAGACATAATACTTGTACATGGCTGATATATAGACATAATATATAGATGATGGTTCTGTTGTTGGCGGCGTTTTAGACAGATATAATACATGGACATGGTCGATATATAGTTATAATATATAGATGATGGTCCCGTTTCGGCGGCGTTTTAGACAGATATAATACATGGACATGGCCGATATATAGTAAAAATAGATATATGATGGATCTGTTGTTGGCGGCGTTTTAGACAGATATAATACATGGACATGGCCGATATATAGTAAAAATAGATATATGATGGATCTGTTGTTGGCGGCGTTTTAGACAGATGAAATACATGGACATGGTCGATATATAGTTATAATATATAGATGATGGTTCCGTTGTTGGCGGCGTTTTAGACAGATATAATACATGGACATGGCCGTTATATAGTAAAAATAGATATATGATGGATCTGTTGTTGGCGGCGTTTTAGACAGATGTAATACATGGACATGGCCGATATATAGTAAAAATAGATATATGATGGATCTGTTGTTGGCGGCGTTTTAGACAGATGAAATACATGGACATGGGCGATATATAGTTATAATATATAGATGATGGTTCCGTTGTTGGCGGCGTTTTAGACAGCTATAATACATGGACATGGCCGATGTATAGACATAATATTTAGATTATGGTTCTGTTGTTTGCGGCGGTTTAGACAGATATAATACATGGACGATGCCGATATATAGTAATAATAGATAGATGATGGTTCTGTTGTTGGCGGCGTTTTAGACAATATAATACATGGACGTGGCCGAAATAAAGTAATAATAGATAGATGATGGTTCAGTTGTTGGCAGCGTTTTAGACAATATAATACATGGACGTGGCCGATATATGGTAATAATAGTTATATGATGGTTCTGTTGTTGGCGGCGTTTTAGACAATATAAGACATGGAACTGGCCGATTATATAGTAATAATAGATAGATGATGGTTCTGTTGTTGGCGGCATTTTAGACATATAATATATGGACATGGCTGATATATAGTAATAATAGATATATGATGGTTCTGTTGTTGGGGGAGTTTTAGACAGATATAATGCATGGACGTGGCCGATATATAGTAATATTAGATATGTAATGGTTCTGTTGTTGGCAGCGTTTTAGACAGATATAATACATGGACATGGCCGATATATAGTAATAATAGATAGATGATGGTTCTGTTGTTGGTGGCGTTTTAGACAGAATACTATACTATATATCGGCCATGTCCATGAATTATATCTGTCTAAAACGCCGCCAACAACAGAACCATCATATATCTATTATAATTATTATATATCGGCCATGTCCTTGTATTATATCTGTCTAAAACGCCACCAACAACAGAACAATCATCTCTCTATTATTACTATATATCGGCCAAGTCCATGTATTATATCTGGTGTTTGCTGCGTCTTAGACAGATATAATACATGGGCATGGCCAAAATATAGTAATAATAGAGAGATGAAGGTTCTGTTGTTTGCGGCGTTTAAGACAGATATAATACATGGACATGGACGATATATAGTAATAATAGATATATGATGGTTCTGTTATTGACGGCGTTTTAGACAGATATAATGCTATATTTCTAGATATCGGCCATGTCCATGTATTATATCTGTCTAAAACGCCGCCAACAATAGAACCATCATCCATCTATTATACTATATATCGGCCATGTCCATATATTATGTCTGTCTAAAACGCCGCCACCAACAGAACCATCATCTCTCTATTATTACTATATATCGGCCAAGTCCATGTATTATATCTGTTGTTTACGGCGTTTTAGACAGATATAATCCATGGATATTGCCGATATATAGTAATAATAGAGAGATGATGGTTATGTTGTTGGCAGCGTGTTAGACAGATATAATACTATATTACTATATATCGGCCATGTCCATGTATTATATCTGTCTAAAACGCAGCCAACAATAGAACCATCATCTCTCCATTATTACGATATATCGGCCATGTCCTTGTATTATATGTCTAAAACGCCACCAACAACAGAACCATATATCTATTATTACTATATATCGGCCATGTCCATATATTATATCTGTCTAAAACGCCGCCAACAACAGAACCATCATTTATCTATTATTACTATATATCGGCCATGTCCAAATATTATATCTGTCTAAAACGCCACCAACAACAGAACCATCATATATCTATTATTACTATATATCGGCCATGTCCATGTATTAAGTCTCATAGTTGTGATATTCCACCTTACTTTGAAAGCTAATCACACAGTGAGCAAAGCTTAATGAACTGAGAGATGTAATGCAATAAAGTCTTGTCAACTGATGATAATGACGATAATGATGATGGCAGCATTCCTCCCCCCCAAAACAAGCTCATATTATGTTGGAAGCTCTGAAATAGTGGTCACACATTCCACATTCTTATGGATGGAGCAAGCATTTTTATTACATAACCACTGCTGATTTCCCATGAAATCAAACTCATTTTACCGATGAAGGATGGTTAATGGGCTGAGTTGAACCTCAGCTTAGGCTCGAACTCGCAACATTCCCATGCTTAGCTCAACGCTCCAACCTTCAGCACCACCCAGCTGGATAGGCAGTTGCTTTCACCCCAATGAATTAGGATGTACATCGCCCTGCATGATTCAGTGCTTCGTGTTAATTTGCTAATATTCACCCGGCAATGTCCTAGAAACTGCTGCAAGTTTAGAGGATTTAACAGCGACATACAGTCGGAAGTATAAAAATTGGTGATCTTGAGTTTGATTTGGACTAAAAGGTGCAAGTTTCGACTGTACTGACTTTGTTTTATTTAACCTATAAAACTCATTTTTTTGTCTGTCTGTGTACGCTCGCTTGCGAGGGATTTGGCTCTCGGACCGCGGGGTTCGCGTGGAAATTTTTTTGCCAGGCGGCACGCCCTGGGCCCCCCGCTTGGTATAGGCTATTTCGTTTTCCCGTCCGTCGCCTTTAAAGTGTTTTAATTAACGTTTTGGTGCGATTTATCTTTATTTATTTACTTTTGCCGACCGGCTCACTGCTGCGCATGCGCGAAACGCCGTTGCCCCTGGCAATGCACAGACGCCGTCGCCGCAGGGGGGACGCCATTTCTCATTCAAAATGCAAAAAATTTACACGTGACGCTGAGGTAAATTCATCAAAGTGTCACGTCCTCTTCTGTCCCCCTCCACCCCAATGTGTGCACTTACTATTATAGGGTCGTAGATACTAAAAATATAGCGATTAAATAGGATTATTGTGGGGTGGGGGGGGGGTAGCGGCCCAGCCCACAGCCACGGCCGGCCGGGCAATCTAGGCGAGGCCGGAGGCTTTGCACGGGACTAGGCCTCGTCACGGCAATCTGTCAGGTGAGTACTTTGTGCTATAGAGTCGATATATACTGCTACTAGCGGGGAAACATTTTAAAACGTCTGAAAACTTAAAAACTTAACATACAAATGAAAAGATAACTCATTAATTTAAAATAAAATCCGTTTAAAATAAAATCCGAGCGCGCCAAGAATCGATTATTTCAATCGCGCAAAGGAATCAAAGGTTGTAGATTCCTTTAGAATCGTCTTGAAGCGACGACGCTCGCTTGCGAGGGATTTGGCTTTCTAACCGCGGGGTTCGCGTAGAAAAATAACATTGCTGGGCGGCAAGCCCTAAGCCCCCTGCTTGGCATAGGCTATTCCGTTTTCCCATCCCTAAACTTTAAGGTAGTTTAATTCACGATTTAGTGAGATTTTTACTTATTATTTTACCGCTCAGCGTGCGACAGCACACATTTGCACATGCGCAAAACGCTTATATATTCACAGCTCCATTAAAACATAAATTTAATGTTTACTAATTTGATTACTCTTAATTATTAGGTCAGATGATAGAGGTTGAGCAATGTTTTTTGTTTGTTGTGGTTGCACCCGATTCAAGAGCCGAATGGCTCACAGGGCTATACCAAAATAAAAAAAAAACTGAAATAAATAAACCACGACAAGGCAAATGTCCATGGGCCCAAAAAGGGACCAACGACAAAACCCAGCAAACGGATCCTGGGACACATTGCCCGGGGCCCCGGGAGGGGGGAACCGGGGGATGACGTAACCTTCCAGAATGTTCCAGAAGGAAGGCGTGGCTAGGGCGGAGCAAGCCACGAACCAGTATATAAGCCGGACCTCTCAGAGGTCTGGCTCAGTCATCTGCAAGCTGAAGAACGAAGACCTGGGCTGAAGAGAGGACCCTGGACCCCAAGCTCTGATGTCCTTCTAAGGGCCGGAGCTCAGTGAGGCCAGTGGTCAGAACCCACGGACCGGGACGGTGGGGTCAGATAGCCTCCCCTAGGTCCCAGCCGGAGGACGATAGGGAGCGAGTTGCCCAGTGTTAGAGAGCGAGTTGCCCAGTGATAGAGAGCGAGTTGCCCAGTGATAAGGAGCGAGTTGCCCAGTGATAGGGAGCGAGTTGCCCAGTGATAGAGAGCGAGTTGCCCAGTGATAGAGAGCGAGTTGCCCAGTGATAGAGAGCGAGTTGCCCAGTGATAAGGAGCGAGTTGCCCAGTGATAGAGAGCGAGTTGCCCAGTGATAGGGAGCGGGTTGCCCAGTGATAGAGAGCGAGTTGCCCAGTGATAGGGAGCGAGTTGCTCAGTGATAGGGTGCGAGTTGCTCAGTGATAGGGAGCGAGTTGCCCAGTGATAGAGAGCGAGTTGCCCAGTGATAGAGAGCGAGTTGCCCAGTGATAAGGAGCGAGTTGCCCAGTGATAGAGAGTGAGTTGCCCAGTGATAGGGAGCGGGTTGCCCAGTGATAGAGAGCGAGTTGCCCAGTGATAGGGAGCGAGTTGCCCAGTGATAGGGAGCGAGTTGCCCAGTGATAGGGAGCGGGTTGCCCAGTGATAGGGAGCGAGTTGCCCAGTGATAGGGAGCGAGTTGCCCAGTGATAGAGAGCGAGTTGCCCACTGATAGAGAGCTAGTTGCCCAGTGATAGGGAGCGAGTTGCCCAGTGATAGGGAGCGAGTTGCCCTGTGATAGGGAGCGAGTTGCTCAGTGATAGGGAGCAAGTTGCCCAGTGATAGAGAGCGAGTTGCCCAGTGACAGGGCTCATAGAGGCCATACCTCCCCAGGCATCGGGTTAAGGGACTGATACACACACTCAACACCGATAAACCCTTTGTGTTAGGGACCTTGTATAAAAGATGATACATGTGTTGCCTGATCAGAAGTTTTATTCGTAAATTTATAACCACCACAAATGTAACGGGATAATTTACCAACGTGCTGTATTGAAGTGTCATGTTTTTTTGCGTGTTTTACATATTTTTGGCATCACTTCGTTTGTTTTTTTTATTAACTTTTAATACACCGCTAGTAGTTTATTTTTTTGCAGCAACTTTTGGGTGCAAATGCCACCCATCGGGTAAAAGGGGGTGCATTGCTTTGCCAAATGCGGCACGTCAATATATAGGCACCGAGATGCTGTCGCTTAAAGTCTAAAAACGCAACCTTGGGGGGGGGAGGGGGGGGGGTGACTCAAGGCGCGTGCGTGCGACGATGGATTTGATTGGCTGACGCCATTCGTCGTCACAATGGACCACGTCACAACGGGCCACGTCACAACGGACACGGGCGCGCTTGAGGTCGGGGTGCGGCACGCGCATGTTGGGAGAGGGCGCGCGTCGCTGGCCCAACAAACAACCAACAAACAACCAACAAACAAACAACAACCGCTGCTCGTTGTCGAGGTGGCGGCGACGTCCGCCACGGCGTTGTGCGCCAGACGAGGTGGCGGCCCTCCTGAGGCCGTGACGAAGGGGACAGACCCAGGTGCCGCGTGCGTGGGTCGACTCACCCAGAGCACCCAGGACGGCCATAGAGAGAGTTACCTTCGCCAACCTCCACATTAAAACCCAGACATCGATATGGGCGTTGGGGGGGGGCTAAAGTCTCTTGCAAAAAAGGATACCTGGGGGTAAGAATACAATCAAAGGCCATTTTCTCCCCGCAGCGAGAGCATTTGAACAAAATGCGTGCGTCTGGAAATCGTCACGTGTTGTTATCCTGTCTTTGACGGTTGAGCATCGTCGTCATCCTCATTAATATTCCAAACGCAAGTGTGGTTATAAAATCGTTTGGGGGTCATTTTAAAGTTATCACCATTTAACGTGGGCATACAAACAGTAGCTCCCTAGGGTCGCTAAATCTACTGTACACTTTTATAAAATCTGCTAAGAATGCCGATACAACTTTCCCTCTCCCTTCTACGAGAATCGAACACTTGAAGAAACTCTTTGTGAGCGGAGAAGGGGCACCGCCCACACCACCTGCACCGCCCGCACCGCCACTTCTTCATCCGGTAACGACGCCGCTCGTCATTGGGGCTCTGTAACGATCGTCGGGATGACGACGGCGACAGACGCACGGCCGTTCGCGGCGGCGTCCTGCATTCTCCCCCCGCCCCCTCCTCCCCGTGCGGCCGCGTTCTCGCGGACACCTCTTCTTGTTCCCTTAATCGTCGTCGTCCTCTTCCTTCACCTCTTCCGCCAGGTGTATGACACCTGGGGGTGGGGGGGGGGGGTAGGGGATTTCAAGAGCAACGGTGAAACTGAGGGTACCACCGGCAACACGAGTACTCATGCCGAGATGTCAACCACAGCGGTGGCCGTGAGCCCGAGATTGTTCCGAGTGGGTGAGCGAGTGAGTGAGCGAGTGCCTGAGCAAGCGAGCGAGTGGGTGAGAAAGTCCATGAGCGAGCAGGTTGAGCGATTGGGTGAGCGTGCAAGCGGGTTATCGAGTGGGTGAGTGAGCAAGCGAACGAGCGGGTGAGCGAGCAGATGAGCCAGTGGGTGAGCGAGCGGATGAGCCAGTGGGTGAGCGAGTGAGTCTCTCACCGCTGAGCTGAGCGGAAACCTTGGCGTTTTAAACAAGCGTAGAATGGCTGCCGTCGCCGGGCGCCGATGCATCCTGGGAAGGGGACGCCTCCTTCGTCGGGGAAGCGACTTTGTCTGTCGGGCGGGCGGCAGGAAACAAAACCAGAGAGCGGAGCGACGGGCGTGAGGAACGCGGAGACTCGCTTCGGCCGGGTTGGTCACCCGGAAAATATATCCCCGCTCCGGCACACCGCGTCCGGTATACCACGGAGTCGAGCGCCACCTACCGCAGTTTACCGGCGACCCGGTGAACAAATGGCGAGGCGCCAAACCCCGTGAGGGGGACCCCTGGAATACCGCGTGCCAGGTGCCGCCGACGCGCGGCCGAGCCGCCCACGGCGGTGGCGCCGTACCGGCCTTGCTGCGCTGGCACGCCTCCTCGGCGAGGGCGCACGACATGCTGACGATGCGCTCCAGCTCCTGCACGTGCACCTCCGCCTTGCCCCGCGTCGCCTCGCAGCTCGCCGGCGACGGCGGCGGCGCCGCGTTCTGCACGCTGGCAACGCGGAGGGGGCGGGGAAATGTGACGGCGGGCGGTCGCGGCGGTGCGAAACCGGAAGGCGGCCCCGGTTAATACCGCGACGCACCGTGACGCGTGCGTGACGACGCGAGCGTGACGACGCTGTACCTGGACTTGGCGAGCATCGCCTTGATCCACTCCGTGTTCTTCTGCCACGCCTCCATTCCCAGGGGGATCGGCGGCTCCTCGGGGTCCTCGTCCACGTGGAGCTCGGGCACCGTCACGTGGCGACGAGGGGGGGGCACCTGCGGGCCGGGGGGAGGGGGCATAACCGTGACCGGCTCGTCATCAACATCATCGCTCCCGTTATCATCGGTAAACATCGTCGTCATCGCTCGCTGTCATCGTCACCATCAAATGCCGTTGCAAACATCGTAACCATGGTCATGAATACTGACATCGTCATGGCTCTCTTTACCACTGTCATCGTCATGACAATCGTCGTCGTAACTACGGTTATCATTGCTGCCTTTGCCATCATCATATACATAATTAGCATTGCTATCATCAAAATCATTTTCTACATCACAACGCTACCATTGCCTTTATGGCTGTGATCACCAGCACCTAACAACAGACACAGAACAATGCTCAGATTTGGATCTCTCTCTCCGTGACCTCCTGCCCGGGTCCAGCTGTTTTCGCTCCTGACCTCCGACTCCTGATTGGAACCCAGGCCTCGTAAGCCCAAAATCCCAGAACTCTCAGCAGCATTTGAAACATCACCGCCAAGCGCCACATCTCTCACCATCCCAACACCCCCCCCACCTCTCACTCATCAACCGGATATAGCTCTCAATCCAGACCCGGATCTCTACCCACTGATCTCTAACCCTGGATCACCTCTGACCTTGGCTGTGTCTCACCTCTGACCTTGGCCGTCTCTCACCCCTGGCCCTAGTGTGTCTCACTCCTGACCCCGGCTGTGTCTCAACTCTGACCCAGGCTGTGTCCCACCCCTATGACCCTGCCATCTCACCTCCCACTTTCACCCAGGATTTGGCTGTCTCTCACCTCTGACCCTCACCGTCTCTCACCCCGAACCCCCGGCTGCATCTCACCTCTGACCCCGGATCGTAGCTGCCGTCGAGCTCCGTGAATGCGGTGCGGAGCCGCGCGATCTCCTGCGCCGGCGTCTCGGGCGCCGGCGCGTCCTGCACAGCGCGCTCCATCTCGGCGATGTCCAGGTCGTCTTGGCGCTGCCTCAACTTCGTGAGCTGCAATGACGCGGCGGCGGTGTTGGATAAGGCAGGCGGACACCACACCACCACGGCCTCATGGCCCATGGCCTCGTGGCCCAAAACCTCATGGCCCAAGGCATCGCCCACAGTCTCGCCACGGTGTCTCCCCCGCGATAAAATGCGCCACATCGGTTGACGCCAGGCCCACCGAGTGGTAATGACGCGGAAATGGCGGCACCTCAACGTAGCAACGGCGCGAAAAGCCACGGCTCGTGGAACGTGTCGACTGACTGGGATGGCCGTCCTCTCTGTGCTACTTTGTACGTGCCATGGGTTGACTGACTGAGATAGACTGGCAAATGCACCACCTGTGCCCCCCTACTGGTGCCAACAAACAAACCGTCGGGGCAAACGCTGCTAGCGAGTAGCAGCACCTATGAAGGCCGGCACGGCACACGAGGGGGTGGGCTGGCCAGCACCATGGTCGTGCCAACACACACACAGGGCACGTGCCATCTTCAACCCACACATACAGGGCACGTGCCAACCCCAACACACTCACACACCCGCGAGACGTCCACGGACGCGGGCCGTGTGGGCGACCGCGCCGCCAGGACGGTCCGGCGATCGAGCGTCATCGCGTGGCCGCATCGGCCCGATCCCCCCGGGGTCACCGTCGTCGCCGCGTCCCCCCCGACGCCGCTCCCGGCCGCCGCCGCCGCCTTTTGATTAAGCTTGAGCCGCTCCAGTTGCTCCTCCGCGGTCATCTTGCCCCGGGCGGCACCGCCCGCGGGACCGCCCGCCGGGTACAGCGCGTCCATCGCGCTCTTGGGCCGCTCCTAGCAATGACAAAAACGATGGCCACGATGACGATGGCGGCGACGATGGTGACGATGATGACGACGGCGGTGACAAACAATGGGCGACGCTCGCAACAACGAGCAAACGGTCACAACAACGAGTGACGGTCACAACATTTGTGGCCAGGTCGCCTCTGATTGGGTGGGGGATGAGAGGGATGGGGGGGGGGGTGATCGGGTGGGGGATGGGTGGGTGGGAGGATGGGAGGTTGAGGGGATGGGAGGGTGAGGGGATGGGGCATGGGGGTCCCTCTCACCCGGCTGAGCCGGGCGCCGTCTGCACGGAGGTGCACGAGGTCGGCCTGCAGCAGCAGCCGTTGCTGCTGCTGCTGCTCGTGCGAGCGTCGCTGAGCGATCTGCAGGTGCAGCACCTCCAGGGACGACTCGATGCACGCCTGCGCCGCCACGCACACACGCACGTACCCACACATGTACGCAACCACGTACCCACACATGCACCCACACACGTACCCACACACGCACGCACCCACATACACACGCACGCACCCACGCACCCACGCACGAACCCACGTACCCATGCACACACACACACACGCACGCACGCACGCACACACGCACGCACACACACACGCACAAAGATAAAGATGCCTTCCATCCACCCGGGTAGCCTTTGCAAGCTGTCGGGGCAAGTGCCGTCACGGCGAGTAGCGTCGCCACGTCCCCCCACTGCCGATGATTCCACTTCGCACAGAGCACTCATTTAAGTCCGAGTCGACCTCGGTGAGGACCAGGACTGGTTCAGATAATTGCCGTCACCGATGCAGGCCTTGAGCGGGAATTGAACTCGGGTAGATGGGGTTTCAGCGCAAGCGTGGCCCTAATCACTGCACCATCGCTCTCCAAAATCAAATAAAAGTGCCTTGACAGACTGTTGGGGCAAGTGCTGTCAGTGAGTAGCAGCAGCAGTGCCTATGAATGAGACAAAGATCCCCCATATAGCCTTAACAGACTGTTGGGGCAAGTGCTGTCAGCGAGTAGCAGCATCAGTGCGTATGAATGAGACAAAGACCCCCCGTATAGCCTTCACAGACTGATGGGGCAAGTGCTGTTAGCGAGTAGCAGCAGCAGTGTCTTTCCTGGTCTCAGACTCCGGATCGCCTTCTGTACTTCCTCAACAGATGGCACCTCAGCCAGCCACTCACAGGGGGTGACTTCTTCCAATATTTCGTGCCACGATGTTTTCATGGCTGAGGGATTTCCCATCCCCCAGGGGATTGGTGGGGGAGGTTTCATTTGTCGCCGAATATTTTTCCGCGCTTGCCGATAACACCGCGATTTCGGCGGCACGCAGCCTCAACGAGGGCGCTGGGGCGAGCGCCGCTGCAGCTGCTCGCTGCAGCGGCGCCTGCGAAGGCCGGCACTGTGGCGCACGAGCCGGGTGGGTGGGTGGCCGGCACTACCACCGCCACCATGCCCGGCCGCCTTTGTCTCTCCCCCTACCCCTCCAGTGAAATTATTTTCCAACCCAGCCAGACCCGGCGGGGGGCGGCGGCGCAATCGAGCTTGCGCGACCCCGCCGTTCGTGACCCTCTCGTGACGTAGGGCGGGGGGGTAACTAAACGACGGGGTAAAGGGATAACGCGGCCTCAGCAACGCGACGTCAGGCATGCGATGGGCCCCCGAGTGGCGTAGCGGCGCAGGTGGCGTGGACCCCCCTCCACCAACCCCTTCACTTCCTCCCTTCGTCAGCCTGGCACCTGGGCCTCACCAACGGTACGACTGCACCGCCTGCAGCACTCGCGACGTTTGCTCCCGCTGTGTGACCACTTGGGGCTCCCCCCCCCCCCCCCCGCGGTCGGCCCGCCCCGCACATGCCACCGGCAGCTACGCCGCTGGGCTACTGGGTAGCTAACGGGCAGGGGGAACGGGGGGGGGGGGGCGGAGGGGGGTTGGTGTGACGGCACTTGAAGAGGTACGTGACGAGGTCCGTGACGAGGCACGGGACGAGGGGGCACCGTGCGGGTAACGAGGTGACGATGGGGCTGGGGGGCGATGGATGGGGGGCTGGGGGTGTACTGGCTGCAACCATGGGGACGGTGGGGGCCATGCAGGTGAGAGATGATGATGGTGGTGGTGGTGAGGATGATGGTCGTGGTGAGGATGGTGGTGAGGATGATGCTGGTGGTGGTGGTGAGGATGATGCTGGTGGTGGTGATGATGGTGGTGGTGAGGATGGTGGTGAGGTTGATGCTGGTGGTGGTGGTGAGGATGGTGGTGGTGGTGGTGGTGAGGATGCTGGTGAGGATGATGCCATACTGCCTCACCTGGCTCTCAATCAAGCGCAGGTTCCTTTGCAGGTGCAGTGGTGGTGCCAACGACTGAGCAGGCAGCGGGGCACGGGGGAGTCGTGGGTGGCACAGCAAAGACACGGGATGGCGAGCGCGGTGAGCGTGGCCAGGGAGTGTGGTGAGAGTGGTGGGTGGTGGTGTGTGGGAGGATGGCAGGGTGGTGTGTGTGTGTGTTTTGGGTAGTGTGTGTGTGTGTGAAATACGATATAAGGGGTAGAGCATGTGTTGTGAGTGGGGCATGTATTATGTGTAGGTAGCGTGTGTCTTGAGTATATAGTGCTAAGCATGTGTCTAGAGTACAGAGAATCGGGCACGTGTCTATAATATATAAAGTACTAAGCGTGTGTCTAGAGTACAGAGAATCGGGCACGTGTCTATAATATATAAAGTATTAAGCATGTGTCTTAGAGTACAGAGAATTGGGCACGTGTCTATAATATATAAAGTATTAAGCGTGTGTCTAGAGTACAGGGAATCGGGCACGTGTCTATAATATATAAAGTATTAAGCATGTGTCTTAGAGTACAGAGAATCGAGCACATGTCTATAATATATAAAGTACTAAGCATGTGTCTAGCGCAGAGGCAGTGAATCGATCTTGCACCTCGTGTGCGTGTCGAGCACGTGGCTAGCGTGCCGCTACCGTGTCAGCCGTCCTCGTTCCGATGTGGCGCCCCATCCCCACGCCCCCCGTGACCTCCGATCCCCCAAGACCCCCGTGTGACCCTGTGACCCCATCGTGTGACCTGGAGACCCGCCTGTGACCCTCCGTGACTGTGTGTGACCCCCGTGTGACCCCCCCCGGTGGCCCCGTGACCTCCCGCGTGACCTCGTGACCCCTCCCCCCCCGTGCCGGACCTGTGACTGGTTTCTCTGCAGCTGGATGAGCAGCAGGGTCAGCTCCTCTGGCTGTGCGTAACCACCGCCATCACCGTCGTCGCTGCTATCATCATCATCATCATCGTCGTCGTCGCGTCAGCATTATCAACACCGCCATCGCCGCACAAACGGAGCAACATCGGCCGCCACCCCGTTACCATTGCACCGGCGTTGTCCACCCCGATAGCGGGATTGCCGTGGACGCACCGACCAGACGGCCACCGGGTGGCGCAGCCGTCGGGCGGGGCGAGAGCGGTTTGACTCGCCGTCGGAAGGAAAGGTCAAGAGGTCAAGAGGTCAATGTTCGTTGAACTTCTTTTGCGAAGGGTGGGGGGGCGTGGGGGTGAGCGGGAAGGGTGAGCGGCGAGGGTGAGCATGGGGGTGAGCGCGGGGGTGAGCGTGGGGTGAGCGGCGAGGGTGAGCATGGGGGTAAGCGCGGGGGTGAGCGGCGAGGGTGAGCGGCGAGGGTGAGCGTGGGGGTGAGCGCGGGGGTGAGCAGGGAGGGTGAGTGGGGAGGGTGAGTGTGGGGGTGAGCGGGGAGGGTGAGTGGGGAGGGTGAGTGTGGGGGTGAGCAGGGAGGGTGAGTGGGGAGGGTGAGTGTGGGGGTGAGCGGCGAGGGTGAGCGGCGAGGGTGAGCGCGGGAGTGAGCGTGGGGGTGAGCGGGGAGGGTGAGCGGCGAGGGTGAGCGTGGAGGTGAGCGCGGGGGTGAGCAGGGAGGGTGAGTGGGGAGGGTGAGCATGGGGGTGAGCGGCGAGGGTGAGCGTGGGGGTGAGCGGCGTGTGTCTCACCGTGCGGCCCTGCAGGCTGGGCGGGGTGGACTGCGGGGTGGACTGCGGGGTGGACGTGTGCACCATGGACGGTGTGGGCCTCCTATCCAGCGTCTGCGTGCACTGCGAGACCATAGGGAAAGACAGCCAGACAGTCAAACAGCCCGATAGACAGACAGCCCGATAAACAGACAGCCCGATAGACAGACAGCCCGACAGACAGACAGCCTGACAGCCAGACAGTTAGACAGCCCGATAGACAGACAGCCCGATAGACAGACTGCCTGACAGACAGCCTGATAGACAGACAGCCCGATAGACAGACAGCCCGATAGACATACAGCCCGGCAGACAGACAGCCTGACAAATAGCCAGACAGTTAGACAGCCCGATAGACAGACAGCCCAATAGACAGACAGCCCGATAGACAGACAGCCCAACAGACAGACAGCCTGACAGACAGCCAGACAGTTAGACAGCCCGATAGACAGACAGCCCGATAGACAGACAGCCTGACAGACAGCCCGATAGACAGACAGCCCGACAGACAGACAGCCTGACAGACAGCCAGACAGTTAGACAACCCGATAGACAGACAGCCCGATAGACAGACAGCCCGACAGACAGACAGCCTGACAGACAGCCAGACAGTTAGACAGCCCGATAGACAGACAGCCCAATAGACAGACAGCCCGATAGACAGAAAGCCCGACAGACAGCGCCATACGTGTGTGGGGGGGGGGGCAGCCGTACCCGCGCTCCGTGGCCGTGGCTGAACTCGGCAGCGCGTTGCCGGCGCGCCCCCGGGGCGGCCGCCGCCACGTCCACCCCCCCGGGAGCGCCCACCACCACCAGCGACTGGCGGTAGCTGGGCATGGACCTGGGCAGCGTCTGGGTGGACGCGATGCTACGGGGGGGAGGAGGGAGAGGGGAGAGGAGAGGGGAGGAGGAGGATGGAGGGGGTCAGGGCCCATTCCTTGCTCGAGGTTTCACAGCGACGCCTCACCGCTGCGACCCGCAGGGTTCACAGCCACGCGTGGCCATCCCCCCCATCTCGTCTCTAACCATTCTCCACCTCCTCCCCTCCACCTCCTTCCCTCCACCTCCCATCTTCACCCCCCCCCCTCCTCCTTCACTCCCTGTCACCAATCTTTGAGCTGCTCCCCCCCCACCCCTCCTCTACCCCCCCCCCCAACCGCACCCCGGCGTCTCCCTCACCTCAAGCGGTCTCACTCGTTCTTCTCCTTCAGCGACCGCATCATCCACTGCTCCAGCTGCACCGTGGAGTCACGCGTCTGCCTCTCCAGTGCCGCCGCCGCCCGGTGGCCCTCGCCGGCGCCGTCAGCCGCCCCGTAGCCAAACTCGTCCTGGTTGAACGCCGACAGGCTGCTGCTGCTGCTGCTGCTGCCGGCAAGCCCCATCCTGTCCGTGCTGTGCCGCTGCAGGCGCAGCTGCAGCTGCAGCGGCTGCTGCGGCTGCTGTGGCTGCTGCTGGTTCGGGTGACATAGAACCACGCCGGACTTCGCCGCCGCTTCCGGCCGTAAGATCGCGGCGCCGGCGGTGGGGCGATCGGCGGCCTCCGCGGTCGTTCGGCCTGGGCCCGCCGACGGGTCGAACCTCTCGTCGCCGTCCCGCCGCTCCGCGGCCGCCCCCCTCTCGCCATCGCCGTCGCGCAGCTGCCGCCGGAGCTCCTCCGCGGCCACGGCTGCCGCCGCAGCGTCGTCGTCGTCGTCCGTGCCGGCCCGCGAGCGAGCCGGCCCCTCCTCTGTCACGATCTCCACATCGCCACGAGGGCCGCCCCCCCGTTCGTCGTCGTCGTCGGAGCGCGGCGGCCTCCACCGGGCCGGCGCCGCGACATCTCCCGGCGCCCCACGGAGCCCGTCGACGAGCACCTGCCCCCCCGCCTCCTCCTCCGCCGCCGCTCGCCCGCGTGAGCGGTTGCCCCCGCCGCCGCCACCGCCGTTGCTGGACGTTGGGATCAGATCGCGTGAGACGCCGCGGTGGCTGGGAGATGTTGACTACCTCGCCTGGTACGCGGGAGGTCGTGGGTTCAATCCCGACTCTCTCTTCCGTGGGTTACGTGGATTCTTCTCCACATTTAGAATTGATATCCCAGGTTTTTTTCTTGGGTTAGATCGCGTAAATGTGTAAATGTTGTGTCGTTAAAACCCGCCACCACCCGACACAGCCAACTAGTAAGGGTTGTCATGTAAACAGAACGTGGCCAATTCGTCACTAGTACAGCACTAGTGTGTAGTGTATAATGTAGTGTATAGTGTAGTGTATAGTCGTGTAGTGTATAATGTAGTGTATAGTAGTGTAGTGTATAATGTAGTGTATAGTGTAGTGTACTAGTACAGCACACCGGTTGTGTGTTGGAGAGCCAAGCCACAACATTTAAATTCTGAATATCGTGACGCTTCGCCAGTAAATACAACCAGATTCATCAGGCGACAGCCAGATTTGTGGAGAAGTCCTCCACCTGCTACGTTCCTTATATAGAGGCGTAGATGTGGTGACCACACTTCTGCGCTCTTGCGCAAAGTGGGGGGGGGATTACTGAGTCAACCTAAGAGCCTACGCGTTAAACTGATATAAATATGGCGTTGAACCCACCAGCCAACCGACATTGAGCAAGGTTTGTCACCTAAATCGACGGTTTAGAGTGTATGGCTTGCGAGAAATGTCCACTTCGTTGAACTATCGTTTGTGGCCACGTCGCTGTGAACTCCCAGGCGGTGTACGTGCCGGGCGGTGTACACCCTGTGCCACCCTGCGCCACCCTGCGCCACCCTGTGCCACGCTACCATCCGATATTGGGAAGCCGCTGGAGCCGCTGGAGCTACGCAATTTTAAATCATCATCATCTAGATTGACAAACTAAATTCTTGAGAACTCCTCTTTGTGTATAGGTTGCTGTCCTTCCCCCGCACCTCCGATTAGCACGGCTGGCTACGTACGTTGCGTTCAACGCACACGCACGCGCGCGCAAACGCACGAGGGGGGGTTGGAGGGGAGGAGGTGTCTCACCCCTGCGGGATCTCCATCTGCAGCTGCGACGCCTGCGCCATCGCCTTCATCCACACGCGCATTTCCTCCAGCGAGTCGGCGGCGAAGTAGTAGGTGCACATGCCAGCGTGCCGCGCCTGCCACGGCACACGAGTCAAGTGGCGCCCCCCCCACCCCCCGCCGGCTTCTCGTGCCTCTGGCTCGGAGGCCCAGCCTGTGGAGGGAGGGGGGGGGAGAACAGAGGAGGTGGGCACGCACGCACGCAGGCAGGCAGGCACGCAGGCACGCACGCAGGTCAGCTGCATTATAACCCAGTCAGCTGCATTATAACCCAGTCAGCTGCATTATAACCCGACCAGCTGCATTATAACCCAGTCAGCTGCGTTATAACCCAGTCAGCTGCGTTATAACCCAGTCAGCTGCATTATAACCCAGTCAGCTGGATTATAACCCAGTCAGCTGCATTATAACCCAGTCAGCTACGTTATAACCCAGTCAGCTGCATTATAATCTGGTCAGCTGCATTATAACCCGGCCGGACTTTACGTCGTGAACTCTGTCGCGATTGTATTTCCCGTTTTTGCCTGCATTGCTTTGATGCATTCGAAGTAACGGCGAGGTGTAACTTCACTGTTGCAGTTGTATTCGTCTGGCATTTAACTTATGAGATTAAAAAAAATACATACTTTGCGTGAATGCGTGAGCGTGCACGAACACAGACATCGCACGCGTGTACACAAGTGCGTATTTGTTCGCATACAAGTGAGGCTTTCCAGAGCACCAAAATTACATCGTAAATAAATATTCATTAATGTCATCGATTCATCAATGAAAGCCCATTAAAATAGCCATTGTTATCAACTCTTCGTTTTGCCAATCCACTGCCGGATGAAGCCCTCCTCATGCCGTGTCAGCCACGGGGGTTGTTTGGCCATACTTCACCGCTCTGGAAAGCCTCGGGCCCAGCGAGTCTCCGAAACTCCATTCCTCAGGAGGGTCCCTGCCCCCCGACCTGATTGGCCAACAGCTTCCTCTCGAGTAGCTTTGCATTTTTTATTGTTTTAGCCCCGTGCGACGACGTGCAGGTCAGCTCGTCTTATAAAAAGAAAATTCGACGCGAGTATTTTCTCCCGTCGGCTTTCCCCCACGTCTTATAAGGGTTTCATTTATTTTTTAATCGACGTACGGCAACGTCAATAATTTCCGCTTTTGAAAAAAAATCGTCGCCGGTTTTTGAACTCCTTTGGAGACGAGAGAGAGCGGCATCCGCCAGTAGGAGCCCACCGCGGAAAGCGCCTAGGCGTGTCCGGAGAACGCCACGAGGAAGGAGGCGTCCCAGAACCACTCCCGAGATCCAACGCCCCATGGCGACCGCACGGAAATTTTTATCTGAAAAGCCGAGGAGCTGTTTTGGGCTAAAAACAAAATGCGGCAAGAACCCCCCCCCCCCCGTCCATCCCCAAATCCTCGCGACCCCTAGCCCAGCCATGCGGGCGCGTACCTTTGTCCGGCGAGCGAAGCCGCCTTGCGAGCGAGCGGCTCGCGAGGTCGGAGTGAAAGGAGCGACGGTCCAACCGAGAAGACACCCAGAGAGGCACGGAGAGGAGGAAGAGGCGTTCCCAGAGTTCCCAGGGGGTCACGCGGCACGGGGGGGGGGGAACACATTGACGACGGCGACGCACGCACAAGCAGCCACGCGCATCACACCCAGTCCCCGCATCGCACCCAGTCCCCGCATCGCACCCAGACCCCCCCGCACCGTCTCACCGCACAGCGGCGGTTTCTCAAACTCGCGCGCTGTACGGGGCGTAGCAGCTGCAGCAGCCGGCTGCAGCACGGAGACCGTGCAGGAAAGGTAATTTCTGAAAGTGCACGGAGGGGGGGGGGGCAAACCGACGTCGCCTCGGTGGCCGTGCCGTTACTACCACGTGCGTCGAGACGCAGCGTCGCTTTGAGAGCAAGCCGCAACGCCGATCGTTAGAACAGTCTAGACGTGTGGCGTGGGGTGGGGGTGATGGAGCTATCCAGAATTTCCCAACGTCCACTTTGAACGAAGCAGATGGTGCGTGGTGATTACTGCGGTTAATACCACACACACACGCACACGTTAATACCACACACGCGCGCACACACGCTAGTACGTCACACATCACGCCTTCTACGTGAGCGAGGGGACAGCATGAGCGGCGTAGCGGGCAAGCGGTCGCACCCCCCGCACCCTCCACCCGAGGCCCCCACCCCTGCCCACCTGAGCAGGGCATTAGTGAGCGCGCGGCAGGGAAATCCGTTAGTGGGCGGGCAGTCGAAAAGTTAGCGAGCCGAAAAAAATTAATAAAAACAACCCCCCCCCCCCCCCCCCGTGCAACGACGAGCACGCTGCACATTCACGTCATGTTGCATCCGAGAACACAAAGCACACGTGACCAGCGGCCACTTAAAACGATGGTGAATATTATTGTTGTGATGACAATCACAAAAACGAGAGTGTGCGGGCGTTCGTCAATCCGCCGCGGGATGAAAGGCTCCCCCTCCCACTGCCACCTCCCACGTGCCGCGGTCGTTGTCTCGGTGACCGTACTTCACCGCGACGGTCGGTGACGCGAGTGAGCGGCGGTGACCCGGCGCCGTGGGCCCCCCGCGTGCGAGCGGAAGGGGGCATCCCGGCACACGACGAGGGTGTGGGTGGCTGGCACCACGCCCGGCCGTCTTCGTCTCCCCAGTGGCGATGTTTACACGCCGCACCGCCAGGCCCGCCCGCTAGGCCCCGCCCGCCAGGCCCGCCTGCTAGGCCCACTCGCTTGCCCACCGTACCTTGAAGGCGAACTTGCGGTTGATTTTATCGTCGGCTTCCACCGGATTCACCTGGAAGCTGGGCAGGGAGATGCTGCCCAGGACACCCTCTACCTTGTTGCCTGCACTCCCCCACGGCAGGGGGCCACGGGGCGGGTGGGGGGGGGCAGAGTCAGCATGGTTGGGAGGGCAGGGGGGGGGGACAGCGAGCCCGTTGCCAGGGAGCTCCCGTGGCGCGGGGCGGAATGTCGGACATCGAGGCCCCAGCGACGGCACGACGGCGGAGCGACCGGGCCCGCCCACTCGTGGCGACTCGGCTCCCGGCACGTCACAAGTAACCGGGGTAACGAGATGGTGAGGGCTCGGGTTGAGAAGTCAGGGGTCAGAGTGCACCACTCACCTTTGTAGTAGAACAGGCAGAAGTCGGACAGCACGAACCAACGCTGCTTCCACAGCTTCATCCCCGTGCTGTCCTGTGGTGCCGACAGCCACACAGCCACTGCGTTAGGACGAGACTCCTCTATGTGAGTCTATGCGTCTCTGTGTGATGAGTCTGTGGGTCTCTGTGAGTCTGTGGGTCTCTGTGTGAGTCTGTGGGTCTCTGTGAGTCTGTGGGTCTCTGTGTGAGTCTGTGGGTGTCTTTGAGTCTGTGGGTCTTTATGCAAGTCTGTGGGTCTCTGTGTGATGAGTCTGTGGGTCTCTGTGTGATGAGTCTGTGGGTCTGTGTGAGTCTGTGGGTCTCTGAGTGAGTCTATGCGTCTCTGTGTGATGAGTCTGTGGGTCTCTGTGAGTCTGTGCATCTCTGTGTGAGTCTGTGGGTCTCTGTGTGAGTCTGTGGGTGTCTTTGAGTCTGTGGGTCTTTATGCAAGTCTGTGGGTCTCTGTGTGATGAGTCTGTGGGTCTGTGTGAGTCTGTGGGTCTCTGAGTGAGTCTGTGGGTCTCTGTGTGATGAGTCTGTGGGTCTCTGTGAGTCTGTGGGTCTCTGTGAGTCTGTGGGTCTTTATGCAAGTCTGTGGGTCTCTGTGTGATGAGTCTGTGGGTCTCTATGTGATGAGTCTGTGGGTCTGTGTGAGTCTGTGGGTCTCTGAGTGAGTCTGTGCGTCTCTGTGTGATGAGTTTGTGGGTCTCTGTGAGTCTGTGGGTCTCTGTGTGAGTCTGTGGGTCTCAGTGAGTCTGTGGGTCTTTATGCAAGTCTGTGGGTCTCTGTGTGATGAGTCTGTGGGTCTGTGTGAGTCTGTGGGTCTCTGTGTGAGTGTATGCGTCTCTGTGTGATGCGTCTGTGGGTCTCTGTGAGTCTGTGGGTCTCTGTGTGAGTCTGTGGGTCTCTGTGTGAGTCTGTGGGTCTCTGTGTGATGAGTCTGTGGGTCTCTGTGAGTCTGTGGGTCTCTGTGTGAGTCTGTGGGCCTCTGTGAGTCTGTGGGTCTTTATGCAAGTCTGTGGGTCTCTGTGTGATGAGTCTGTGGGTCTGTGTGAGTCTGTGGGTCTCTGTGTGAGTCTATGCGTCTCTGTGTGATGAGTCTGTGGGTCTCTGTGAGTCTGTGGGTCTCTGTGTGAGTCTGTGGGTCTCTGTGTGATGAGTCTGTGGGTCTCTGTGAGTCTGTGGGTCTTTATGCAAGTCTGTGGGTCTCTGTGTGATGAGTCTGTGGGTCTGTGTGAGTCTGTGAGTCTCTGTGTGAGTGTATGCGTCTCTGTGTGATTGGTCTGTGGGTCTCTGTGAGTCTGTGGGTCTCTGTGTGAGTCTGTGGGTCTTTATGCAAGTCTGTGGGTCTCTGTGTGATGAGTCTGTGGGTCTGTGTGAGTCTGTGGGTCTCTGTGTGAGTGTATGCGTCTCTGTGTGATGAGTCTGTGGGTCTCTGTGAGTCTGTGGGTCTCTGTGTGAGTCTGTGGGTCTTTATGCAAGTCTGTGGGTCTCTGTGTGATGAATCTGTGGGTCTCTGTGAGTCTGTGGGTCTCTGTGTGAGTCTGTGGGTCTCTGTGAGTCTGTGGATCTTTATGCAAGTCTGTGGGTCTCTGTGTGCTGAGTCTGTGGGTCTTTATGCAAGTCTGTGGGTCTCTGTGTGATGAGTCTGTGGGTCTCTGTGTGAGTCTGTGGGTCTCTGTGTGATGAGTCTATGCGTCTCTGTGTGATGAGTCTGTGGGTCTCTATGAGTCTGTGGGTCTCTGTGTGAGTCTGTGCGTCTCTGTGTGATGAATGTGTGGGTCTCTGTGAGTCTGTGGGTCTCTATGTGAGTCTATCGGTGAATCCACCCCACCTGTTTGTGAAGCCAACCCCGGATCATGACGGGCGCGTTGGGGTTCCGCCGGATGGAATGCGAGCGTTTGCCGAAGTTCTGGAGCTTCCTGGAGACCTTGGCGTTCTGCGTCACACGCGTAACGTTCCGTCACCACCACCACACGATCGCACAAGCACGTGCAGTCCTCTTGCCGATCCACTGCCGGATGAGGGCTTTCCCAACGAGCCCCCCCCCCCCTCGCTGTGTTCTAGCCGCCCGGCGCTGCGCTCGTCGTTGCGAGAGTCGCTCCTCTACCCTCCGCTGTTGCTGTCGGGCTGCTGCCTCCAACTGCCCAGTAGTCTCAGAGCGCACCTAGCCCGGCACCGCCCGGTAGCATCCTTAACGAGCCTCCTCCGCAGAGGCCGATCTTCACGCCGCTGGCAACACAAGGGCCCGTCCCTTCTCACGCGCGTCCCTTGCGTCCGTTCAGCCCCCCCTCTCTATCCAACAAATCGTAAGATGCCTGGGCGGGTTTGCGGTGGCCGGACACGCGGGCTACATGACTCCAGCCAGCTTGCTCCTCGCACAATCCGGCCTGATTAAACCGTGACGGATCGTAGGTGGGGGGGGGGGGGGGGGGGGGGGGGGGCAGGGAGCCGGCCTGAATGTTTGCGCAACCGGCGCAACCGGCGCTCGGGGACAAAGAGGGTCCCCGTTGTCACAAGCGTAGAGAAGAGGGGGGCGCGACCGTGGCGCGACAAGCCCCAAAGCGTCGTGCGGAGACGGGCACGGCAGGTCCCGCGCGGCGTCACGCGACCTGGTGAAAAGATAACGCCACTCTAACGGCCTAGAGAACCGCCGGGGAGCTTCTGCTGCCAAAGCAGAGGCGGTGTGCGAGAGGCACGCCGCCCAGGTGTGGCAACTCGTCAGCCCTCTACGCGAGCGCAGCCTCGACTCGCGCAGAGCGCAGTGGGGGTCGGAGTGTCTGATGGGGCGCAGC
Organism: Petromyzon marinus; assembly: GCF_048934315.1. Classification (NCBI taxonomy): domain Eukaryota; kingdom Metazoa; phylum Chordata; class Hyperoartia; order Petromyzontiformes; family Petromyzontidae; genus Petromyzon; species Petromyzon marinus. Next base: position 334,323 of record NW_027422917.1, on the reverse strand, counting down.
GTAGAGGCAAATGGTGGGGGGGGGGGGGTTGTTCGTTTCACACGCAAGAAACTTTCGCAACCAATATTATTGTTGATAATCAAGGTTTTTGGGTCCGATCGCGTAAGTATAAATGTGTCGTAACCCTCCACCACCCGACAGCCAATTAGTAAGGGATCTATCACGTAAACAAATGCCAATTAGTTACTTATATAGTGTGGTGTATAGTGTAGTGTATAGTGTAGTGTATACTACTTCAGCCCACCGGTGTGTTGGAGAGTAAATCCACAACATTTACAATTTGAGTATGACGCTTCGCTGGTAATTACATCAACCATCAGCATTGGGTAATTTGACAGAATAGTGAAGCAATCCACCTGCTTCCGGTCTCAAATAGAACAGCAGCAGGACGACGTCATCACCCCCCCCCCCACCGCCTCCGAGTGGCATGCTCCAGGTTCGGCAGATGAGTTAAACGACTCTCAGAGTGAGCGTCAATTACCAGATTATCAGCACACACAGAGTGGTCGACCGCGAGGGAGCCATCCCTCAACCTCACCCAGGGATCAATCGCCTGATACACACACACAGCTGTACCTACGACAGATTCCCCGTAAAGCCTTCACTGACTCTACGGGGAATCTGTCTAGTCAGCAAGTAGCACCTAAGAAGGCCGGCACTGTGGCACACGAGGGGGGTGGGTGGTCAGCGCCATGCCCGACCGCCTTTGTCTTCCCAGTGACGATGTTTACACACCGCACCAGGTACTTATTTGAGGCTGAGTCGACCTAGGGGAGGCCCAGGACCGGTTCTGATAATCGTCAGTGGTGTTGGCCGTGAGCGGGAATCTAACCCGGGTTGCCAAGTTCGTAGCGCAGCGCGCTAACCGCTACACTACCGCTCCCCACACACACGCACACACACACGTGCACACATACGCACACGTACGTACAAACACGCACACGTACACACACGCGCATGCAGACGTACACACACACGCACGCACGCACCTTAGGCACGGGGCTGGGGGGGGCGCCCCCCCCGTCGTGCTCTCCCCCTGCCGAGTGGCCGGACATTGCGCGGTGGCGGCGGCGGTGGCGGCGGTGGTAGCGGTGGCAGAGCTCCCGCTGGAAACGCTGACCGGGCGCGCCGGCGCCGCGTCACACACCACCAGCAGCTCCTCCTCCCCTCCTCCGTTGCCTCCGCCCAGCTGATGCTGCTGCTGATGATGGTGTTGGTGCTGCTGCTGATGTTGCTGATGATGTTGTTGCTGTTGCGGCGGCTGCTGTTGTTGTTGCGGTGGTTGCGACGATTCGGAAATCCTGGGGGAGACGTTGGTTCTGCCACTGCCGACAGTTGTGTTTGAGATAATTTAATATTTCTCTGATGTTCTTTTAGTCTTACGCTGATGTTACGTCCCGTCTGCCCAATGTAGCAGCTGCCACATGAACAATTAATCTGATATACACCTTCTGTTGATAGTTTAGGTAATGCGTCTTTAGTGCAAGATACTAGTTTTTGAATTTTGCGAACTGTACCAAATCTTACTGTAATGTTTTGCTTTTGCAAAACACGGGCTAATTTGTCAGTTACTCCTGAGATATATGGAATTTTTATTGTTTTAACAATCTGGTCGCTTTCAGCAGTATTGCTTTGCGATCGTGATTTGGCATTCAGTGCTCTGTTAATTTGAGCATTATTGTAGCCATTCTGTCGTAGTGCGTCTTTAACATGTTTAATCTCTCTCACTAGACTCTCACCATCTGACACTGTTTTAGCCCGATGTATGAGCGTCTTGATAAGAGAGGATTTCTGAGCTGGATGATGATGTGATTCTGCATTCAGATAGGCATCAGTGTGCGTTTGCTTTCTGTAAACGCTGTGTGTTATTTTACCATTTAGGCCATGTCCAAGCAAAATATATAGGAATGGGAGTGTGTTATTCACCTCAATTTCCATGGTGAACTGGATGGCCGGGTTTTGTGCATTGAGATGATTTAGAAAATCATTAAGTGTATCTTTACCATGTGGCCAGACAACCAAAGTGTCATCCAAATACCTAAACCAAAAGGATGGTTTTAATGTGCTCGAGGCAAGTGCTCTTATTTCAAAGTTTTCCATGTACAAATTTGCTATAGCAGGGGATAAAGGAGAACCCATTGCTGCTCCTTCCTTTTGTTTAAAGAAATCTCCTCTCCATAAGAAGTAAGTGTTATTTAAACAATGGCCAGCAAGTTTCGGAATATCTTTTGGTAAACCGGTATTCTTTACTAGTGTATCAAGTAATTTAAGCGATTCGTCCACTGGAACCTTAGTGATTAGAGAAATCACATCAAAACTTACCAGAATATCATCAGGAGTAAGTTTAATATCTTTAATCACATTCACAAGATGTTCTGAATTTTTTATAAATGAAGATGTCTTACATCAGCGTAAGACTAAAAGAACATCAGAGAAATATTAAATTATCTCAAACACAACTGTCGGCAGTGGCAGAACATGCTTGTCAACAAGGACACTCAATTGATTTTGACAATGTTGCAGTGGTGTGTAAAACTAATTATTACTGGCAAAGACTAATTAGAGAATCCATTGAAATTGAGAGGAACAAGAATAACTTTAATCGCTCTGACAGCTACCGGCTTAGTGCGGCCTGGAAGCGTATTATTAAATAATACACATTACATTTTGATTTAAAGAATTACTAATCTACAACTCATTACTAATCATAACCAATGACTGATTACTAATCGATTATATAATTACAATACCCCCCCCCCCCTCCGCCTCTAATCACTGCACCTGATATGAGTTAAGTGATGATGTCACCCTGCTGCTCTATATAAAACCGGGAGCAAGCGAGGGCTTTACCATTCTGGCGAATTGCCCGATGACGCTGGATGTATTTACCAGCGAAACGTCGTACTCAAACTGTAAATGTGGATTAACTCTTCAACACACCGGTGGGCTGAAGTAGTGAATTATTTGTCTTTTATCAACGTGACACTTTTTTTGCTGATTGGCCGTGTCGGGTGGTGGAGGGTTACGACACATTTTTAAATAAACGCGATCTAACCCAAAAACCTTTATTATGAATAATATTGGTCGCGAAAGCCTACGTGTTAAACTGACTAACCTCTATGGGGAGGATACTTTTCTTAAAACCAGAAAATTGGAGAAGCTTCGCATTAAGCGGATGAAATTGATATCTTCACTGGCGTTCCTCAAAAGGTGCAGAGATTCAAAGGTAATACCAAACGCAGTTAAAATAACACATCACATAAAGTCTTCTAAAGCTAACCAAATACTACACAAAGCTAGCGAATTATTATTAATAGAGAGAATACAGCACAATAGGAGTGAATTATCTTACATTTCGGAATCGCTAAAGCAGTTACACTTAGATATAAGCAATAGTGTATCTATGCATTATTGGAATATAATCGATAACATAACACAACAATCGGCTGATAATGTGTTTAAACTAACAAAAACTAACCAAATTAATAAATTTTCTAGACTACATAATAAACAAATCCCTACTGAAAACCAAAAATTTAAAAACAAAACTGTACTGAACTTGACCAACACTGTATTAACCGGTGACATGGTCTCTATCCTTTCTAAAGGCCTTAACTTTGCCGTTACCCCACGCACAATTCCAGTGGATGAGATAATTGCTGAGGTAGAATCAGCAGTTAGACTCCTTCCACATAATGAGGCAGAGATGACTAGACATGAGGTTGCTAAAATAATTGAGAATAGCAAAGTTCCAAAAGTAAATATTAGCTCTAACGAGGCAAAAGCCTTAAGAGAGCTGCGTGTAAATAAGGATATCCAAATCCTAGCAGCTGATAAAGGCCGCACTACTGTAGTGATGTCACGAGCCGATTATGATAATAAAATTAGAAATTTACTAGAGGAAAGTACCTACATTAAAATTAAACGAGATCCAACTAATACTTTAGAACGTAAGACCACTGCAATAATTGCAAATTCATTAATCCCTAAAAAGGAGCAATACCTAATTAAGCCAAGGGCCTCAAAACCACCTAGACTCTATGGGCTACCAAAGATTCATAAAATCGGCATCCCATTACGACCCATAGTCAGTACAATTGGCTCTGCCACATATCAATTAGCAAAATATATAACCAAACAAATACAGCCCTACATCGGTAAGACATCTTCATTCATAAAAAATTCAGAACATCTTGTGAATGTGATTAAAGATATTAAACTTACTCCTGATGATATTCTGGTAAGTTTTGGTGTGATTTCTCTATTCACTAAGGTTCCAGTGGACGAATCGCTTAAATTACTTGATACACTAGTAAAGAATACCGGTTTACCAAAAGATATTCCGAAACTTGCTGGCCATTGTTTAAATAACACTTACTTCTTATGGAGAGGAGATTTCTTTAAACAAAAGGAAGGAGCAGCAATGGGTTCTCCTTTATCCCCTGCTATAGCAAATTTGTACATGGAAAACTTTTAAATAAGAGCACTTGCCTCGAGCACATTAAAACCATCCTTTTGGTTTAGGTATGTGGATGACACTTTGGTTGTCTGGCCACATGGTAAAGATACACTGAATGATTTTCTAAATCATCTCAATGCACAAAACCCGGCCATCCAGTTCACCATGGAAATGGAGGTGAATAACACACTCCCATTCCTAGATATTTTGCTTGGACATGGCCTAAACGGTAAAATAACACACAGCATTTACAGAAAGCAAACGCACACTGATGCCTATCTGAATGCAGAATCACATCATCATCCAGCTCAGAAATCCTCTCTTATCAAGACGCTCATACATCGGGCTAAAACAGTGTCAGATGGTGAGAGTCTAGTGAGAGAGATTAAACACGTTAAAGACGCACTACGACAGAATGGCTACAATAATGCTCAAATTAACAGAGCACTGAATGCCAAATCACGATCGCAAAGCAATACTGCTGAAAGCGACCAGATTGTTAAAACAATAAAAATTCCATATATCTCAGGAGTAACTGACAAATTAGCCCGTGTTTTGCAAAAGCAAAACATTACAGTAAGATTTGGTACAGTACACAAAATTAAAAAAACTAGTATCTTGCACTAAAGACGCATTACCTAAACTATCAACAGAAGGTGTATATCAGATTAATTGTTCATGTGGCAGCTGCTACATTGGGCAGACGGGACGTAACATCAGCGTAAGACTAAAAGAACATCAGAGAAATATTAAATTATCTCAAACACAACTGTCGGCAGTGGCAGAACATGCTTGTCAACAAGGACACTCAATTGATTTTGACAATGTTGCAGTGGTGTGTAAAACTAATTATTACTGGCAAAGACTAATTAGAGAATCCATTGAAATTGAGAGGAACAAGAATAACTTTAATCGCTCTGACAGCTACCGGCTTAGTGCGGCCTGGAAGCGTATTATTGAATAATACACATTACATTTTTATTTAAAGAATTACTAATCTACAACTCATTACTAATCATAACCAATGACTGATTACTAATCGATTATATAATTACAATACCCCCCCCTCCGCCTTTAATCACTGCACCTGATATGAGTTAAGTGATGATGTCACCCTGCTGCTCTATATAAAACCGGGAGCAAGCGAGGGCTTTACCATTCTGGCGAATTGCCCGATGACGCTGGATGTATTTACCAGCGAAACGTCGTACTCAAACTGTGAATGTGGATTAACTCAACACACCGGTGGGCTGAAGTAGTGAATTATTTGTCTTTTGTCAACGTGACACTTTTTTGCTGATTGGCCGTGTCGGGTGGTGGAGGGTTACGACACATTTATAAATAAACGCGATCTAACCCAAAAACCTTTATTATGGTTAATCACACTGTGTGTGTGTACACCATGTTAACCATACTCTGTGTACACTATGTTAATCACACTGTGTGTGTGTACACCATGTTAATCACACTGTGTGTGTACACCATGTTAATCACACTGTGTGTGTACACCATGTTAATCACACTGTGTGTACACCTTTTTTAATCACACAGTGTGTGTACACCTATATTAATCACACTGTGTGTACACTATGTTAATCACACTGTGTGTGTACACCATGTTAATCACACTGTGTGTGTACACCATGTTAATCACACTGTGTGTGTATGTACACCATGTTAATCACGCTGTGTGTGTACACTATGTTAATCACACTCTGTGTACACCATGTTAATCACACTGTGTGTGTACACCCATGTTAACCACACTGTGTGTGTGTACACCATGTTAATCACACTGTGTGTGTACACCATGTTAATCACACTGTGTGTGTGTATGTACACTTATGTTAATCACACTGTGTGTGTACATTTATGTTAACCAAATGCCAACGTTGGCTCAACGTTGCATGTTTACTGGGTTTGAATTGAAATGTTGTGTTCTCGATGGAGTAATTTCTGCCCCTCTAAATTTTTCAACGCTTTTACCGAACTTAATTCCCCTGTTTGTCGTGGTCAAATTCTTGTAATAAAAATGTAGTCTACTACATTTAATACAGGCTATGACAATGCATAGCCTGTATTAAAATCGGCGTCAATTAATCAATTCATTGCCTCCTTTCCAGCTTATAAAAATAAGATTTATGGACGGCATCTTTAAAAAAATTTGTGCGGGTGGGAAAAACGCCGCGGTCCCTAAACTGCGGAATCGTCTTGCGCGGCGAGCAGGCGCCGCGTGTCTTAGGCGCGCCTGCCCCGTGCGCGTGTTAACGAGTTACGGACAGCATCTCACACACACACAAAAAAATAAGTAGCACGTTGAAGATTAATTTATAAAGTAATCGATCAATTAAGAGGCTCTTTTAAAGCAATTTACAATTTTTTTGTATGGACGAATGATTTAATTTAATGTTTTTTTGGCTAGGTCAATGAAACGCCGCGGTCTCTAAAGTGTGGAATCGCCTCGCCGGGGAAGCAGGCGCCACGTCCTTCTCTCACGGCGGTGAGTTATAAACTATTTCATTATTGTTGTTATTATTATTGTTATTATTGTTAATCTTTAAAGCTTGTGATCAAAACGTCGTCCACTTCCCGTTGCCCACTCGACTTTTTCTTTACCTTTTCGCTCACTTTAAAATAAGAAAGCGTTGTTTAAGAATAAAACGTTGTTGTTGTTATTGTGTGTAAGGCGTTTCCAGGGTAGTCCTCGACTTACGACAGAGTTGCGTTACAGCGACCAACACCGTAACTCGGAAATATCGTCCTTAGCCTAGCCGGGAGTCTTACAGAATGGTGATAATTTAGCAAAAACAGAGATAATTTACAGTAGTGCAGTATAAACTATATACCGCATGTATTTATTACAATACTGTATTGCACAGTGAAATGTTAGCCCCAACAGTCTGTTAAGGCTAAACGGAGGGTTTTTGTCTTTGTTTGTGTGTATGCAGACCACGTATTCCTGAGTTTCCGTCCATCCGTGGTGGCGGCTGCAAGCATAGCATTGGCCCGTATAGAAGTAAAGCTGCCCTCTGCGTGGACTCTGTACATGCAACACTTCACTGGCCTTGCCTGGGAGATGATCCTGCCATGCGCGGAGCAGCTGATTTGGTGATTTGCACGACAAACAACACAAAGCTCTCCTAAGTGACCGTTTAAGAGACCTATTAAGGCTGAGTTGTGGCTCACGAGGCAGCAACGTGCTCTTTTCTCTCCACAATTTTTGTTTACAAACCAATACCAGTTACCCGTTAAAGCCGAATTTACCCAAGGGAAATTGAATACAGGTTATGCATCGCTGCCCAAACCATCACTGCTGCCCAAACCATCACTGCTTTAAGATTAACTGTTAGTCACAGGAAGGTGAAAGTGTCTCCCAGATCAAATGAGCAATGTCGGTGGGACCAAGGTATTCGTGTCGATTCAACATTCACACGGTGGAGGCCAGTATCTCCAGAGGACAAATACTGTTGTCAAGTTGGCATGACGAGAGACTACTAAAAAAACCAACGAGTATGCCATTGTGCAACAGATGGCAAATATTTTAAACAATATCCATGACGACTAAATGAAGCTGATATGTGGATTCCTGTGCGTGCGAATTTCACGTCCTAGTCCATCACGGATGCCCTGAGACTCGGTGAGGGGCCCCAGCATTACCCATGGTGCCTTGTGACTCATTGGTAGATGGGCCCTTATGGTTGAGGTTTCGCATCACCTTGCTGAATTAAATAAGCAGATGAAGACATTCTTACGGTGCTGTTGCTGGCTTCTTAGCATTTTGGGCCTGTGCTTAGCGACCGTTATTTAAACTTAACAACATTAAGTTGTACACTCTTAATTTTTAGAGATTGGGAAGTATGCTTTTCAGATTTTGCCCCAGGGTTGTTTCCACTTATGCTATATTGAGGACAAACTACTACAAACGACAGTACTATGCAGTGGTGTTAATTACTGCAGTACATCCCATGTGTTTTTATTGATGTCAAATTATTATATTGCTGTCAAGGGCACGGTGTGATATTGGGTTCAAGGATTACAAGATGGCTTGAACCTAACATGATTAGACACACAGGCATGGACCTGTGTGTGTCAAGATGGGCTTGAACCTAATATGATTAGACGCACAGGCATGGACCTGTGTGTGTCAAGATGGGCTTGAACCTAACATGATTAGACCCACAGGCATGGACCTGTGTGCGTCAAGATGGGCTTGAACCTAACATGATTAGACCCACAGGCATGGACCTGTGTGTGTCAAGATGGGCTTGTACCTAACATGATGAGACCCACAGGCATGGACCTGTGTGTCTGTACTAACTCTACGTCCTCCCCCTGTGTTCGAACTCTTCAGTAAATACAACTTCAACAGGAAGCAGGTCATGGAGCTTCAGGAAAATCCTGCTGTCCACTCTGAGCAGCCCTCCCACTCAGCCTCAGCCATACCACGTGTGCCTCGTCACCAGTCAACTCAACAGCAGCAGCAGCAGCAGCAGCCACAGCCACTACAGCAGCCACAGCAACAGCAGCAGCAGCAACAGCAGCAGCCACAGCAGCAGCAACAGCAGCAACAGCAGCAACAGCAGCAGCAGCAACAGTAGCAACAACAGCAACAACAGCAGCAGCAACAACAGCAACAACAGCAGCAGTAACAGCAGCAGCAACAGCAACAGCAGCAACAGCAGCAGCAGCCACAGCAACAACAGCAGCAACAGCAACAACAGCAGCAGCAGCCACAGCAGCAGCAGCAGCCACAGCAGCAGCAACAGCAGCAACAAATGATGCAGCAGCAGCAGCAGCCACAGCAGCAGCAGGAGGAGCAGAAGCACTGAGTGCCCACGCCGTGCCCCCCACGCCGTGCCCCCCACGCCGTGCCCCCCACGCCGTGCCCCCCCCCACGCTGCCTCGTGCCGGCCAAGCATCTGGTGCCCAAGTCGGTGCAGACGCCACCTGTGGAGGTGGGTCAGGAGATGGAGTCGTCGTCGCCGCCGCTGCTGCTGCCGTTCAGCAAAGAGACACTTGGCAACATTTGGGATGACCACGATTTGGCCGCGCAAGCCGCGTGTCAGCAGGAACCTGGCCATCGAGCCGCACAACAGATAGATCAGCAGGCTGTGCGGTGATTGCTGTTGCGTTTTCGGCAGGGCACCGATTTCAGGAATGCAGAACACGGAGCGAGTTGTCGGTCAAAGCTGCTCAGCTCGTCAGAGCTTTGGTCGGCAAGCTGTGGGGGGGTGGGGGGTGTTCAAGGAGGCTGTAGATTCATACTCTTTGGTTCTATTGGGTAAAGTCACGTAGGTAAAAAATAAAATAAGAAAATTCTCACGACGTTTCGGCCACAACACAAGCGGCCTTCATCAGGTGAAGGGACGAGACTGTCTGGAGGACAGCGCTGGAGTGAGCTGTAGATTACCGGCAACGAAAGCGTCGCAGAATCTTCGCGACGGTTGCAAATTTCAATTAATGAGGCGTCGTGCCGCACGCAATCCCGTGAATATCGCAAACCGACTTCCGCTGGTCAAGAGGCCAGCCGAACGCCGACAAATAGTGGGTCGGCCTGCAGTTAAAAGCCACGCTGTTCGGGCCCAGCTCCACTCTGGCCATTTTATGTTTGGCCATGAATTCAAATGGCCAAAGAGACATAGTAAGAAAATGTCTTCAAGCCTAAGTGAGCATTGGTTGATGCTTATTTTCACGGGAGTTTCTCAGCCAATGAAGGTATTTTTTAAGGACACGTCTGTGAAGCGATCGTTGCCGTTCCACAAAGCGGCACTTACTGCGTCAATCCCGGAGGAATAATTGGTCGCGAAAGCCTACGTGTTAAACTGGAATAATTGTAGAATCTACCTCTTGTGTGGGAATTGAACTGGCGACTATCTGGTTATAGGTTGGACACTTTTATCACTGCGCTACACTGAACAACATTACCAAATACACTGAACATAATGTGCCACCTGTTTAGCCGTTAAAATAATTGAGAAACAAAAATAACCATGCGTGGAATATGTACCAATCTCATGTCTCTGTTTTGGGGCATAGTGTTAGCTTCTATTGATTTATTTATTATTTAATTTTTGCCTACGTGACTTTACCGAAAGAACCAAAGAGTATGGATCCTTGCAGTCACGAAACTTCAAATCTAGAAAGAAAAAAAAAGCTACGACGTTTCGATCGCAACACAAGCGGTCCTCTTTTTGTTGGCTTCCTCCTGATGACGATTGCGTTGCGTTGCCATCGAAACGTTTTTGATTAGTTTCTCTTGAACCTATCTACGTGACTTTACCGAAAGATCAAAATAATATGAATTCCTGCAGTCGCACAAGCTTTAAGTCAAGGTTTAAGGTGCATGGTTCTTTCTGAAAATAAATGCGTGATATTTTATGACAATAATTTGATCGTTTCCATGAAACTTTTGGCTGGGTAGAGCTGTGGCAAAGTGCCTCTATGTGCTCTTGAAAGAATTGTGATTTCAAATCCCTGTCTGGACTTCTCATTGTGGAAATAACCTGATCACACGAGCCCAAACCAACATGATCCCCCCACAGCTTGACTTAGTTGAGTTCATCCCTGTTAGTCTTTACTCGACATGATATAAAGATTACATTGGTTTGTTGCAACTCAACATGATTGTCCAACAAGACAAAGTCATGGCCTTCAGCTATGCCAAGTCACCATGAATGTGGTCATTTGTGCCCAACCTAGTTGGAGCTCAGAAACTAAAGAGGGTCAAACTAGAGGATATCAAGTTTGGGGCCGCATGGGGCTGCAGGTTGTGAAGTCACCATGAAATTTAAGTACGGGAATAGACTCAATCTGCATATTTATTGAATTGATGTGTTTGTGAATTGAAACTATCAGTGCGGAACCTCAGTTGTTATCCCATCACGTGCGCGGGTTTTCTCTGAGTACAGTTCAGCTGATCGGCTTTATTATTAAGTGTCAAACACTCTTTAGTGCTATTGGTCAAACATCCAATTGCAGGACCGACCTAAAAAATGGTTTTGAGACTCGGTGAGACTTCGCCATCACCGCCCGGCGACGAGGTGGGGCCCGAGCCTTCCCTCGGCGGCGGCGACGGCGGCGGCTGGGCTGTTCCCACTGCAGGCACGTGTCACCATCTCCTCTCACACTCCACACCCCAGGGGTAGGGTACTGGGGAGGTCCCTAGCACACCCACAGGCTACCCTAGCCTGGTGCCAATTTCCCCCTACCCTGGGTCCCAACTTCCAACTTCACACGTCCCTGGCTCCTCGCGACGACCTCGCTTATGTCACGGGTCCCAACCCAGGGGGACATGACGTCACCGTCCCGCCCGCCGTGCATGACGTCACTCTCTGACGTCACTGCACGTGACGTAACGTCATTAGTGACTGCAAAGGGATGAACACGTGTTCAGGTAATTCCAATAGTGGGATAAACAGCAAGCGTTCTCGCAGGTGCAAACACCCCTTGATGAACATTACTTGGTCATGAAATAGACTCCATGAGTCATAATGACATAATAATAGGGTTTTTCCCCTTTTTTCTGGCAACAAAACTGAAGCCTTTTTACAAGGATTCATGTCTGCATTAACCACAATACCTGCAGTCAAAATGCAAAAATAAAAACATACTATGATAATATATATGTGGCATTGTCCTTGAAATTGATTGGTCCACACCAAGGGACGGCTTTCTTTTGAGCCTCGACCCAATTGGTGCCTTTTGGCGTCATGTGGTCGAGCACCAATTGGGTCGAGGCTCAATCAGTTTCAAGGACAATGCATCATATATATTATCATAGTATTTGTTTTTTGTTTGCATTTTGACTGCAGGTATTGTGGTTAATGCAGTAACATGAATCCTTGTAAAAAGGTTTCAGTTTTGTTGCCAGAAAAAAGAGGAAAAACCCCTATTATTACATTTTGGTACTGGCAAAGGAGGTTTAATGATCATAATAACACGCCAGAACCCCGTTGTTTAAAGGAGTCCTCAATGCCCTCCGTCTAACCGCCCTCGTAATCAATGGCACGGGATTCATCTAAAAATATATCTCTACGTGGCAGTGAGTTCTGCTCCTCGAACATCTTCGTGAGCCAGACAGCAGCACCAAGTGCTGCTGGCCACATGCTGCAATGCAATACCCATACTGCTCTGTGCTGTATGCCTTTTAAATATGTGTAGGACACACACAATTTATCGTGTGCAAGTCTTCTTATTAGTATGGTTACTACTCACAGAAGTTTAGAACCACGAAGAATGTCACGTGCTGCATGGGAACACGTGCAGCTGTTGCTCATTGTGAGCCATGATCTATCCGCTGCGGGGTAGAGGCCTCCACAAGCCGTTCCCATCGCGCTGTCTGGCGATGCGACGACCCGTCTAGAATGTGGGGGGGGGGGGGGGGGGGTCAAGCCCGAGAGAAGGGGTCAGCGGACTTTGTTGTCTCTCAAAGTAATCCGTTTATTTTACAACTTTATTTCTGTTCTAGATTTGAAGCTTTCGTGACTGCAAGGATCCATACTCTTTGGTTCTATTCGGTAAAGTCACGTAGCTAAAAAATAAAACAAAAATCACGACGTTTCGGCCACAAACACAAGCAGCCTTCATCAGGTGAAGGGACCGGACTGTCTCGAAGACTTTCACTCCAGCGCAGTCTTCGAGACAGCCTGGTCCCTTCACCTGATGAAGGCCGCTTGTGTTGTGGCCGAAACGTCGTGATTTTTGTTGTTCTATTTTTTACCTACGTGACTTTACCGAATAGAACCAAAGAGTAACTTTATTTCTGGCCACGTGGGGGAGTGAGTCACTGACTCTCAACGAGCGAGGAGCGACATCGTAACGAAGCCGGCACTCCCGCACGAATGTTTGGTTTTTCCCTTGCAAGCACGAGGAAATCCGCAACAATAATATTGTCAGATTCTTCTTAATCGGTTCAATAGGAACACCGTAACCTGTTCACGGGCAAGACATTCTTAGCCTCGGATGGTGTTAATAAAAAAAACGAATAACTTAACCCTTGATTAAATAATTTAATGTTGATAGACTTAAGTCATCATATAAATACATTATTTGGAACATTTCACTCCTGAAAGAAAGTGGGCAGCCTTCGTGTACAATATTTAATTTAATTTGGGATATTGACAATTCATCCAATTCAGTTTTTATTATTTATATTATTAATATTTCTGGACACTGGTGTAATAACCTTATCAAAAACAATCTCTTGCCCTGTAACCTGGCCACCTGTTCATGATTTCTTAATAGGTGAAAGCAGAAAATCAGAATCAGAAAGGGTTTTATTCGCCATGAAAGTTCACACAGACACGGAATTTACTTTGGCAGGATGGTGCATACATTCAACATGTAGGAATCTAAAATCTTAAATAAGTGGTAAACAAGTCTTACTATACTAAGGGTTCAAAGTGTAACTAACACCAAGGGGCTAAAGTATATAAAATTGAATAAATATAAAATAGCTATAAGATACAATCTAAAAATAAAAAAATACAAATAGGGTAACATGGTTAATATTGGCAAGGTGTCATTTTGTAGATAAAATGATAAAGTCAGTGTTAGCCCTTGGCCTTGTTTAAGAGGCCCGCAGCGGATGGGAAGAAACTGTTTTTGATGGTGTACGTTAGCCTCTGCCTGGCTAAATGGCGAATTACGTGACGGCTGAGTGAGCTGTGAGAGCACCGTTCTGTCACGACAGCTTCTCTCTGTTGTACATTGCGGTGGAGAAATGTGCGTGCGGTGGGGCTGCGTGTAACTACCGCCAGAGGCTGGGCCTGTTGACGGCTCGGGATGATTTCTGACGGGTCCATTACACGGAGCAAACCAGGACAACGTAGCGGACCTCATTCTCCGCCGCCGCCGCACCGATGGCTCTGAGGTGTCTATTGGACGATTGCTCCAGCAGCCATTGGACTGTGGAGACTGATATTTTTAGCCGGGTGGGTAGGATGTGGAGAGTCTTAACTGTGGTGGTGGATGGGTGTGTGTATGTGTGCGTGTGTGAGCCGTCAGAATGGGGAGCCGTGTGGTGCAGCGGTTAACTGGCTGCGCTAAGAATCCAGCGTCCCCGAGTTCGAACCGGCTCTGGGCCTCCCCTTGGTCGACTCAGCCTCAAATGAGTGCCAAGTGCGGTGTGTAAACATCGCCACTAGGGGAGACAAAGGTGGCCAGGCGTGAGCTCCGTGGAGGATGTCCTCACTCAGGCCCTCTTTGTATTTTTGCCAGAGTCCCATGGGGTTAGATGGGCTGCAAACTTGAAGATTTATGCAGAAGAGCAAAGTCAGTTGGAAAGGGGACTGACCAACAGAAGCTTCTGTCATAGCTTCCTGAAGACGATGATCACGCGCAAGAATTGCACGAAGACTGAAAGCTTCCCTGTATGTTTCACAGACAACTCCTTCCACTGTTTAGAGGTCTTGGAAAGATGTGTGCCCTTTGGCAGCATGGAGAAGCATTGGGAGGGAAGCAGCACTGCCGATTGTTGGGATGAACCGTGTAGACTCGTCCCAAGGCATCAGATTCACCGTCAGCAGCACGTAGCTTCCATTTATTTTTTTAGCAGTCCATGTGTTGAGAAGTTCCCGACGATGACTCGGAGACGGCTTGAAGGTAAGGGCTTTCGCCAAAGGTTTATTAAGTGTATTACATTAGCACAAAGGGTGTGACAACTTCCCAGGGGTTAGGGGTCCTACACTAAGTCCTGGTCCAGCCCGGCTAGCTCCGGTCTCTCTCCCTCGAGTCTGATGGGGGCACTAGCCAACCCCACCGACCGGGAAGAGCAGCACCTCCTACGGCTACCACCGGCTTCACTCTTGGAGGCGAAGTGCCAAATGGACGACTGTGCGGGGAACGGTCATGGATGGGGAAGCCAAGAATTCTGCAAATGGCCTCATTGTTGCTGATGAATGCTCCTTGGAAGTAAACTCCTTTACAAAAAGTTTTCTAAAAAAACAACAACGGTTTTATTAACAACTTCGTTTAACTCATGGTCGACAAGTACGTCAATGGCCCCTGAGACACGTGGCGCCGGCTTTTTGTGCGAGCCGATTTCACAGTTTAGGGACCGCAGCGTTTTTCACGTACACAAATATATATAAAAAGGCGTCCATGCAAAATGTAAATTTCTTTAAAGTAGCGAATGAATTGATTGATGCCGATTTTGATACAGGCATGCATTGTCACCGCATCTGAGTACCGTGTGCAAAATGTGGAATTGATTGGACGGCGGGAAGTGGATGAAATTTTCATCACAAGATTTGGCCACGACAAACAGAGGAATCAAGTTAAGTAAAACCATTTTGAACGCAAATGAGAAATCCCCCCCCCACCCTCCACCGATGACGCGCGAGCATTGCTAGGGGCAACCCCCGGGCAGCTTTAGCGGCGCAAGGAAATACTTAAATGCGAAATAGCACTAAATTGTTAATTTAACAACTTTTAAAGTTTACGGATGGGAAAACGGAATGCCGCTGGCTCACCACGGGGCTTACGGCGTGGTACCCGGCTACTTTTTTTAAAAGTAAACTCCACGGTTCGCGAGCAAGTGTGCGTCCACACAGAGACAGACGGACAGACACACAGAAAAAAATGTCTTTTATAGGTAAGAAAAGAAAAACGATGACAAGACTCAGTGTGTGAAGAACACAGGATTTATTCGGTTCACAAGTCAACGGATATAACTTCAAAACACTTTTATCGGTCATCTTTTTATCGAGACACATTTATTTTACTCATCCTGGCAGACACACACACAGACACACGCCTCTGTCTGTGTGTGTGTCTGTGTCTCTGTGTGTGTGACTGTGTCTGTATGTCTGTGTGTGTCTGTGTGTGTGTCTATGTGTGTGTATGTATCTGTGTGTGTCTATGTGTCTGTCTGTGTCTGTGTGTCTATGTGGCTCTGCGTGTGTGTGTCTATGTGTCTGTGTGTCTATGTGTCTGTGTGTGTGTCTATGTGTGTCTGCGTGTCGATGTGTCTCTACGTGTGTGTCCATGTGTCTGTCTATGTGTCTGTCTGTGTGTGTCTGTGTGTCTGTGTGTCTATGTGTCTGTGTGTGTGTCTATGTGTGTGTGTCTATGTGTGTGTGTCTGCGTGTGTGTCTATGTCTCTGTGTGTGTCCATGTCTTTGTGTGTGTCTATGTGTCTTTGCGTGTGTGTCTGTGTCTTTTCGTGTCTATGTGTCTCTGCGTGTGTGTCTATTTGTCTGTGTGTCTATGTGTCTGTGTGTCTATGTGTCTCTGTGTGTGTGTCTATGCGTCTCTGTGTGTCTATGCGTGTGTCTATGTGTGTCTATGTGTCTCTGTGTGTGTGTCTATGTGTCTCTACGTGTGTGTTCATGTGTCTATGTGTCTGTATCTATGTGTCTGCGTGTGTGTCCATGTGTCTATGTGTCTGTGTGTGTATCTATGTGTCTGCGTGTGTGTGTCTATGTGTCTGCGTGTCTGTGTCTATGTGTCTGTGTGTGTATCTATGTGTCTGCGTGTGTGTCTATGTTTCTCTGTGTGTGTCTGTGTCTCTGCGTTTGTGTCTATGTGTCTGTGTGTGTGTCTATGTGTCTCTGTGTGTGTGTCTCTGTGTGTGTGTCTATGTGTCTGTGTGTGTGTCTATGTGTCTCTGTGTGTGTCTATGTGTCTCTGTGTGTGTCTATGTGTCTGTGTGTCCATGAGTGTCTGTGTGTGTATCTATGGGTCTGCGTGTGTGTGTCTATGTGTCTGTGTGTGTATCTATGTGTCTGCATGTGTGTCTATGTTTCTCTGTGTGTGTCAGTGTCTCTGCGTTTGTGTCTATCAGTCTCTGTGTGTGTCTATGTGTCTCTGTGTGTGTGTGTCTGTGTCTCTGTGTGTGTGTCTATGTGTCTGTGTGTGTCTCTGTGTGTGTCTATGTGTCTCTGTGTGTGTCTGTGTCTCTGTGTGTGTCTGTGTCTCTGCGTTTGTGTGTCACTGAGTCTGTGTGCTTGGAAAGTCGTCATCGGTTTCGTTGTCTTCGTAGACCGTTTTCCAGACGTACGATTCCAGAGACAATATCTGCACACACACACACACACACGTACACACACACATACAAACGTACACACACGTACACACGTACACACACGTACACACACGTACACACACACATGGTCATACAAAGATTCCCTATTATAGCCTTAATAGAATGTAGGGGCAAGTGCTGTTAGCGAGCACCTATGAAGGCCGGAACGGTACACGAGGGGGTGGGTGGCCAGCACCACGCCCGACCGCCTTTGTATCCCGAGTGGCGATGTTTACTACACTGCACCAGGTACTCATTTGAGGCTGAGTATACCTAGGCGAGGCCCAGGACCGGTTCAGATAATCGAATCCAGTTCGCCGGGTTCATAGTGCAGTGTGGCACTAAACGCTACACTACTGCTCCCTACACACGTACAACAACAACAACAACCGCCATTCGCCACTAAGTGGCGGTGACGTCACCACGACGCTTGTGCCAGGCTATGTGCACCCTGAGGCCACGTGAAGTGTCGAACGCCCGCTGGCAGGAGGTCACGGGGCAGACCCAGGTGCCACGGGTCGACTGACTGAGATGACTGGCTGATGCACCACCTGTGCCCCCTACTGTGCCAACCTGCTGTGCTTTAGCCACCCGGCGCTCCGCTCGCTGTTGTGAGCGTCGCTCCTCCGCCCTCCGTTGTTGTTGGAGGGCGACTGCCTCCAACTGCCCAGTAGCATCCTTCACGAGCCTCCTCCACAGAGGCCGATCTTGACACCGCTGGTACCAGTCATCGGCAAGTCCACTCAGCTCCACGTCCTCCTGTACCACATCACTCCATCTCTTCTCTAGCCCGTGCCGCGCCCGCTTAGCCCCCTCAATCCGGCCAAACAAAAGCTGTTTCGGCATGCGGTGGCTGGGCATGCGGGCTACATGACCCAGCCATCGCAGCCTTGCCTGCCGGAGGAGCTCACCGATGGGACCCTGCCCAGATCTTTCAAGGATTTGTGAGCTCCTCACACAATCCAGTCTGGTTAAACCCAGGATGGATCGTAGGCAGGTCAGCCTAAATGTTTCTAACCGGCGAAGATGTTCCATTAGGGGGGTCCACGTTTCGCAAGCGTAGAGAAGGGAAGGAATGACCGTGGCCGAGAAGACCTGAAGCTTAGTGCGGAGCGACAGACCAGGTAGCTTCCACACAGCGTTACGCAACCGATGAAAAGATATTGCCGCTCGACTGATTCGGAGTGAGACCTCTGCTGTTAAACTGGAGCCAGTCATAAGCACACTGCCCAGGTATGGGAAACTCTCCACTCTCTCCACAACTGCCCCATCACCGATTGGGAGTTGTGGGGGTGGAGTGTCCGATGGTACAAAATACCCAGGCAGGTGCTTAGTTTTGGTGGGGCTGATGGTAAGGCCCCACCTCTTAGTGGCACGCTCCAGTCTCAGCAGCAGCGTCTCCAACTCCTCCTCTGACTGAGCAGCTATTACCAAGTCATCAGCATACATAACGTGGTTGAGCAATAGGGAGCCATCCCTTGACCGCACCCGGGCATCGATTAGCCTCCCGTTATATCTGTACCATATGGAGATTCCCCCGGTACAGCTATTGAAGGCTTCACGAACTACGTGGTCAAAATAGATGTTAAATAATGTGGGAGCCAGAGGACATCCCTGTCGCACCCCAAGGTGTACAGGGAATGGCTCTGACTCCCGGCCACGTAGTTTTACCCGGGCCCGCTCACCATCATGAAGGTCCTTAATGATCGTGAGCAGAGGGTCAGGTACTCCAAAAGCACGAAGAACGACCCAGAGCCCAGGCCTACTGATGGTATCATAGGCCTTGACCAGGTCAATAAAGCAGAGATGTAGGTCTTGTTGGAATTCCCTACACCTCTGCTGTAGCAGACGGACAGAAAATATGGCATCTGTGCAGGACCGCCCTTTCCTGAAACCGCATTGGGGCTCCGCAAGCCTCTCCTCAGCGTGCCTGGCAAGGCGATGCTGAATAATCCTTGCCAGGACCTTTCCCGGCACACTGAGGAGTGAGATGCCCCTGTAGTTGTTACAGTCTGTGCGGTCCCCCTTCTTAAAAAGGGGGACCACCAGGGCATCCTTCCAATCCTGCGGAACCCGTCCAGTGGTCCAGACTGTTGTTATGATGTCATATAGGGCAGTCTGTGCACAAACGCCACCCTCCCTCAGCATTTCGCTTGGGAGATCATCTCTGCCCGCTGCCTTTCCTGGTCTCAGACTCCGGATCGCCTTCAATACTTCCTCAGCAGATGGCACCTCAGCCAGCCACTCACAGGGGGTGACTTCATCCAATATTTGAGGCACCGCAGCCTCAGCAGGGTCATCCTCACTTTGTGCCACGATGTTTTCCTGGCTGTGGGATTTTCCCTCCCCCAGGACCTCACAGAAATGCTCAGCAAATCTGCGAACCTGTTCCTGGGGGTCGGAAATTGGATCACCGTTTTTTCCCCTAATGATGGTAATAGGTGTGGCGCTGCAGGTTACTTTTTTGATGGAGTTAAATAGCGATTTGTGATCACGGGCCACTGAGGCAGACTCCATCTCCTCAGCAACCCGCGACCACCACCCATCCTTGCAGCGCCTCACGGCTCTCCGAACCTCCGAGCGAAGGCTGCGGTAAGCCTCCTCATTCTCTGACGTGGGATTCTGTAGCCGATGACAGTGGGCCTGTCGCTTTTTCTCAACCATCCTGAACAACTCCTCTGTCATCCAGGGTGTCTGGGGAGGTCTGGACCGCGTACCCAAAGCAGCCATTGCAGCTGCATGAGTCACAGTCCTAAACCTCGCCCATTTACCCTCGACATCAGGAGGAGTCGGGGACGATGCCAATCCCAGCCGCAAGCGATGATGAAATTCTCGTTTGCAACTTTCATCAGATAACTGAGACCAGGCCACTTTAGGTTGGAATGGGGTCCTGGGTGTACACCCACCACCGGAGTGGAAGAATGGCAGGCGCATCTTACAGATGACTAGTCGATGGTCAGAGGGCAGATCAGCTCCACGGTAGGTCCTGGTGTCAAGGACATGGGCTCGCATTCGCTGGTCCGTCACTATGTAGTCCAGCAGATGTTCTTGCTTGGACCCGGCATGCATCCATGATGTTGTGTGGATGCGCCGATGCCGGAACAGCGTGTTGGTAATTACAAGCCCATGGGCTGCACAAAAATCTAGCAGCCTCCTACCGTTGTTATTGAGCTGATCTGGCCCATGCCCTCCAATCACTCCAGACCAGGTGCCAGTATCATGACCAACTCGGGCATTGAAGTCACCCAACATGATGACTCTATCCCGAGGGGCCACTTTAGCCAGCACCTGTGACAGGAGGTCATAGAAGGCATCTGACTCATCGGCTTTGCCTGCATCCCTCCACGGATGTTCATCTTCGGTGGGGGCATAAGTAACCACGACCACCATTCCTCGCCTCCGGTTGATGGGAAGGCGAGCCCAAAGTAGCCTGGGGCTTACAGCTTCCCACACCTCACCGCCACGCTCCCACGCCCCCTTCATTCTTTTGTTCAAAAGAAGACCCACACCCTGTTGTTTGGCAGTCTGCTGCCCCGAGTAGAGGACTGTCCACCCCTCATGGTGGCAGGAGCCAGAGCCGGTCCACCGGACCTCCTGAATGCCGCATAGATCCAGGCGGTACCGGTCCAGCTCCCGACAGAGGAGTGGCAGCCTCTCCTCTGCAGTGAGCGTTCGAACATTCCACGTGGCCACCCGTAGTGGCTTTTCGTTGTTTCTGGAGTAGCCCCGAGGGTAGGTATTCAATCTCCTGGCTCCGCCAATTGGGGTTTGGCCAGGAGACGTCATAGACGCCTGGCCCCCCGGGGCCTCCGGCACAAGCTTAGTTGTTTTCACTTTAATTCGTGGTTTTGTGGTAATTAATTGAAGGTGGAGGGGTTACCAGCCCCTCGCACCCGTCCAGAGCCCCCGTTTAGCCCCTGTGGTGGACACATATGCCATGAGGGGAGGAGCCAATCAAAAATTGGAACTCCCCCCACAGCACTGTCCACGACAGAGTTGCCCGTCCGGCACCGCGAGGAGGTAGGGGGTTGTTTTGCCGGACTACGTGTGTGTACACACGTACACACACGTACACACACACACGTACACACACACACGTACACACACACGTACACACACACACGTACACACACACGTACACACACATACAGACCTTAGAGCCGGACAGTAGCCCCCAAGTGCGTCTTTGTTTCTTCAACCACATTCCTCGGCCGAAGACGGGGCTGTGGGTAACCACATTGACAACACTCACCCACAGTGACACTCACCACACAGAGACCCATAGACATCACCACACAGAGACATATGTATGTTTATGTGTGTATGTGTGTATGTATATGTGTATGTGTGTGTAATGACAGGGTGACGCCTGGTCTCAGCGAGCTGATGAAAGTTGCAAGCGAGAATTTCATCATCACTTGCAGCTGGGGTTGGCATCGACCCCCACTCCTCCTGATGTCGAGGGTAAATGGGCGAGGTTTAGGACTGTGGGTCATGCAGCTGCAATGGCTGCTTTGGGTACGCGGTTTAGACCTCCCCAGAGACCCTGGCTGACAGAGGAGGTGTTCAGGCTGGCTGAGAAAAAGCGACAGGCCCACTCTCATCGGCTACAGCATCCCACGTCGGAGAATGAGGAGGCTTACCGCAGCCTTCACTCGGAGGTTCGGAGAGCCTTGAGGCAATGATGGGTGGTGGTCGCGCATTGCTGAGGAAATGGAGTCTGCCTAAGTGGCCCGCGATCACAAATTGCTCTTTAATTCCATCATTAGGGGAAAGAACGGTGATCCAATCTCTGACCCCCAGGAACAGATTTGCAGATTTGCTGAGCATTTCTGTGACGTCCTGGGGGAGGGGAAATCCCTCAGCCAGGAAAACAACGTGGCACAAAATGTGGATGACCCTGCTGAGTATGCGGTGCCTCAAATATTGGAGGAAGTCACCCCCTGGGAGTGGCTGGCTGAAGTGACATTTGTTGAGGAAGTACTGAAGGCGATCCAGAGTCTGAGACCAGGAAAGGCAGCAGGCAGAGATGATCTTCCAAGCGAAATGCTGAGGGAGGGTGGCGTTTGTGCACAGACTGCCCTATATGACATCATAACAACAGTCTGGACCACTGGACGGGTTCCGCAGGATTGGAAGGATGCCCTGGTGGTCCCCCTCTTTAAGAAGGGGGACTGCACAGACTGTAACAACTACAGAGGCATCTAACTCCCCAGTGTGCCGGGAAAGGTCCTGGCAAGGATTATTCAACATCAACTTGCTAGGCACGCTGAGGAGAGGCTTGCGGAACCCCAATGCAGTTTCAGCAGAAGGCGGTCCTGCACAGATGCCATATTTTGTCCGTCTGCTAGAGCAGAGGTATAAGGAAATCCTACAAGACTTACATCTCTGCTTTATTGACCTCGTCAAGGCCTATGATGCCATCAGAAGGCCTGGGCTCTGGGTTGTTCTTCGTGCTTTTGGAGTCCCTGACCCTCTGCTCACAATCATTAAGGACCTTCATGATGGTGGGCAGGCCCGGGTAAAATTACGTGGCCCGGAGTCAGAGCCATTCCCTGTCCACCTTGGGGTGCGACAGGGATGTCCTCTGGCTCCCACATTATTTAACATCTATTTTGACCACGTAGTTCTTGAAGCCCTTCAATAGCTGTACCGGAGGAATTTCCACTTGGTACAGATACAATAGGAGGCTGATTGATGCCCGGGTGCGGTCAAGGGATTGCTCCCTATTGCTCAACCACGTTATGTATGTCGATGATCTGGTAATTGCTCCTCACTCAGAGGAGGAGTTGGAGGCGCTGCTGCTGAACCTGGAGTATGCCACTAAGAGGTGGGGCCTTACCATCAGCCCCACCAAAAACTAAGCATCTGCCTGGGTATTTTGTACCATCGGACACTCCACCCCCATAACTCCCAATTAGGGATAGGGCAGTTGTGGAGAGAGTGGAGAGTTTCCCATACTTTGGCAGTGTGCTCATGACCGGTTCTGGTTTAACAGCAGAGGTCTCACTCCGAATCAGTCGAACGGCAATATCTTTTCATCGGTTGCGTAACGCTGTGTGGAAGCTACATGGTCTGTCGCTCCGCACTAAGCTTCAGGTCTTCTCGGCCACGGTCATTCCCTCCCTTCTCTACGCTTGCGAAACGTGGACCCCCCTAATGGAACATCTTCGCCGGTTAGAAACATTTAGGCTGGCCTGCCTACGATCCATCCTGGGTTTAACCAGACTGGATTGTGTGAGGAGCTCACAAATCCTTGAAAGATCTGGGCAAGGTCCCATCGGTGAGCTCCTCCGGCGGGCAAGGCTGTGATGGCTGGGCCATGTAGCCCGCATGCCCAGCCAACGCATGCCGAAACAGCTTTTGTTCGGCCGGATTGAGGGGGCTAAGCGGGCGCGGCACAGGCTAGAGAAGAGATGGAGTGATGCAGTACAGGAGGACGTGGAGCTGAGTGGACTTGCCGATGACTGGTACCAGCGGTGTCAAGATCGGCCTCTGTGGAAGAGGGTCGTGAAGGATGCTACTGGGCAGTTGGAGGCAGTCGCCCTCCAACAACAACGGAGGGCGGAGGAGCGATGCTCATAACAACGAGCGGAGCGCCGGGTGGCTAAAGCACAGCAGGTTGGCACAGTAGGGGGCACAGGTGGTGCCTCAGCCAGTCATCTCAGTCAGTCGACCCGTGGCACCTCGGTCTGCCCCGTGACCTCCTGCCAGCGGGCGTTCGACACTTCATGTGGCCTCAGGGTGCACATAGCCTGGCACAAGCGTCGTGGTGACGTCACCGCCACTTAGTGGCGAATGGCGGTTGTTGTTATGTATATATGTATGTGTGTATGTATGTACCTTTTTCTCTGCAGCTCCAAGTGTGGGAAGGAAACATGGCTGCCCCTCCCCGTGTAGCTCCGCTGACGCTTGATGACGGTGTGGGAGGAGGAGGCCACCACCTCCTCACTCTTCTCCTCCACCTCCTCACCCTTCTCATCCACCTCCTCACTCTTCTCCTCCATCACCACCTCCTCACTCTTCTCTTCCACCTCCTCGCCCTTCTCCTCCATCACCACCACCAACCCCTCGCCCTTCCTGGTGCCGCCAGCGGCCACGGCACCGCCCTGCCGGTCACCGGACGGCAGCGGCCGTGGGGCGACGACGACGACGCCGCCGCGACCGGTGCCGCCAGTGCCGACGACGCCACCGACGCTGTCGCCGACGCCGCCCAACGTTGCCCGGTCGCCGATGATGACAGGCGAGGTAGTTAACACCTCCTAGTCACCGTGATGATAACAGGCGAGGTAGTTAACATCTCCTAGTCACCGTGATGACAACAGGCGAGGTAGTTAACATCTAATAGTCACCGTGATGACGACAGGCGAGGAAGTTAACATCTCCTAGTCACCGTGATGATAACAGGCGAGGTAGTTAACATCTCCTAGTCACCGTGATGACGACAGGCGAGGTAGTTAACATCTCCTAATCACCGTGATGATAACAGGCGAGGTAGTTAACACCTCCTAGTCACCGTGATGATAACAGGCGAGGTAGTTAACATCTCCTAGTCACCGTGATGATAACAGGCGAGGTAGTTAACATCTCCTAGTCACCGTGATGACGACAGGCGAGGTAGTTAACATCTCCTAGTCACTGTGATGACAACAGGCGAGGTAGTTAACATCTCCTAGTCACCGTGATGACGACAGGCGAGGTAGTTAACATCTCCTAGTCACCGTGATGACGACTGGCGAGGTGGTTAACATCTCCTAGTCACCGTGATGATAACAGGCGAGGTAGTTAACATCTCCTAGTCACTGTGATGACAACAGGCGAGGTAGTTAACATCTCCTAGTCACCGTGATGACGACAGGCGAGGTAGTTAACATCTCCTAGTCACCGTGATGATAACAGGCGAGGTAGTTAACATCTCCTAGTCACCGTGATGACGACTGGCGAGGTGGTTAACATCTCCTAGTCACCGTGATGATAACAGGCGAGGTAGTTAACACCTCCTAGTCACCGTGATGATAACAGGCGAGGTAGTTAACATCTCCTAGTCACCGTGATGATGACAGGCGAGGTAGTTAACATCTCCTAGTCACCGTGATGATGACAGGCGAGGTAGTTAACATCTCCTAGTCACCGTGATGATAACAGGTGAGGTAGTTAACATCTCCTAGTCACCGTGATGATGACAGGCGAGGTAGTTAACATCTCCTAGTCACCGTGATGATAACAGGCGAGGTAGTTAACATCTCCTAGTCACCGTGATGATAACAGGCGAGGTAGTTAACATCTCCTAGTCACCATGATGATAACAGGCGAGGTAGTTAACATCTCCTAGTCACCGTGATGACAACAGGCGAGGTAGTTAACATCTCCTAGTCACCGTGATGATGACAGGCGAGGTAGTTAACATCTCCTAGCACATTCCAAACACTGCACAGCAATCGAATCGCTGGGGATGGGAGGGGGTGGTGTAAAACGTCGTATTTCCAAGCAAAGTAAAATGTTGTGGACCCCATGAGGCTGATGAAAGTTTCACCCTCACGAAAGCGACGCTGGGTCGTGGCTCACAGCGTGATACCAAATAAAAAATAAAATAAATGAAATAAATCCATCACCTCACAACTTTTTACAGTTTCCCGCTCTTTTTTTCTATGAGGCGACTTTTAACCCGCCCCCCCCCCCCCCCCCAGCGTGTAATATTGTTTTTGTTATTTATAAACACTCGGATTCCCGCACTTTTTATCGCTTGTTTCGTGACCTTCAAGGGGTGAGAAAAAAATTAAGAACAAAAAACCCCCCTCAGACGTAGCAACTCCGAAGTCTTAAAAAAAAAGACGTGTAAAATTGTATTTATAAATAAACTACTCGGCAACGTAAAATAACAGCCGCCCCACGTCCTCTACTTGATATAAACCCCGAAATGTTTAATATGATTTATAGAAAAATATATAGTTTTGTATTGTTTTTACCTCAGCCAGCCACACGCTCGGTGACGTCACCCTGCAGCTGCGCTCGTGACGTCACGGTGCGGGGTTGGTTGCAGGCGTTCGTGACGTCACGATACGGGAGAGTGGTTGTGGGCGACCGTGTGACGTCACGGACCCCACCCCCCCCGCGTGACGTCACCCCTCGCACTCGTAACCTTAATAAGACAGTTGTTTTAGGCGTTACTGGTTGCTATTTTGATTTATTAAATTGTTTTAGTTTAATATGTGAGACGAGCTTTTTTGCCCGTCCAAGGACGGGTGTATATTGCAGTAAGTCTTAAATATTTAATAGAAAAATTGTTCAGCTCGTGATTATTAATCGTGGGGGGGTGGGGGTTGCCCCATGTGGAGTGACGTCTCCGGCTCATGGTTGTGGAGGGGTGCGGCATGTAGAGTGACGTCACCCGCTCATGAATATTCATGAAGGGAAAGGGGTGCGGCATGTGGAGTGCGCGACCTTCTTGTGCGTCAGTGTAAATTTCCATGCGTGCGTGAATATTAATGAAGGGAGAGGGGTTCATGTGGAGTGACGTCACGCGGGGGGTAGGCCTCCTGTGTAGTGACGTCACGCACGGGACGGACAGACATTTCTGGGTGATTATAGCAGGTAATTAATGTATTATATTAAGCTCCTAAAGTAGGCTACTGCTGATTAAACTATATATTTTACTAGGTAAAGCCAGAAACTACCCGGTTATCACAAATGATAGCTGAACGAAGGGGCTTATATGAAATGTGGAAATCTATAGCAGCTAAATACTCCCTAATACTGCGTATAGTGAACATGTTTAATGATGCTTTAAGACGAAGGTTTTCACGAGGGATTGGGGTCAACAGAAGTTCAGGCTGCTCCTATTTAGCCCCCTCTACCCAACACACACAATCCACGTGTAATGACTCGCAGACACACTGACTGGTGAGGGTTCTCTTGACAGCGACGACTTGCGACACAGCAACGACCCCTGACTCCCACGGCAGCCCAGAACCTCGCTCCTCGCCCCCTTTTTACCCCCAGCGTGGCCATCCACCCACCCCTGGCCACGCCCCTACTTCTCGAACTCTCTCGAAGGTTCTTGAACCTTCCTGAAGATCCAATATCGCTCCCTCTCTGCTACCTAGCCTGTTATTACCACTCGTGACCGCTAGCCTTATATACTGTCTTTTATACTGCAACACTTGTGCAACGAATCTTCACCAGTGGTTGAACAGGAAATCTATGCCTTTTGCAGTGCCAATGATTTGGAGAGAGCCAACAGATCATATCGGCAATTGTTACTTCTGCATGGCGCCTCCAGTTAGGAAAGGTTTGTCAAAGAATTAAAAGTGGACTGGGCATTATCCAAACATTCCATCAGCTACACGCCCAGGACCCCACGGAGAAGGACTGCCGATTCCTGATGCACCAGAATCATTCTCACTAGACGAGGAAGAGGATGAAACTTCTGGTCCTCAACCATCAAGGTCACGTGACCCAGATTTTCTCCCATCCTCATCCTCTGAACCACACCTCATAACACAAGGTAAACTGAAAGATAATAAGTCGTGATAAACTTTATGCATAACCGCAAATAATAATATACATACATATTAAACAAGAATATCAATCACAATGATACACACAACACACACGTTTGTAATGACACTTTAACACATCGTTCATTACATTACACAATTAACATTTCAGAAAAATTTAGAATTTTCACAATGCAATTATTTTATTACAATGGGTCTCTGTGTGATCAGTCGACTGTCTCTGTGGTGAGTCTGGGTATCTGTGTGATGAGTCTATGGGTCTCTGTGTGATGAGTCTATGGATCTCTGTGTGATGAGTCTATGGGTCTCTGCGTGGTGAGTCTATGGGTCTCTGTATGATGAGTCAATGGGTCTCTGTGTGATGAGTCTATGGGTCTCTGTGTGATGAGTCTATGGGTCTCTGTGTGATGAGTCTATGGGTATGTGTGATTAGTCTATGGGTATCTGTGTGATGAGTCTATGGGTCTCTGTGTGAGTATATGGGTCTCTGTATGATGAGTCTATGGCTCTGTGTGAGTCTATGGGTCTCTAAATAGTCTATGGGTATGTGTGATTAGTCTATGGGTATCTGTGTGATGAGTCTCTGGGTCTCTTTGTGAGTCTATGTTACATTATACACTAGCGAGCAACACATCTGAAGCCCCGAATGGCACTGAAGGGGGTGGGTAGCCAGCACCACGGCTGACCACCTTTGTCTCCCTAGGGGGCGATGTTTACAACCCGCACCGGGTATATATTTACGCAATCTATAACATCCCCCCCCCAAACAAAAAAAAGTAGCACAAATGTGGCCAAAGTCCTTTTCCAGTTTAATAGACAAAGAAATCACGAAAGCTTCAAATCAAGATTAGACAAATGGTTATTTTTCCCAGTAATGCCGACTGAGCTACACGACGCCTTTTACTGGTAGGAACTTCCTGGTTACACCACCAGCCCACAGGGGATTATTGTGTCTGTCTGTCCGTCGTGCATCCAAAAATGAGAGGGGTGGGGCTGGGTGGAGAGGGGAGGGGCTGGGTGGGGCTGGGTGGTGAGGGGCTGGTCACCCCGTGGTGCCCTTATAAAACTCAACGTTTAACCTACTCACGCCGGCTTGTGCCAGCCCTCACAGTCGGGCATATTTGCGGAATACACCACGTGGTGGCGCCGCCGTTGACCCTGGCCATTGACGGGGCAACCCAACGTTCCTACTAGCTCCCTCCGCAGGAGAATGTGTTCAGAAGCGACCGGGCAATCACAAGCGACAGTCTCAGTTCTCCTCTTCCCGCTTGACGCTGACCCCATCCACCAGGAGGTCACCACCTCGAGTCGAACCCTGACCTTCACGCTTCACCGTTATCTCTTCTTCACACTCCACCATCACTCCTGGCCACGTAGCAAAGTTGTCATTTTCTTCCGGTTCTTGTTTTATGAGAGATGGACTCATGGCAGCGGCACTTTGGCCTTCACAAGTAGATTTCACCCTCTCGTGGATCTTTTCATGCATCGTTCGTTGTCCTGACGCGATAAACCCTTTCCCACACACGGTGCACTTGTAGGGCTTGTCGCCTGTGTGTGTTCTCTGGTGAATCCGAAGATAGTTTGAATAGGAAAATGCTTTCCCACACACACTGCACTTGTAGGGCTTCTCGCCCGTGTGTGTTCTCTGGTGAATCCGAAGAGAGTTTGAATAGGGAAATGCCTTCTCACACACGGTGCACTTGTACAGCTTCTCGCCTGTATGTGTACTCTGATGATGTTGAAGAATTTCTAAACGAGTAAATGCCTTCATGCACAAAGTGCACTTGTAGGGCTTCTCACCCGTGTGCATTCTCTGGTGAATTCGAATATATGATGAATGCACAAATGCCTTCTCACACACGGTGCACTTGAATGGCTTTTCGCCCGTGTGTGTTCTCTGGTGAATTTTTAGATTTGTTAAACAAGCAAATGCCTTCTCACACACGGTGCACCTGAATGGCTTTTCGCCCGTGTGTGTTCTCTGGTGAATTTTTAGATTTGTTAAACAAGCAAATGCCTTCTCACACACGGTGCACCGGAATGGCTTTTCGCCCGTGTGTGTTCTCTGATGATGCTTCATGTGTTCAGCGTGATCCGTGCTGTAGGTACACCGGTCGCATTGGTGCCTTTTAGCACCGGGCTCTGTCGAGGACTTCTCCATGCGATCGACTCTGCAGATAAACCTTACACGTTACACACAAAATCACACGCACACTACAGAGACAAGCATCGACCGTGTGCAGGGCCGGATTGAGGCGTGGGGGCTTTAGGAACTGCAGCCCAGAGGCCTCCGCCAGCTGGAGGGCCTCCAGAGATTAAGAGAAAAAGTTTTTTTCAGTTGTGAATGCTGAATTTATTTTCTCGTTAGCCTTGTAAAAATAAATTGTATTGTTCTTTAACTTTGTTTTCCTTTTGGGAATATTACTGGGGGCCTCAAAGTACCTGTAGTAACAACAACAACAACAAATGCCATTCGCCACTACGTGGTGGTGACGTCACCACGACGCTTGTGCCAGGCCATGTGCACCTTGAGGCCACGTGAAGGCCACGTGAAGTGTAGCACAGGGCCATACACAATCTTAATCCGGCCCTGCTCGTGTGCAGCCTTAATTGTGTTGGGGCAGGGTGTGAGTGTGAGATTGTAAGTCTGTGTTTGAGTGAGAGATTGTCAGTGTGTGTGAGTGTGAGATTGTCAGTGTGTGAGTGTGAGGTTGTCAGTGTGTGTGTGAGTGTGAGATTGTCAGTGTGTGTGTGTGTGAGATTGTCAGCCTGTGTGAGTGTGAGATTGTCAGTGTGTGTGTGAGATTGTCAGCCTGTGTGAGTGTGAGATTGTCAGTGTGTGTGTGAGATTGTCAGCCTGTGTGAGTGTGAGATTGTCAGTGTGTGTGTGTGAGATTGTCAGTCTGTGTGTGAGATTGTCAGTCTGTGTGTGAGTGTGAGATTGCCAGTGTGTGTGTGAGTGTGAGATTGTCAGCCTGTGTGTGTGTGAGATTGTCAGAATGTGTGAGTGTGAGATTGTCAGTGTGTGTGTAAGATTGTCAGTCTGTGTGAGTGTGAGGTTGTCAGCCTGTGTGTGTGTGAGGTTGTCAGTGTGTGTGAGTGTGAGGTTGTCAGTGTGTGTGTGTGAGTGTGAGGTTGTCAGTGTGTGAGTGTGAGGTTGTCAGTGTGTGTGTGTGAGGTTGTCAGTGTGTGTGAGGTTGTCAGTGTGTGTGTGTGAGGTTGTCAGTGTGTGTGTGTGTGAGGTTGTCAGTGTGTGTGAGTGTGAGGTTGTCAGTGTGTGTGTGTGAGGTTGTCAGTGTGTGTGTGTGAGGTTGTCAGTGTGTGTGAGTGTGAGGTTGTCAGTGTGTGTGAGGTTGTCACAGTGTGTGTGAGTGTGAGGTTGTCAGTGTGTGTGTGAGTGTGAGGTTGTCAGTGTGTGTGTGAGTGTGAGGTTGTCAGTGTGTGTGTGAGTGTGAGGTTGTCACAGTGTGTGTGTGAGTGTGAGGTTGTCAGTGTGTGTGTGAGTGTGAGGTTGTCAGTGTGTGTGTGTGAGTGTGATGTTGTCAGTGTGTGAGTGTGAGGTTGTCAGTGTGTGTGTGTGAGGTTGTCACAGTGTGTGTGAGTGTGAGGTTGTCACAGTGTGTGTGAGTGTGAGGTTGTCACAGTGTGTGTGTGAGTGTGAGGTTGTCACAGTGTGTGTGTGAGTGTGAGGTTGTCAGTGTGTGTGTGAGTGTGAGGTTGTCAGTGTGTGTGTGTGAGTGTGATGTTGTCAGTGTGTGAGTGTGAGGTTGTCAGTGTGTGTGTGTGAGGTTGTCACAGTGTGTGTGAGTGTGAGGTTGTCAGTGTGAGTGTGAGGTTGTCAGTGTGTGTGTGTGAGGTTGTCACAGTGTGTGTGAGTGTGAGGTTGTCACAGTGTGTGTGTGAGTGTGAGGTTGTCACAGTGTGTGTGTGAGTGTGAGGTTGTCACAGTGTGTGTGTGAGTGTGAGGTTGTCACAGTGTGTGTGAGTGTGAGGTTGTCAGTGTGTGAGTGTGAGATTGTCAGTGTGTGTGTGTGAGGTTGTCAGTGTGTGTGAGTGTGAGGTTGTCAGTGTGTGTGAGGTTGTCAGTGTGTGTGAGTGTGAGGTTGTCACAGTGTGTGTGTGTGTGTGAGGTTGTCAATGTGTGAGTGTGAGGTTGTCAGTGTGTGTGAGTGTGAGGTTGTCAATGTGTGAGGTTGTCAGTGTGTGTGAGTGTGAGGTTGTCAGTGTGTGTGAGTGTGAGGTTGTCAGTGTGTGAGTGTGAGGTTGTCAGTGTGTGTGAGTGTGAGGTTGTCAGTGTGTGAGTGTGAGGTTGTCAGTGTGTGAGTGTGAGGTTGTCAGTGTGTGTGAGTGTGAGGTTGTCAGTGTGTGTGAGTGTGAGGTTGTCAGTGTGTGAGTGTGAGGTTGTCAGTGTGTGAGTGTGAGGTTGTCACAGTGTGTGTGTGAGTGTGAGGTTGTCAGTGTGTGTGTGAGTGTGAGGTTGTCAGTGTGTGTGTGTGAGTGTGATGTTGTCAGTGTGTGAGTGTGAGGTTGTCAGTGTGTGTGTGTGAGGTTGTCACAGTGTGTGTAAGTGTGAGGTTGTCACAGTGTGTGTGTGAGTGTGAGGTTGTCACAGTGTGTGTGTGAGTGTGAGGTTGTCACAGTGTGTGTGTGAGTGTGAGGTTGTCAGTGTGTGTGTGAGTGTGAGGTTGTCAGTGTGTGTGTGTGAGTGTGATGTTGTCAGTGTGTGAGTGTGAGGTTGTCAGTGTGTGTGTGTGAGGTTGTCACAGTGTGTGTGAGTGTGAGGTTGTCAGTGTGAGTGTGAGGTTGTCAGTGTGTGTGTGTGAGGTTGTCACAGTGTGTGTGTGAGTGTGAGGTTGTCACAGTGTGTGTGTGAGTGTGAGGTTGTCACAGTGTGTGTGTGAGTGTGAGGTTGTCACAGTGTGTGTGAGTGTGAGGTTGTCAGTGTGTGAGTGTGAGATTGTCAGTGTGTGTGTGTGAGGTTGTCAGTGTGTGTGAGTGTGAGGTTGTCAGTGTGTGTGAGGTTGTCAGTGTGTGTGAGTGTGAGGTTGTCACAGTGTGTGTGTGTGAGGTTGTCAATGTGTGAGTGTGAGGTTGTCAGTGTGTGTGAGTGTGAGGTTGTCAATGTGTGAGGTTGTCAGTGTGTGTGAGTGTGAGGTTGTCAGTGTGTGTGAGTGTGAGGTTGTCAGTGTGTGAGTGTGAGGTTGTCAGTGTGTGTGAGTGTGAGGTTGTCAGTGTGTGAGTGTGAGGTTGTCAGTGTGTGAGTGTGAGGTTGTCAGTGTGTGTGAGTGTGAGGTTGTCAGTGTGTGAGTGTGAGGTTGTCAGTGTGTGAGTGTGAGGTTGTCAGTGTGTGTGAGTGTGAGGTTGTCACAGTGTGTGTGAGTGTGAGGTTGTCAGTGTGTGTGAGGTTGTCACAGTGTGTGTGAGTGTGAGGTTGTCACAGTGTGTGAGTGTGAGGTTGTCAGTGTGTGTGTGAGGTTGTCACAGTGTGTGTGTGAGTGTGAGGTTGTCACAGTGTGTGAGTGTGAGGTTGTCACTGACCCTGGTGAATCTTCGTCGTTGTCAAGGCCGCAGGCTTCACCTCCCTCACGACTCTCAAAATGGCGGCGAGCAAGGAGGGGGAGGAGCCAGAAAACTCCGCGTCACGTGGGAGGGGAGAAACTGAAACTTGATTGGCTCCAAGGCAGAGAGATTTTTATTTTTTTTCGGGGAAAACTTTATTCTTTTTACCGTACGACGGATTTACAAAACTCACCATCAACAATAAACACTCGCGTTGGCATTGGCGCGGTCTGAATAAAAAAAACACAAATTTTTATTGGTTATGTAAATATTTTAAAAAACGCAGTAATATCAGAAATCTCATCTTGAGTAACAAAAAAATGACCCAAATGATATTCCGTAATCTTAGCTCTTTCGGTAAAGTCACGTTGAAGGGAAACAATAAAATAATAAAATATATATAAAACAATAAAAATTCTCATGACGTTTTGACCATAACACAAACGGTCGTCATCAGGTGTGTCGGTTTGCATAAATGTATTTATTTTTTAACGGTGTATTTATTTATTTTTAAAACGTTAGCGCCACGCGCAGCGATTTGGCAGTTTATTTAGAAGGACTAGTCCATCTATGTTCTGAAAAGAGAAGGGGGGAGACGAAAAATTAATGTATGCTGTCTGAAAGCCACTGTAAGCGTGAATAATCAATTAAGACCTGAAATGGTTTATCAAATCGTTCCAATGATTGCTAAGCCAGAATCCATCTTCTCGGTTGAAATTGTCTCTGTGCTTGTATATGTGGATAGCCTCATGAACGAATCTCTCATGGTAGCCAGATGGCTTACAAAGAACCTCTGTCTTGGAAAAGTCAATTTCATGTGAGCCTCGCTAGTGATTTCACGTCACCAAGGTATTCACCCCACCCCCGTCCACCGCGCTCTTGAGCGTGACGTCACCTCCGCTTGGGTCACTGCCGATATCGTTCCAGTTGCAATCCTTATTTGGGCAAAGCTACGCCCAGTGACTGGTAGCTCATTAACATAATGTGTCCGTTAAAGCCGTCGCGAGTTTATTGCGACGGGTTCAGCGCCCACGCCCCCATCCCTCGACATTTGGGCCGGCCTCATTAACATAATTTAACCAAATTTTGATTTAAAGCTTGCGTGACTGCAGTAATTCATATTCTTATAATATAAAATATATATTATTATTTTGTTGTTTCTCTTCAACGTGACTTTACCGAAAAAACTAAGCATATAATTTATTCAGTTAGAGAGCCGCTCGTGGGGGGGAAGTGACGTCATACTACTTCCTGCTGTCGCGAGGTAACAGGAAGCTGCCGTGTGCGCGCTTGCACTGAAATCCGAGGTGAGAAATTCTCATCGTTGTGGTGGTGGTGGTCGTGGTGGTTGTGGTGTTTGTTGTTGTTTACCAAGGTAGAGCCTCTCTCGTAGGGATGTCAGTTGAGTAGCAGCGAGCATGGGAATCGATGTCCAGGTTGGAACTTTACAACGCGGGGCCTAGCCACCCGGGGCCTTGCCTCCTGCCCTCGCCTGATTTGCGTTCACTTTAATTATCTCGCTTAAGTTTAATTTGTCTTCACTCGGCTCGCCACTTTGTAACTTTGTTTTATTGTAAATATTCACGCAGTTTTTATTTTCTTTTGTTAGCAGGCCAAGCCCGCTTGAGCTGCTATACCGCTCTTGTTATCAGAAGCGACCTGCCCACAACATCACAAGGTGAGGCTTTGTCAACGTGTGTGAATGTTTTTACTTAAAACTTTCGTGACTGCAGGAATTAATATTCTTGGTTCTTTCGGTAAAGTCACGTAGATAGAAAATAAAATGAAAATAACAATAAAATAAAAAAACTGAAAATAAAGCAAAAAACCCACGACGTTTCGATCGCAACACAAGTGGTCTTTATCTTATTGAATTTAATCTGTTATTTTTATTTTCTATCTACGTGACTTTACTGAAAGAACCAACAATACGTGCGTCAATGTCTTTCGGTCAAAGACGCTAAGCGCGTGCCGCTGTTGGCTCTGAATGTTTGGAGGGGAACACCTTCACCACGGGGAGAGAGAGACAGAGACACGGATAGCCTCGGCTATGTTGATTGATCCTCGATTCATTACTTGGTGGAGTGAGGAAGAATTAATGCTGAGCAGATGAAGGTGGCCAGGCATGGTGCTGGTCACACCACCACCTGTTTACTCATGGCAGTGTGTGACAGTGTCAAGTTTGTGTTTGAAGTAAAGTCTGTTTACTCTGTTGAACACGGAGGTTATATCAAAACAATAGTTGATTTTTGTTTTCCTCTGGAACTCTTACTAAGAATGGAAACAGGATGTGAACACAGCACACACATGCAGCTGAAGTCGGAACTGTTCATCCCCAGCATTCAAGGACATATGAGCCTGGATTCACACCTCTAAGTTGCGATTGAACATTAATTTATGCATTTCTGCATAACACAAATAGTATTGTTTTTAACACCCTTTGCTATGTCAGCCGAATTTAGCTTTCATAAATATTCCTTTGTAGTCAGAGAACCGAAATTGTGTGCTCGGAGTTTTGGGTTAACATTCATTTTGCAGATATGAAGGCTTCCAGGTATATTTATGACATTTCCCCTGTCATTGTGATGAATTTGGGAATTGTTTTCACTACATCATGAATATAGTAATAAGTATAGATGTGTAAATCACGTGTTACTGTGTAATATGCATTCCTCTGTGCCTCGAAACTGACTTGTAAATGGCGTGGATATTATTTTTTTCTGTCTGCAGCTGACGCTTCCTCTGCAGAATTGGTTTCATGGAGCAAAGGCAGCAGCTTGGTACGACAAGTCAACAATGCGACCAGCGTGCATACAGCACGGACCGGACTGAAAACTTGACACAGCACCAGAGAACTCACACAGGAGAGAAACCCTTCAAGTGCAGTGTGTGTGACAAGGCATTTGCATGGCCATCAGTTCTTGAGACGCACCATAGAACACACACAGGAGAGAAACCCTTCCAGTGCACTGTGTGTGGGAAGGCATTTTCACGGTCATCTTCTCTTAAAAAACACGAGAAAACACACACAGGAGAGAAACCCTTCAGGTGCATTCTGTGCGGGATTGCGTTTGCACAGTCATCACATCTTAAAGTACACCAGAGAACACACACGGGAGAGAAACCCTTCAAGTGCAGTGTTTGTGGGAAGGCATTTTCACGGTCATCTTCTCTTAAAAAACACCAGAGAACACACACAGGAGAGAAACCCTTCAAGTGCAGTGTGTGCATGAAGCCGTTTGCACATTCATCTGATCTTGTAAAACACCAGAGAACACACACGGGAGAGAAACCCTTCAAGTGTACTCTGTGCGGGAAGCCGTTTGCAGATTCATCAAATCTTCAAGTACACCAGAGAACACAGAAGCATCAGAAGATCCACAAGGAGTGGAGTCTGAAATCAGCTTGTGAAAGTCAAAGTGCCGCAATGAGCCCATCCCTCATGAAACAAGAACCGGACAAAAATCTCAGCTTGGACACTTTTAAAGGTATCAAGGTGAAATATGGAGAGGTGAAGGTGAAATGTGAACAAGTGATGAGCGACGAAGTGAAGGTAAAATGTGAAGATGAAGATTCATCTCCAGAATGGGACCTTTACATTGATGAAGGCAACGTGAAGCAGGAGGAGAATTCTGACTGAGGCAGAGTGAGGCAACTCCCAGCAGTTTGTGGAAGTGGAGGTGTGGGTGGACTTGCTCCTAGACCAGGGGTCGGGAACCTTTTTGACTAAGAGAGCCATGAAAGCAAAAAATTTGGAAATTTATTTCAGTGAGAGCCATATAATATATTTTAAAAGTGAATTCAACTAAATGTCAGTATAATAAGCCTCTGAATTTATTATTTTAAATAATGTTATAACACTCACCATTAATGCGACTTCTGGTGCTGCATGGATTTGCTGATGTCTTTGTAGTCGGGTTGGTACTTGGTGAGGTTAAGCTTCATGCAAGCGTTGAGGCTTTCATCCGTTAAACGTGATCGTAGGTTGGACTTGATGTTTTTAAGATGTGAGAATGACTGCTCACATGCATACGTAGATCCAAACATGGTCAATACAGCAATACTCACACGCTGCAGTGTGTGGTATGTGACAGGAAGCGCGTTCCAAGTTTTGAGAATCAGCTGGTCTTCGGGTTGGAGTTTTTTCATTTCTGTCCACATGTGCTTGCTCGCCAACTCCGCTTTCTGTCGTGTGATTCTTTCCAAATCTTCATTCACCCACATGTCTGAGGCCTTCAGGTCAGCCACTTCTGCTTCAAAATCTCTGACGGAGACACCAGGGATGTAATTCAGGTCGGCTGTGTTCAGTGAACACTCGTTTGGATGGGTGATGAACTTAAAAAGACGAGTGTGCTCACGAAATTCTCCAAAGCGTGCTTTGAAGGACTGTAGGAGACTGGATGTGCAGCCAGCTAGCTGGTGGAGATCAAGGTTTTGAATGGGCTCACTTGCTGTGCATGCATCTTTAAATTGGCTCAGTTTTTCAAAATGTAGTAAACGACCTGTTTCAAGATCCGTGATGAAAAGCTCCAGCTTGTTTTCAAAAGCAAATACAGCTTGTTGGAGGGATAACACTGTATTTCCAATGCCTTGCATTTTCACGTTGAGCTGGTTCAGATGTTCAGTCAGATCTACGAGATAGTAAAACTTGAGGAGCCACTCGGTGTCGGCTAGCTCAGGATGCCCGACGCCTTTCATTTCAAGGAAAGTCCGGATTTCGTTCAGGCAAGCCGCAAAACGGCTAAGCACCTTCCCTCTTGACAACCAACGCACATTGCTGTGCAAAAGCAGACCAGGATAGTTATTTACAACTTCATCCAGCAGTGTTTTAAACTGGCGATCATTTAAGGCTTGGGCAACAATAAAGTTGATCACACGAATGACCAGCGACATCACTTCGCCAAACTGCCTGTCACACATCTGAGCACAAAGTGCCTCCTGGTGTATAATGCAATGGAAACTTAGGATGGGTCTATTTTCATGTTCACAGAGAAGCGCCACAAATCCTTTGTTTTTCCCCACCATACACGGAGCACCATCAGTACACACTGAGAGAAGTTTATCCATAGGTAGACTTTTTTCTTGAGCAAACTCCATGAAAGACTTGAATAAATCCTCACCTCTTGTGGACCCTTTTAATGGCAGAACAGCAAGACTTTCTTCGCGCAGTGTGTCACCAACAGCATATCTTGCAATCACGCTGAACTGCGACAAATGGCTCACGTCTGTTGACTCATCCAAAGCCAGAGAAAAGAACGGCGCTGCATTTATGTTCTTCACTTGCGTTTCCTCCACTTTGTTTGCCATCACGATGGTACGATCATGAACAGTTCTTGCCGACAGAGGCATGTCTTGTATCCGTTTGATTATCTTGTCTTTGTTCGGAAGATCATCAAAAAGTTAATTGGCTACATCCAGCATGAACGTTTTAGCATACTCGCCATCTGTGAATGGTTTTCCGTTCCTCACTATTGCTAAAGAACCAGCAAAGCTAGCCGAATTATAGTCACCTTGCCGGGTCCATACGCGGAGTTGCTGCTGGCTAGCTTGCACCCTGCTCAGAAGCTCTTGGCACGCTTTCTTTCTGCTGTCTCCCGCAGGGTATTTTGATGCAAAGGTAGCGTGGTGCGTGTCGAAGTGCCGCTTTACATTCGACCGTTTCAACGATGTAATTTTGTCATTGCAAATTAGACACACCGCAGAACCCGCTCTCTCCACAAAGGCGAATTCTTCGGTCCATTCGTCCTGAAATGTACGATACTCGTCGTCTTTTTTTCTTTTCGCCATCTTCTTCGTCGAAGGGTTAGCTTTGAGCTAATGACCGAGCAGACGCAGTCTCAGACTGATTCAAAAGGGGGCGTTTACCTGTTTTACCCAGCAACGGCAAACGTAGGCCAGTATCATCCAATTAAAATAATGGACAATTGCTCCTGCAGCCCTGAACAGGACATGCGCAGTGAAAAATCGATGGATGGATTAAAACAAGTGAGAATATTTTGTTTTATCTGCGAGCCATATGCAATCATCAAAAGAGCCACATCTGGCTCGCGAGCCATAGGTTCCCGACCCCTGTCCTAGACCATACAAAGTCAAGTGGAGACCCGGTAGATGTGTAAGCCAGAGACGATGTCGCTACAATAGATGCACCTTTGTCACAGGCCTTTAATGACAGTAATGTGAAGTTGAGCACTTTGTGGGCCCGTGGGTTGGGTAGATCTTTAACCAGGAGCAAGAGCCAATAAGCTCCCAAGCATTCACTATGTTATAGCAATTGCTTTTACATGGTGCTTGCTTAATCGCCTCAGCAACTCGGAGTTTTGTGTCGTACCTCTTCTGAAACACTCGAAGAGCATCCCCAAGTAGCAGCTGCCCCTGGGTGGCACAAGGTGGTGGCCCTGCACCGGCCTGCATGTGGACAAGAGCCTGTCAGTAGGGGGCGATGATTGATGTGTCATCTCAGTTGTGTAGTTTGTAGGTAATGTTTAGAATTTGCTACATTTTCACTCAGACGCCAGCATGCAATGGCCTACTCGTTTTGAATGACACAATAGTATGTTTTACATACACTGTGAAGCAGACTGTGCCACTTTTTTAAAAAGCTTTTTGTTAATACGATGTAACGTGATGCAGTATATTTCACTGCAGTAATCCAATTTTGTTAATATGCCTGTCAATAATTTAGAATGTATACTTGTCTGGTTTTGTGCATACTTGTAACATTTGATCTATAAGGGTCAAACATTGATTAAGTGATGTTATGACAAAGTGTGTGTGTGTTTGAAAGTAACCTGTACAGAGAACTCAGGTGGGACCCGTTGTTCTTGTGATACAGGTCAAACGGTGTTTTTGTGTTCCACTAAGCATCTGGAGCAACTCATTGTCTTTGAAATAGGTAGCACGCTCGGATCATTCATAAGTTACAAGGCATACCACTTGAAAGTTACACTATAGGAGGAGGTACATTCTCTACAACACGAATTGTAGTTTTGTCTTACGTGTTGATGTAGATTTTGTCTAACTAGGACTAGAAATGCTCCTTGCTGATTGACGTCTGGATGTTCGTTACCTATCGATTGAAGCAAACCCCACTGCTGTTGTTGAGACGCTGTGCACAATAATGGTCCAACACGTTGACGGCCTTCAGGCCAGGAAAGTCACAACATTTGCACACGAAGGACGCATTCACGCAAGCACCCCATGCTCCGTTTTGAAGTTTTAAAATGAAACATCTTTGAATTGTGTTGTGTTTTGATTTAGATTATTTCTTCATTAAAAGTTAATTTTACATCCGGAAGTCTTCGTTGAGAAGGACATTTCGTGTGAATTTTCTCTCGTCGTTAAGTAGATGGCCTTGCCGGGGGTTCGGTTCGATGCGGACTTTCACCTGTTTGGGATTGCGGGATGGAGATAAGGCGACACGGAGCTGCTGGTCGTCTGCAGATCGATTCCAACGTAATTGAACGTCTGTCCCTGCGCCTCCGTCATTTGCAGGGGGCGCTGTAAACCTACACGCGCCCCCTGCATGAAAACAACGGAAAGTGCAGCGTTCATCACGGATAAAGTTGCGCGCTTATTTTTTAAATGTTATTCTTTTATAAGGTGATGTTGATATCGAAAACTGACACATAGCTGGCATGCCATAAATAGGAAATTAACTCTGCTTATTCGAATAAATGTATTCATATATGTTGATGAACTGTTTTCAAGCAGATTTTGTGTCTCTAACGGCGACTATAGGGACCACGTGATTGTTTAAAAATGTCTCTGATTATAACTATAATTGCCTACAATTCGTCATGTGTAGCTTATTTAGACAATAATTTATTCACTACCCAAACTGTATTGACTTGAAAACATAGAGCTGATATTTATTCTTGGTTCTTTCGGTAAAGTCACGTAGAAGGGAAACAATAAAATAACAAAAATATAAAACAATTACATTCTCACGACAATTCGACTGCAACACAAGCAATCATCATCAGGTGTCACACACAGGCACACACACAGAGACACAGGCACACACAGATACAGGCACACAGTGTGTACACACACACAGTGTGCACATACACAGTGTACACACACACAGTATACACACAGAAACAGTGTGTACACACAGAAACAGTGTGTACACACAGAAACAGTGTGTACACACAGAAACAGTGTGTACACACAGAAACAGTGTGTACACACAGTAATGTCCACGTTGTAGTTGCTGAGCTCACGCACCCAAGAGGTCTCTGTTGAAGAGATGGAGCAATGGAAAATGAATCTAAATCAACTTAAACTCCATTCCCGCTCTGTGACGTCACCACTCAGCATGACCTCATCGCTGTGAAATGCCAGGGGGAGGTGTGCCTCGCTAGTGACGTCTTGCCACCAAGGTATTCACCCCAACCCCGTCCACCTTGAGCGTGACGTCACCTCTGTTTGGTCACTGCCGATTCTGTTCCGGTACAATCCTTATTTGGGCAAAGCTACGCCCAGTGACTGGCGGCTCATTAACATAATGTTACCATTAAAGCCGTCGCGAGTTTATTGCGACGGGTTCAGCGCCCACGCCCCCATCCCTCCACATATGGGCCGGCCTCATTAACATAATTTATTCATATTCTTAGTTTTTTCGGTAAAGTCACGTTGAAGAGAAACAACAAAATATATATAAAACAATAAAAATATATATTTAGTTGTTTCTCTTCAACGTGACTTTACCGAAAAAACTAAGAATATGAATTACTGCAGTCACGAAAG
Source organism: Petromyzon marinus (assembly GCF_048934315.1). NCBI lineage: Eukaryota > Metazoa > Chordata > Hyperoartia > Petromyzontiformes > Petromyzontidae > Petromyzon > Petromyzon marinus. The sequence continues at coordinate 292,016 of NW_027422917.1, read as the reverse complement.
CTTTAAATCAAAATATAATTTATTCAGTTACAGAGCCGCTCGTGGGAGGGAAGTGACGTCATGCTACTTCCTGCTGTCGCGAGGTAACAGGAAGCTGCCGTGTGAGCGCTTGCACTGAAATCCGAGGTGAGAAATTCTCATCGTTGTGGTGGTGATCGTTGTGGTGGTGGTGGTTGTTGTTTACCAAGGTAGAGCCTCGCTCTCTCAGGGATGTCAGTTGAGTAGCAGCGAGCATGGGAATCGATGTCCAGGTTGGAACTTTACAACGCGGGGCCTAGCCACGCGGGGCCTTGCCTCCTGCCCTCGCCTGATTGCGTTCACTTTAATTAATTTGTCTTCACCCGGCTCGCCACTTTGTAACTTTGTTTTATTGTAAATATTCACGCAGTTTTTATTTTCTTTTGTTAGCAGGCCAAGCCCGCTTGAGCTGCTATACCGCTCTTGTTATCAGAAGCGACCTGCCCACAACAACACAAGGTGAGGCTTTGTCAACGTGTGTGAATGTTTTGACTTAAAACTTTGGTGACTGCAGGAATTAATATTCTTGGTTCTTTCGGTAAAGTCACGTAGATAGAAAATAAAATAAAAGATAATAATTTTTCTTTTTTTAAATGAAGCAAAAAACCCCACAACGTTTCTATGGCAACATTAATGTTGAAGATGCGCGGGCTTACAGGAATATTTATGACATTTGCCCTCTCATTGCGTGCCATGACAGTGCTGTTTGCACAGTCACACAAAGTCACTGTAAGATGATTTTCTTGGTCGTGTTTTTGTTTTTTCGCTTGTTGTGGTTGCACCCGATTCAAGAGCCGAATGGCTCACGGGACTATAACCAAAATAAATCAAACTGAAAATCAAAAAACTGAAACCGCGTGATGAATTTTGGGAAAGTTTTTCACTGCATCTCCAAATATATATAAAAGGCAAAGTTGTGATTGTGTGTCTGTTCAAAATGTTTAGCGTACTTCCCAACATACAACAAACTGGAAATTTGCCATGTGGGTACTTTCCAGACTGTACACCGTGCAAACATTATACAAATACACTTTTGTTTTTTTTAGGGGGGGGGAGCTCAATAATGTATAGATTTTTTGCACAGCAAGTGAGCTGTGACGTCAAATCTGTCACGTGACCCGCGCATGTGGAAGCGTCACTCATTGTAGTGTAGCGGTTAGCGTTGTCTGTGTGTGTATCTGTGTGTGTGTCTGTGTGTGTCTGTGTGTGTGTCTGTGTGTGTATCTGTGTGTGTGTGGAAGCGTAAAGTATTGTAGTGTATCGGTTAGCGCTACACCGCGCTACGAACCCGGCGTCCCGAGTTCGATTCCCGCTCACGGCCACCACCGGCGACGATTATTTGAACCGCTTCTGGGCCTCTCCTAGGTCGAGTCAGCCTCAAACGAGGAACTGCTGTGGTGTGAACATCGCCACTGGGGAGACAAAGGCGGCCGGACGTGGTGGATCCAAGTCCCGGGCGAAGCCAGGTAGTACAGCTAGTCGTGAATACATGAATGAATATAGACGTGTAACTCACGTGTGACTGTTTATATTCATTCCTCCATGGCTCGATACTGACGTGTAGATGGTGTGGATATTCTTATTTTCTGGCTGCAGCTGACGCTGGTCTGATGGAGCAAAGGCCCTCAGCACAGCAGCTCGGTACGACAAGTCAACAATGCGACCAGCGTGCATACAGCACGGATCGGACTGGAAATTTGACACAGCACCAGAGAACTCGCACAGGAGAGAAACCCTTCAAGTGCACTGTGTGTGGGAAGACATTTTCAGATTCATCGACTCTTAAAAAACACCAGAGAACACACACGGGAGAGAAACCCTTCAAGTGCAGTGTGTGTGTGAAGGCATTTTCACGGTCATCTGCTCTTAAAATACACCAGAGAACACACACAGGAGAGAAACCCTTCAAGTGCACTGTGTGTGCGAAGGCATTTTCACGGTCATCTGCTCTTAAAACACACCAGAGAACACACACGGCAGAGAAATCCTTCTTGTGCAGTGTGTGTGGGAAGACATTTTCTGATTCATCTGCTCTTAAAACACACCAGAGAACACACACGGGAGAGAAACCCTTCAGGTGCAGTGTGTGTGGGAAGACATTTTCAGATTCATCTACTCTTAAAACACACCAGAGAACACACACGGGAGAGAAACCCTTCAAGTGCAGTGTGTGTGGGAAGGCATTTTCACGGTCATCTGCTCTTAAAAAACATCAGAAAACACACACGGGAGAGAAACCCTTCAAGTGCAGTGTGTGTGGGAAGGCATTTTCACAGTCATATGGTCTTATATCACACCAGAGAACACACACGGGAGAGAAACCCTTTAAGTGCACTGTGTGTGACAAGGCATTTGCATGGCCATCAGTTCTTGAGACCCACCAGAGAACACACACAGGAGAGAAACCCTTCAAGTGCACTGTGTGTGGGAAGGCATTTTCAGATTCATCGACTCTTAAAATACACCAGAGAACACACACGGGAGAGAAACCCTTCAAGTGCAGTATGTGTGTGAAGACGTTTTCAGATTCATTTGCTCTTAAAACACACCAGAGAACACACACAGGAGAGAAACCCTTCATTTGCAGTGTGTGTGGGAAGGCATTTCCAGAATCATCTAATATTAAAAAACACCAGAGAACACACACGGGAGAGAAACCCTTCAAGTGCAGTGTGTGTGGGACGGCATTTTCATGGTCATCTGCTCTTAAAACACACCAGAGAACACATACAGGAGAGAAACCCTTCTTGTGCAGTGTGTGTGGGAAGACATTTTCTGATTCATCTGCTCTTAAAACACACCAGAGAACACACACGGGAGAGAAACCCTTCAGGTGCACTGTGTGTGGGAAGACATTTTCAGATTCATCTACTCTTATAAAACACCACAGAACACACACGGGAGAGAAACCCTTCAAGTGCAGTGTGTGTGTGAAGGCATTTTCACGGTCATCTGCTCTTAAAACACACCAGAGAACACATACAGGAGAGAAACCCTTCTTGTGCAGTGTGTGTGGGAAGACATTTTCAGATTCATTTGCTCTTAAAACACACCAGAGAACACACACGGGAGAGAAACCCTTCAGGTGCACTGTGTGTGGGAAGACATTTTCAGATTCATTTGCTCTTAAAACACACCAGAGAACACACACAGGAGAGAAACCCTTCATTTGCAGTGTGTGTGGGAAGGCATTTCCAGAATCATCTAATATTAAAAAACACCAGAGAACACACACGGGAGAGAAACCCTTCAAGTGCAGTGTGTGCGGGACGGCATTTTCATGGTCATCTGCTCTTAAAGCACACCAGAGAACACACACGGGAGAGAAACCCTTCAAGTGCACTGTATGTGGGAAGAAATTTTCAGATTTATCTACTCTTAAAAAACACCAGAGAACACACACGGGAGAGAAACCCTTCAAGTGCAGTGTGTGTGTGAAGGCATTTTCACGGTCATCTGCTCTTAAAACACACCAGAGAACACATACAGGAGAGAAACCCTTCAGGTGCAGTGTGTGTGGGAAGACATTTTCTGATTCATCTGCTCTTAAAACACACCAGAGAACACACACGGGAGAGAAACCCTTCAGGTGCACTGTGTGTGGGAAGACATTTTCAGATTCATCTACTCTTATAAAACACCACAGAACACACACGGGAGAGAAACCCTTCAAGTGCAGTGTGTGTGTGAAGGCATTTTCACGGTCATCTGCTCTTAAAAAACACCAGAGAACACACACGGGAGAGAAACCCTTCGAATGCAGTGTGTGTGGGAAGGCATTTTCACAGTCATCTGGTCTTAAATCACACCGGAGAACACACACGGGAGAGAAAGCCTTCAAGTGCAGTGTGTGTGGGAAGGCATTTTCACAGTCATCTGCTCTTAAAAAACACCAGAGTACACACGGGAGAGAAACCCTTTAAGTGCAGTGTGTGTGGGAAGGCATTTGCACATTCATCAAATCTTCAAGTACACCAGAGAACACAGAAGCATCAGAAGATCCACAAGGAGTGGAGTCTGAAATCAGCTTGTGAAAGTCAAAGTGCCGCAATGAGCCCATCCCTCATGAAACATGAACTGGAAAAAAATCCCAGCTTGGACACTTTTAAAGGTATCGAGGTGAAATATGAAGAGGTGAAGGTGAAATGTGAAGAAGTGATGGTGAAGAGCGAAGAAGTGAAGGTGAAATGTGAAGATGAAGATTCAACTCCAAAATGGGACCTTCACATCGATGGAGGCAACGTAAAGCAGGAGGAGAATTCTGACTGAGGCAGAGCGAGGCAACTCCCAGCAGTTTGTGGAAGTGGAGGTGTGGGTGGACTTCCTCCTTGACAATCCAAAGTCAAGTGGAGACCCGGTAGATGTGTAAGCCAGAGACGATGTCGCTACAATAGATGCACCTTTGTCACGGGCCTTTAATGACAAGAACGTGAAGTTGAACACTTTGTGGGCCCATGGGTTGGGTAGATCTGTAACCAGGAGCGAGAGACAATAAGCTCCCAAGCATTCACTATGTTATAACAATTGCATTTACACGGTGCTTGCTTTATCGCCTCAGCAACTCAAAGTTTCGTGTCGTACCTCGTCTGAAACACTCGAAGAGCATCCCCAAGTAGCAGCTGCCCCTGTGTGGTACAAGGTGGTGGCCCTGCACCGGCCTGCATGTGGACAAGAGCCTGTCAGTAGGGGGCGATGATTGATGCGTCATCTCAGTTGTGTTGTTTGTAGGTAATCTTGATTCGAAGCTGTCGTGACTGCAGGAATCCACACTCTTGAGTTATTTCGGTAAAGTCACCACGTGGGTAGAAACATAACAGATCACGGCGTTTAGATCACAACACAAGCAATCGTCATCAGGTGGGACAACCACAGCAATAGAAACTGCTGAAGTAGTAGGCGCCTACTCCAGCAGTTTCTTCTTCTTGCTGCTGTGCTTGTCCCACCTGATGACGATTGCTTGTGTTGCCATCGAAACGCCGTGATCTATTATTTGTAGCGTAATGTTTAGAATTTGATACATTTTGACCCAGACGCCAGCATGCAACGGCCTACTCGTTTTGAATGACGCAACAATAGTACGTTGTACATACACTGTTAAGTAGACGGTGCGTATTTGTAAAATAACTTCTTGTTAATACGATTTAACGTGATGCAGTCAATTTCGCTGCAGTAATTCAATGTTGTTAATATGCCCGTCAATAATTTAGAATTAATACTTGTCTGATTGTGCGCGTAAATGTAACATTTTATCTGAGGGTCAAACATTGAATAAGTGATGTTAGGACAAAGTGTGTGTGTGTGTTTGAAAGTAACCTGTACAGATAACTCGGGTGAGACCCGTTGTTCTTGTGATACAGGTCAAAGGGTACTTTTGTGTTTCACAAAGCGTCTGCCTCTGGAGCAACTCATTGTCTTTGAAATAGGGAGCACGCTCGGATCATTTATCAGTTACAAGGCATACCACTTAAAAGTTACACGTATAGGAGGAGGTACATTCTCTACAACACGAATTGTAGTTTTGTCTTACGTGTTGACGTAGATTTTGTCTAGCTAGGACTATAAATGCTCCTTGCTGATTGACGTCTGGATGTTCGTACCTATCGGTTGAAGCAAACCCCACTGCTGTTGTTGAGACGCTGTGCACCAATAAGGGTCCAACACATTGACGGCCTTCAGGCCAGGAAAGTCACAACATTTGCACACGAAGGACGCATTCACGCAAGTACCCCATGCTCCGTTTTGAAGTTTTAAAATGAAGCATCTTTGAATTGTGTTGTGTTTTGAATTAGATGATTTTATTTCTTCATTAAAAGCTTGTATCAATTTACATCTGGAAGACTTCGTTGAAAAGGACATTTCGTGTGAATTTTCTCTCAACGTTAAGTGGATGGCCTTGCCGGGGGTTCGGTTCAATGCGGACACAAACAGTGTACACACACACAGTGTATACACACACACAGTGTACACACAGTACACACACACAGTGTACACACACAGTGTACACACACACAGTGTGTACACATACACAGTGTACACACACACAGTGTACACACACACAGTGTACACAAACACAGTGTACACACACACAGTGTATACACACACAGTGTACACACACAGTGTACACACACAGTGTACACAAACAGTGACACAGCGACACACACAGTGACAAAAACAAAGATACAAAGATCCCCCATATAGCCTTAGACTGTAGGGGCAAGTGCTGTTAGCGAGCACCTATGAAGGCCTGAACGGTACACGAGGGGGTGGGTGGCCAGCACCACGCCCGACCGCCTTTGTCTCCCTAGTGGCAATGTTTACACACCGCACCAGGTACTCATTTTAGGCTGAGTCGACCTAGGGGAAGCCCGGGACCGGTTCAGATAATCGTCACTGGTGTTGGCCGTGAGCGGGAATCGAACCCGGGTCGCCAGGTTCATAGCGCAGCGCGCTAACCGCTACACTATCGCTCCCCACACACAGTGACACACAGCGACACACACACAGTGACACACAGTACATCACACAGTGTACACACAGTGACACACAGTGACACAGTACACACACACAGTGTACACACACAGTGTACACACACACAGTGACACAGTGTACACACACACAGTGTACACAGTGACACAGCGACACACAGTGACACACGTGGTGTCAATAAAGTTACAGACACCACGTGGTGTCAATAAAGTTACAGGAACCGCGTGGTGTCAATAAAGTTACAGCGGCCTAGAGGGGCGGACCGCGAAGCCTCGGCGAAAACTTCGTGCCAGTAAAACCCCTCACACCCCCTAGGCAGGGATCCCCTTGACCCCTCACACCCCCTAGGCAGGGATCCCCTTGACCCCTCACACCCCCTAGGCAGGGATCCCCTTGACCCCTCACACCCCCTAGGCAGGGATCCCCTTGACCCCTCACACCCCCTAGGCAGGGATCCCCTTGACCCCTCACACCCCCTAGGCAGGGATCCCCTTGACCCCTCACACCCCTAGGCAGGGATCCCCCTATGGGCAGTGTTGAGTCTATGGTGTAGTGCTGAGTCTATGGTGCAGTGTTGAGTCAGTGGGCAGTGTTGAGTCTATGGTGCGGTGTTGAGTCTATGGTGCAGTGTTGAGTCTATGGTGCAGTGCTGAGTCTATGGTGCAGTGCTGAGTCTATGGGCAGTGTTGAGTCTATGGTGCAGTGTTGAGTCAGTGGGCAGTGTTAAGTCTATGGTGCGGTGTTGAGTCTATGGTGCAGTGTTGAGTCTATGGGCAGTGTTGAGTCTATGGTGCAGTGTTGAGTCTATGGTGCAGTGTTGAGTCTATGGTACAGTGCTGAGTCTATGGTGCAGTGCTGAGTCTATGGTGCAGTGTTGAGTCTATGGTGCAGTGCTGAGTCTATGGTGCAGTGCTGAGTCTATGGTACAGTGCTGAGTCTATTGTGCAGTGTTGAGTCTATGGTGCAGTGCTGAGTCTATGGTGCAGTGCTGAGTCTATGGTGTAGTGTTGAGTCTATGGTGCAGTGCTGAGTCTATGGTGCAGTGCTGAGTCTATGGTGCAGTGTTGAGTCTATGGTGCAGTGTTGAGTATATGGGCAGTGTTGAGTCTATGGGCAGTGTTGAGTCTATGGGCAGTGTTGAATCTATGGTGCAGTGTTGAGTCTATGGTGCAGTGTTGAGTCTATGGTGCAGTGTTGAGTCTATGGTGCAGTGTTGAGTCTATGGGCAGTGTTGAGTCTATGGTGCGGTGTTGAGTCTATGGTGCAGTGCTGAGTCTATGGTACAGTGTTGAGTCTATGGTGGTGCAGTGTTGAGTCTATGGTGCAGTGTTGAGTCTATGGGCAGTGTTGAGTCAGTGGGCAAACGTACAAAATCAGCGGGGGATCAAATACTTTTTTCGTCATCTCAGTTGTGTTGTTTGTAGGTAATCTTGATTCGAAGCTGTCGTGACTGCAGGAATCCACACTCTTGAGTTATTTCGGTAAAGTCACCACGTGGGTAGAAACATAACAGATCACGGCGTTTAGATCACAACACAAGCAATCGTCATCAGGTGGGACAACCACAGCAATAAAAACTGCTGAAGATCCCCCATATAGCCTTAGACTGTAGGGGCAAGTGCTGTTAGCGAGCACCTATGAAGGCCTGAACGGTACACGAGGGGGTGGGTGGCCAGCACCACGCCCGACCGCCTTTGTCTCCCTAGTGGCAATGTTTACACACCGCACCAGGTACTCATTTTAGGCTGAGTCGACCTAGGGGAAGCCCGGGACCGGTTCAGATAATCGTCACTGGTGTTGGCCGTGAGCGGGTATCGAACCCGGGTCGCCAGGTTCATAGCGCAGCGCGCTAACCGCTACACTATCGCTCCCCACACACAGTGACACACAGCGACACACACACAGTGACACACAGTACATCACACAGTGTACACACAGTGACACACAGTACACACACACAGTGTACACACACACAGTGTACACACACAGTGTACACACACACAGTGACACAGTGTACACACACACAGTGTACACAGTGACACAGCGACACACAGTGACACACGTGGTGTCAATAAAGTTACAGACACCACGTGGTGTCAATAAAGTTACAGGAACCGCGTGGTGTCAATAAAGTTACAGCGGCCTAGAGGGGCGGACCGCGAAGCCTCGGCGAAAACTTCGTGCCAGTAAAACCCCTCACCCCCTAGGCAGGGATCCCCTTGACCCCTCACACCCCCTAGGCAGGGATCCCCTTGACCCCTCACACCCCCTAGGCAGGGATCCCCTTGACCCCTCACACCCCCTAGGCAGGGATCCCCTTGACCCCTCACACCCCTAGGCAGGGATCCCCCTATGGGCAGTGTTGAGTCTATGGTGTAGTGCTGAGTCTATGGTGCAGTGTTGAGTCAGTGGGCAGTGTTGAGTCTATGGTGCGGTGTTGAGTCTATGGGCAGTGTTGAGTCTATGGTGCAGTGTTGAGTCTATGGTGCAGTGTTGAGTCTATGGTACAGTGCTGAGTCTATGGTGCAGTGCTGAGTCTATGGTGCAGTGTTGAGTCTATGGTGCAGTGCTGAGTCTATGGTGCAGTGCTGAGTCTATGGTACAGTGCTGAGTCTATTGTGCAGTGTTGAGTCTATGGTGCAGTGCTGAGTCTATGGTGCAGTGCTGAGTCTATGGTGTAGTGTTGAGTCTATGGTGTAGTGTTGAGTCTATGGTGCAGTGCTGAGTCTATGGTGCAGTGCTGAGTCTATGGTGCAGTGTTGAGTCTATGGTGCAGTGTTGAGTATATGGGCAGTGTTGAGTCTATGGGCAGTGTTGAGTCTATGGGCAGTGTTGAATCTATGGTGCAGTGTTGAGTCTATGGTGCAGTGTTGAGTCTATGGTGCAGTGTTGAGTCTATGGTGCAGTGTTGAGTCTATGGGCAGTGTTGAGTCTATGGTGCGGTGTTGAGTCTATGGTGCAGTGCTGAGTCTATGGTACAGTGTTGAGTCTATGGTGGTGCAGTGTTGAGTCTATGGTGCAGTGTTGAGTCTATGGGCAGTGTTGAGTCAGTGGGCAAACGTACAAAATCAGCGGGGGATCAAATACTTTTTTTCCCTCACTGTAGTAGAGACGATGGGACGAAGGGTGCTACTTCATGTATTTTTGGTAAGCCGTATAATCTTGGTGGCCTGGCAGCAGAAGGTTTCAACGAGAACTGTTTGGTTTGATCAATTAATGTGGTTGAATCAGAAATGATTTTGGTTTGTATGACGAGGCTGTTGGTGGGATCTCTTTTTATTTTTGTATAGCTACCATCATTGAGTAATTCTTTAATTTTGTTGTTATATTCTATTTTATCCATGATGACAGTGGCATTGACCTTGTCGGCTGAGAGGATGACAATGTCATCCCTCTTTTTTTAATTCATATAATAATCAGATTTCATTATTTTTATTTATTTATTCTTATTTAAATATAATCAAATTTGATTAGTTACATTTTAAACGAAATTTTATTTACTTATTATTTAAAATAATCAAATGTGATTATTTGTGGTTATAAAGAAAGGGTAAATTATTAATTAAATATTTCTGCCTTTATTTATTATGTAAAAGTGATCGAAATAGGCCAATTATTTTATTATTTAATCATTATTATTTAAAAATAATCCAATTTGATTATTTTAACTTATAATGTATATTTCTTTATTATTTAAAACAATCAAATTTTATTATTTTAACGTATGTTTTTTATTTATTTAATCTTATTTTAAAAATAATAAAATGTGGTTTTTATTTATTCTTATTTAAAAGTAATAAAATTAGATTATTGGATTTTTTATTTATTTATAATGCTTTTACAATAATCAAATTTGATTATTTTTATTTATCATTTATTATTATTTATCATTTATTATTATTTATTTAATATTATAAAAATATAATCAAATTTAATTGTAGTCCGAGTCCGGACTTCACCACTCTGGTCAATGTGTACTGACCATACTTCACCACCCTGGTCAATGTGTACTGACCATACTTCACCACTCTGGTCAATGTGTACTGACCATACTTCACCACTCTGGTCAATGTGAACTGACCATACTTCACCACTCTGGTCAATGTGACCTGACCATACTTCACCACGCTGATCAATGTGTACTGACCATACTTCACCAGGCTGGTCAATGTGTACTGACCATACTTCACCACGCTGGTCAATGTGTACTGACCATACTTCACCACGCTGGTCAATGTGTACTGACCATACTTCACCACTCTGGTCAATGTGTACTGACCATACTTCACCACTCTGGTCAATGTGTACTGACCATACTTCACCACCCTGGTCCATGTGTACTGACCATACTTCACAACGCTGGTCAATGTGACCTGACCATACTTCACCACCCTGGTCAATGTGACCTGACCATACTTCACCACCCTGGTCAATGTGTACTCACCATACTTCACCACACTGGTCAATGTGAACTGACCATACTTCACCACGCTGGTCAATGTGTACTGACCATACTTCACCACTCTGGTCAATGTGTACTGACCATACTTCACCACGCTGGTCAATGTGTACTGACCATACTTCACCACGCTGGTCAATGTGTACTGACCATACTTCACCACGCTGGTCAATGTGTACTGACCATACTTCACCACGCTGGTCAATGTGTACTGACCATACTTCACCACGCTGGTCAATGTGGACTGACCATACTTCACGACTCTGGTCAATGTGTACTGACCATACTTCACCACGCTGGTCAATGTGTACTGACCATACTTCGCCACGCTGGTCAATGTGTACTGACCATACTTCACCACTCTGGTCAATGTGTACTGACCATACTTCACCACGCTGGTCAATGTGACCTGACCATACTTCACCACGCTGGTCAATGTGTACTGACCATACTTCACCACGCTGGTCAATGTGACCTGACCATACTTCACCACGCTGGTCAATGTGAACTGACCATACTTCACCACTCTGGTCAATGTGGACTGACCATACTTCACCACGCTGGTCAATGTGTACTGACCATACTTCACCACCCTGGTCGATGTGTACTGACCATACTTCACCACCCTGGTCAATGTATACTGACCATACTTCACCACCCTGGTCAATGTGACCTGACCATACTTCACCACCCTGGTCAATGTGTACTGACCATACTTCACCACGCTGGTCAATGTGACCTGACCATACTTCACCACGCTGTTCAATGTGTACTGACCATACTTCACCACGCTGGTCAATGTGTACTGACCATACTTCACCACGCTGGTCAATGTGACCTGACCATACTTCACCACGCTGGTCAATGTGTACTGACCATACTTCACCACCCTGGTCAATGTGTACTGACCATACTTCACCACCCTGGTCAATGTGTACTGACCATACTTCACCACGCTGGTCAATGTGTACTGACCATACTTCACCACGCTGGTCAATGTGTACTGACGATACTTCACCACCCTGGTCAATGTGTACTGACCATACTTCACCACCCTAGTCAATGTGTACTGACCATACTTCACCACCCTGGTCAATGTGGACTGACCATACTTCACCACCCTGGTCAATGTGGACTGACCATACTTCACCACGCTGGTCAATGTGGACTGACCATACTTCACCACTCTGGTCAATGTGTACTGACCATACTCCACCATGCTGGTCAATGTAGACTGACCATACTTCACCACCCTGGTCAATGTGTACTGACCATACTTCACCACGCTGGTCAATGTGTACTGACCATACTTCACCACCCTGGTCAATGTGACCTGGCCATACTTCACCACTCTGGTCAATGTGTACTGACCATACTTCACCACCCTGGTCAATGTGACCTGACCATACTTCACCACTCTGGTCAATGTGGACTGACCATACTTCACCACGCTGGTCAATGTGTACTGACCATACTTCACCACCCTGGTCGATGTGTACTGACCATACTTCACCACCCTGGTCAATGTGTACTGACCATACTTCACCACCCTGGTCAATGTGTACTGACCATACTTCACCACCCTGGTCAATGTGTACTGACCATACTTCACCACTCTGGTCAATGTGTACTGACCATACTTCACCACGCTGGTCAATGTGTACTGACCATACTTCACCACGCTGGTCAATGTGTACTGACCATACTTCACCACCCTGGTCAATGTGTACTGACCATACTTCACCACGCTGGTCAATGTGACCTGACCATATTCACCACGCTGTTCAATGTGTACTGACCATACTTCACCACGCTGGTCAATGTGTACTGACCATACTTCACCACGCTGGTCAATGTGACCTGACCATACTTCACCCCGCTGGTCAATGTGTACTGACCATACTTCACCACCCTGGTCAATGTGTACTGACCATACTTCACCACCCTGGTCAATGTGTACTGACCATACTTCACCATGCTGGTCAATGTGTACTGACCATACTTCACCACGCTGGTCAATGTGTACTGACCATACTTCACCACCCTGGTCAATGTGTACTGACCATACTTCACCACCCTAGTCAATGTGTACTGACCATACTTCACCACCCTGGTCAATGTGGACTGACCATACTTCACCACCCTGGTCAATGTGGACTGACCATACTTCACCACGCTGGTCAATGTGGACTGACCATACTTCACCACTCTGGTCAATGTGTACTGACCATACTTCACCATGCTGGTCAATGTAGACTGACCATACTTCACCACCCTGGTCAATGTGTACTGACCATACTTCACCACGCTGGTCAATGTGTACTGACCATACTTCACCACCCTGGTCAATGTGACCTGACCATACTTCACCACTCTGGTCAATGTGTACTGACCATACTTCACCACCCTGGTCAATGTGACCTGACCATACTTCACCACTCTGGTCAATGTGGACTGACCATACTTCACCACGCTGGTCAATGTGTACTGACCATACTTCACCACCCTGGTCAATGTGTACTGACCATACTTCACCACTCTGGTCAATGTGTACTGACCATACTTCACCACGCTGGTCAACGTGTACTGACCATACTTCACCACGCTGGTCAATGTGTACTGACTATACTTCACCACTCTGGTCAATGTGTACTGACCATACTTCACCACGCTGGTCAATGTGTACTGACCATACTTCACCACGCTGGTCAATGTGACCTGACCATACTTCACCACGCTGGTCAATGTGTACTGACCATACTTCACCACCCTGGTCAATGTGTACTGACCATACTTCACCACTCTGGTCAATGTGAACTGACCATACTTCACCACGCTGTTCAATGTGTACTGACCATACTTCACCACGCTGGTCAATGTGTACTGACCATACTTCACCACGCTGGTCAATGTGACCTGACCATACTTCACCACGCTGGTCAATGTGTACTGACCATACTTCACCACGCTGGTCAATGTGTACTGACCATACTTCACCACCCTGGTCAATGTGTACTGACCATACTTCACCACGCTGGTCAATGTGTACTGACCATACTTCACCACGCTGGTCAATGTGGACTGACCATACTTCACCACTCTGGTCAATGTGTACTGACCATACTTCACCACGCTGGTCAATGTGTACTGACCATACTTCGCCACGCTGGTCAATGTGTACTGACCATACTTCACCACTCTGGTCAATGTGTACTGACCATACTTCACCACGCTGGTCAATGTGACCTGACCATACTTCACCACGCTGGTCAATGTGTACTGACCATACTTCACCACGCTGGTCAATGTGACCTGACCATACTTCACCACGCTGGTCAATGTGAACTGACCATACTTCACCACTCTGGTCAATGTGGACTGACCATACTTCACCACGCTGGTCAATGTGTACTGACCATACTTCACCACCCTGGTCGATGTGTACTGACCATACTTCACCACCCTGGTCAATGTATACTGACCATACTTCACCACCCTGGTCAATGTGTACTGACCATACTTCACCACCCTGGTCAATGTGTACTGACCATACTTCACCACTCTGGTCAATGTGTACTGACCATACTTCACCACGCTGGTCAATGTGACCTGACCATACTTCACCACCCTGGTCAATGTGTACTGACCATACTTCACCACGCTGGTCAATGTGACCTGACCATACTTCACCACGCTGTTCAATGTGTACTGACCATACTTCACCACGCTGGTCAATGTGTACTGACCATACTTCACCACGCTGGTCAATGTGACCTGACCATACTTCACCACGCTGGTCAATGTGTACTGACCATACTTCACCACCCTGGTCAATGTGTACTGACCATACTTCACCACCCTAGTCAATGTGTACTGACCATACTTCACCACCCTGGTCAATGTGGACTGACCATACTTCACCACCCTGGTCAATGTGGACTGACCATACTTCACCACGCTGGTCAATGTGGACTGACCATACTTCACCACTCTGTTCAATGTGTACTGCCCATACTTCACCATGCTGGTCAATGTAGACTGACCATACTTCACCACCCTGGTCAATGTGTACTGACCATACTTCACCACGCTGGTCAATGTGTACTGACCATACTTCACCACCCTGGTCAATGTGACCTGACCATACTTCACCACTCTGGTCAATGTGTACTGACCATACTTCACCACCCTGGTCAATGTGACCTGACCATACTTCACCACTCTGGTCAATGTGGACTGACCATACTTCACCACGCTGGTCAATGTGTACTGACCATACTTCACCACCCTGGTCAATGTGTACTGACCATACTTCACCACTCTGGTCAATGTGTACTGACCATACTTCACCACGCTGGTCAACGTGTACTGACCATACTTCACCACGCTGGTCAATGTGTACTGACTATACTTCACCACTCTGGTCAATGTGTACTGACCATACTTCACCACGCTGGTCAATGTGTACTGACCATACTTCACCACGCTGGTCAATGTGACCTGACCATACTTCACCACGCTGGTCAATGTGTACTGACCATACTTCACCACCCTGGTCAATGTGTACTGACCATACTTCACCACTCTGGTCAATGTGAACTGACCATACTTCACCACGCTGTTCAATGTGTACTGACCATACTTCACCACGCTGGTCAATGTGTACTGACCATACTTCACCACGCTGGTCAATGTGACCTGACCATACTTCACCACGCTGGTCAATGTGTACTGACCATACTTCACCACGCTGGTCAATGTGTACTGACCATACTTCACCACCCTGGTCAATGTGTACTGACCATACTTCACCACGCTGGTCAATGTGTACTGACCATACTTCACCACGCTGGTCAATGTGGACTGACCATACTTCACCACTCTGGTCAATGTGTACTGACCATACTTCACCACCCTGGTCAATGTGTACTGACCATACTTCGCCACGCTGGTCAATGTGTACTGACCATACTTCACCACTCTGGTCAATGTGTACTGACCATACTTCACCACGCTGGTCAATGTGACCTGACCATACTTCACCACGCTGGTCAATGTGTACTGACCATACTTCACCACGCTGGTCAATGTGACCTGACCATACTTCACCACGCTGGTCAATGTGAACTGACCATACTTCACCACTCTGGTCAATGTGGACTGACCATACTTCACCACGCTGGTCAATGTGTACTGACCATACTTCACCACCCTGGTCGATGTGTACTGACCATACTTCACCACCCTGGTCAATGTATACTGACCATACTTCACCACCCTGGTCAATGTGTACTGACCATACTTCACCACCCTGGTCAATGTGTACTGACCATACTTCACCACTCTGGTCAATGTGTACTGACCATACTTCACCACGCTGGTCAATGTGACCTGACCATACTTCACCACCCTGGTCAATGTGTACTGACCATACTTCACCACGCTGGTCAATGTGACCTGACCATACTTCACCACGCTGTTCAATGTGTACTGACCATACTTCACCACGCTGGTCAATGTGTACTGACCATACTTCACCACGCTGGTCAATGTGACCTGACCATACTTCACCACGCTGGTCAATGTGTACTGACCATACTTCACCACCCTGGTCAATGTGTACTGACCATACTTCACCACCCTGGTCAATGTGTACTGACCATACTTCACCACGCTGGTCAATGTGTACTGACCATACTTCACCACGCTGGTCAATGTGTACTGACCATACTTCACCACGCTGGTCAATGTGTACTGACCATACTTCACCACCCTGGTCAATGTGTACTGACCATACTTCACCACCCTAGTCAATGTGTACTGACCATACTTCACCACCCTGGTCAATGTGGACTGACCATACTTCACCACCCTGGTCAATGTGGACTGAACATACTTCACCACGCTGGTCAATGTGGACTGACCATACTTCACCACTCTGGTCAATGTTTACTGACCATACTCCACCACGCTGGTCAATGTAGACTGACCATACTTCACCACCCTGGTCAATGTGTACTGACCATACTTCACCACGCTGGTCAATGTGTACTGACCATACTTCACCACCCTGGTCAATGTGACCTGACCATACTTCACCACTCTGGTCAATGTGTACTGACCATACTTCACCACCCTGGTCAATGTGACCTGACCATACTTCACCACTCTGGTCAATGTGGACTGACCATACTTCACCACGCTGGTCAATGTGTACTGACCGTACTTCACCACCCTGGTCGATGTGTACTGACCATACTTCACCACCCTGGTCAATGTGTACTGACCATACTTCACCACCCTGGTCAATGTGTACTGACCATACTTCACCACCCTGGTCAATGTGTACTGACCATACTTCACCACTCTGGTGAATGTGTACTGACCATACTTCACCACGCTGGTCAATGTGTACTGACCATACTTCACCACGCTGGTCAATGTGACCTGACCATACTTCACCACGCTGGTCAATGTGTACTGACCATACTTCACCACCCTGGTCAATGTGTACTGACCATACTTCACCACTCTGGTCAATGTGAACTGACCATACTTCACCACGCTGTTCAATGTGTACTGACCATACTTCACCACGCTGGTCAATGTGTACTGACCATACTTCACCACCCTGGTCAATGTGTACTGACCATACTTCACCACGCTGGTCAATGTGACCTGACCATACTTCACCACGCTGTTCAATGTGTACTGACCATACTTCACCACGCTGGTCAATGTGTACTGACCATACTTCACCACGCTGGTCAATGTGACCTGACCATACTTCACCACGCTGGTCAATGTGTACTGACCATACTTCACCACCCTGGTCAATGTGTACTGACCATACTTCACCACCCTGGTCAATGTGTACTGACCATACTTCACCACCCTGGTCAATGTGTACTGACCATACTTCACCACGCTGGTCAATGTGTACTGACCATACTTCACCACCCTGGTCAATGTGCACTGACCATACTTCACCACCCTAGTCAATGTGTACTGACCATACATCACCACCCTGGTCAATGTGGACTGACCATACTTCACCACCCTGGTCAATGTGGACTGACCATACTTCACCACGCTGGTCAATGTGGACTGACCATACTTCACCACTCTGGTCAATGTGTACTGACCATACTTCACCATGCTGGTCAATGTAGACTGACCATACTTCACCACCCTGGTCAATGTGTACTGACCATACTTCACCACGCTGGTCAATGTGTACTGACCATACTTCACCACCCTGGTCAATGTGACCTGACCATACTTCACCACTCTGGTCAATGTGAACTGACCATACTTCACCACGCTGTTCAATGTGTACTGACCATACTTCACCACGCTGGTCAATGTGTACTGACCATACTTCACCACCCTGGTCAATGTGTACTGACCATACTTCACCACGCTGGTCAATTTGACCTGACCATACTTCACCACGCTGTTCAATGTGTACTGACCATACTTCACCACGCTGGTCAATGTGTACTGACCATACTTCACCACGCTGGTCAATGTGACCTGACCATACTTCACCACGCTGGTCAATGTGTACTGACCATACTTCACCACCCTGGTCAATGTGTACTGACCATACTTCACCACCCTGGTCAATGTGTACTGACCATACTTCACCACGCTGGTCAATGTGTACTGACCATACTTCACCACGCTGGTCAATGTGTACTGACCATACTTCACCACCCTGGTCAATGTGCACTGACCATACTTCACCACCCTAGTCAATGTGTACTGACCATACTTCACCACCCTGGTCAATGTGGACTGACCATACTTCACCACCCTGGTCAATGTGGACTGACCATACTTCACCACGCTGGTCAATGTGGACTGACCATACTTCACCACTCTGGTCAATGTGTACTGACCATACTTCACCATGCTGGTCAATGTAGACTGACCATACTTCACCACCCTGGTCAATGTGTACTGACCATACTTCACCACGCTGGTCAATGTGTACTGACCATACTTCACCACCCTGGTCAATGTGACCTGACCATACTTCACCACTCTGGTCAATGTGAACTGACCATACTTCACCACGCTGTTCAATGTGTACTGACCATACTTCACCACGCTGGTCAATGTGTACTGACCATACTTCACCACCCTGGTCAATGTGTACTGACCATACTTCACCACGCTGGTCAATGTGACCTGACCATACTTCACCACGCTGTTCAATGTGTACTGACCATACTTCACCACGCTGGTCAATGTGTACTGACCATACTTCACCACGCTGGTCAATGTGACCTGACCATACTTCACCACGCTGGTCAATGTGTACTGACCATACTTCACCACCCTGGTCAATGTGTACTGACCATACTTCACCACCCTGGTCAATGTGTACTGACCATACTTCACCACGCTGGTCAATGTGTACTGACCATACTTCACCACGCTGGTCAATGTGTACTGACCATACTTCACCACCCTGGTCAATGTGCACTGACCATACTTCACCACCCTAGTCAATGTGTACTGACCATACTTCACCACCCTGGTCAATGTGGACTGACCATACTTCACCACCCTGGTCAATGTGGACTGACCATACTTCACCACGCTGGTCAATGTGGACTGACCATACTTCACCACTCTGGTCAATGTGTACTGACCATACTTCACCACGCTGGTCAATGTAGACTGACCATACTTCACCACCCTGGTCAATGTGTACTGACCATACTTCACCACGCTGGTCAATGTGTACTGACCATACTTCACCACCCTGGTCAATGTGACCTGACAATACTTCACCACTCTGGTCAATGTGTACTGACCATACTTCACCACCCTGGTCAATGTGACCTGACCATACTTCACCACTCTGGTCAATGTGGACTGACCATACTTCACCATGCTGGTCAATGTGTACTGACCATACTTCACCACCCTGGTCAATGTGTACTGACCATACTTCACCACTCTGGTCAATGTGTACTGACCATACTTCACCACGCTGGTCAACGTGTACTGACCATACTTCACCACGCTGGTCAATGTGTACTGACCATACTTCACCACTCTGGTCAATGTGTACTGACCATACTTCACCACGCTGGTCAATGTGTACTGACCATACTTCACCACGCTGGTCAATGTGACCTGACCATACTTCACCACGCTGGTCAATGTGTACTGACCATACTTCACCACCCTGGTCAATGTGTACTGACCATACTTCACCACTCTGGTCAATGTGAACTGACCATACTTCACCACGCTGTTCAATGTGTACTGACCATACTTCACCACGCTGGTCAATGTGTACTGACCATACTTCACCACGCTGGTCAATGTGACCTGACCATACTTCACCACGCTGGTCAATGTGTACTGACCATACTTCACCACGCTGGTCAATGTGTACTGACCATACTTCACCACCCTGGTCAATGTGTACTGACCATACTTCACCACCCTGGTCAATGTGTACTGACCATACTTCACCACTCTGGTCAATGTGTACTGACCATACTTCACCACCCTGGTCAATGTGTACTGACCATACTTCACCACCCTGGTCAATGTGTACTGACCATACTTCACCACCCTGGTCAATGTGTACTGACCATACTTCACCACGCTGGTCAATGTGACCTGACCATACTTCACCACGCTGGTCAATGTGTACTGACCATATTTCACCACGCTGGTCAATGTGTACTGACCATACTTCACCAAGCTGGTCAATGTGTACTGACCATACTTCACCACGCTGGTCAATGTGACCTGACCATACTTCACCACGCTGGTCAATGTGTACTGACCATACTTCACCACGCTGGTCAATGTGTACTGACCATACTTCACCACGCTGGTCAATGTGTACTGACCATACTTCACCACTCTGGTCAATGTGACGTGACCATACTTCACCACGCTGGTCAATGTGTACTGACCATACTTCACCACGCTGGTCAATGTGTACTGACCATACTTCACCACGCTGGTCAATGTGACCTGACCATACTTCACCACCCTGGTCAATGTGTACTGACCATACTTCACCACCCTGGTCAATGTGTACTGACCATACTTCACCACCCTGGTCAATGTGTACTGACCATACTTCACCACGCTGGTCAATGTGTACTGACCATACTTCACCACCCTGGTCAATGTGACCTGACCATACTTCACCACTCTGGTCAATGTGTACTGACCATACTTCACCACCCTGGTCAATGTGACCTGACCATACTTCACCACCCTGGTCAATGTGTACTGACCATACTTTCACCACCCTGGTCAATGTGTACTGACCATACTTCACCACGCTGGTCAATGTGTACTGACCATACTTCACCACCCTGGTCAATGTGACCTGACCATACTTCACCACTCTGGTCAATGTGTACTGACCATACTTCACCACCCTGGTCAATGTGACCTGACCATACTTCACCACGCTGGTCAATGTGACCTGACCATACTTCACCACTCTGGTCAATGTGTACTGACCATACTTCACCACGCTGGTCAATGTGTACTGACCATACTTCACCACGCTGGTCAATGTGACCTGACCATACTTCACCACGCTGGTCAATGTGTACTGACCATAATTCACCACGCTGGTCAATGTGTACTGACCATACTTCACCACTCTGGTCAATGTGACCTGACCATACTTCACCACGCTGGTCAATGTGACCTGACCATACTTCACCACGCTGGTCAATGTGTACTGACCATACTTCACCACGCTGGTCAATGTGTACTGACCATACTTCACCAAGCTGGTCAATGTGTACTGACCATACTTCACCACGCTGGTCAATGTGACCTGACCATACTTCACCACGCTGGTCAATGTGTACTGACCATACTTCACCACGCTGGTCAATGTGTACTGACCATACTTCACCACGCTGGTCAATGTGACCTGACCATACTTCACCACCCTGGTCAATGTGTACTGACCATACTTCACCACGCTGGTCAATGTGTACTGACCATACTTCACCACGCTGGTCAATGTGACCTGACCATACTTCACCACGCTGGTCAATGTGGACTGACCATACTTCACCACGCTGGTCAATGTGTACTGACCATACTTCACCACGCTGGTCAATGTGTACTGACCATACTTCACCACGCTGGTCAATGTGACCTGACCATACTTCACCACGCTGGTCAATGTGTACTGACCATAATTCACCACGCTGGTCAATGTGTACTGACCATACTTCACCACTCTGGTCAATGTGACCTGACCATACTTCACCACGCTGGTCAATGTGACCTGACCATACTTCACCACGCTGGTCAATGTGTACTGACCATACTTCACCACGCTGGTCAATGTGTACTGACCATACTTCACCAAGCTGGTCAATGTGTACTGACCATACTTCACCACGCTGGTCAATGTGACCTGACCATACTTCACCACGCTGGTCAATGTGTACTGACCATACTTCACCACGCTGGTCAATGTGTACTGACCATACTTCACCACGCTGGTCAATGTGTACTGACCATACTTCACCACTCTGGTCAATGTGACCTGACCATACTTCACCACGCTGGTCAATGTGTACTGACCATACTTCACCACGCTGGTCAATGTGTACTGACCATACTTCACCACGCTGGTCAATGTGACCTGACCATACTTCACCACCCTGGTCAATGTGTACTGACCATACTTCACCACCCTGGTCAATGTGTACTGACCATACTTCACCACCCTGGTCAATGTGTACTGACCATACTTCACCACGCTGGTCAATGTGTACTGACCATTCTTCACCACCCTGGTCAATGTGACCTGACCATACTTCACCACTCTGGTCAATGTGTACTGACCATACTTCACCACCCTGGTCAATGTGTACTGACCATACTTCACCACCCTGGTCAATGTGTACTGACCATACTTCACCACCCTGGTCAATGTGTACTGACCATACTTCACCACCCTGGTCAATGTGTACTGACCATACTTCACCACCCTGGTCAATGTGTACTGACCATACTTCACCACTCTGGTCAATGTGTACTGACCATACTTCACCACGCTGGTCAATGTGTACTGACCATACTTCACCACGCTGGTCAATGTGTACTGACCATACTTCACCACGCTGGTCAATGTGACCTGACCATACTTCACCGACGCTGGTCAATGTGTACTGACCATTATTCACCACGCTGGTCAATGTGTACTGACCATACTTCACCACGCTGGTCAATGTGTACTGACCATACTTCACCACTCTGGTCAATGTGACCTGACCATACTTCAGCACGCTGGTCAATGTGACCTGACCATACTTCACCACGCTGGTCAATGTGTACTGACCATACTTCACCATGCTGGTCAATGTGTACTGACCATACTTCACCAAGCTGGTCAATGTGTACTGACCATACTTCACCACGCTGGTCAATGTGACCTGACCATACTTCACCACGCTGGTCAATGTGTACTGACCATACTTCACCACGCTGGTCAATGTGTACTGACCATACTTCACCACGCTGGTCAATGTGACCTGACCATACTTCACCACCCTGGTCAATGTGTACTGACCATACTTCACCACGCTGGTCAATGTGTACTGACCATACTTCACCACGCTGGTCAATGTGACCTGACCATACTTCACCACGCTGGTCAATGTGGACTGACCATACTTCACCACGCTGGTCAATGTGTACTGACCATACTTCACCACGCTGGTCAATGTGTACTGACCATACTTCACCACGCTGGTCAATGTGACCTGACCATACTTCACCACGCTGGTCAATGTGTACTGACCATAATTCACCACGCTGGTCAATGTGTACTGACCATACTTCACCACTCTGGTCAATGTGACCTGACCATACTTCACCACGCTGGTCAATGTGACCTGACCATACTTCACCACGCTGGTCAATGTGTACTGACCATACTTCACCACGCTGGTCAATGTGTACTGACCATACTTCACCAAGCTGGTCAATGTGTACTGACCATACTTCACCACGCTGGTCAATGTGACCTGACCATACTTCACCACGCTGGTCAATGTGTACTGACCATACTTCACCACGCTGGTCAATGTGTACTGACCATACTTCACCACGCTGGTCAATGTGTACTGACCATACTTCACCACTCTGGTCAATGTGACCTGACCATACTTCACCACGCTGGTCAATGTGTACTGACCATACTTCACCACGCTGGTCAATGTGTACTGACCATACTTCACCACGCTGGTCAATGTGACCTGACCATACTTCACCACCCTGGTCAATGTGTACTGACCATACTTCACCACCCTGGTCAATGTGTACTGACCATACTTCACCACCCTGGTCAATGTGTACTGACCATACTTCACCACGCTGGTCAATGTGTACTGACCATTCTTCACCACCCTGGTCAATGTGACCTGACCATACTTCACCACTCTGGTCAATGTGTACTGACCATACTTCACCACCCTGGTCAATGTGTACTGACCATACTTCACCACCCTGGTCAATGTGTACTGACCATACTTCACCACCCTGGTCAATGTGTACTGACCATACTTCACCACCCTGGTCAATGTGTACTGACCATACTTCACCACCCTGGTCAATGTGTACTGACCATACTTCACCACTCTGGTCAATGTGTACTGACCATACTTCACCACGCTGGTCAATGTGTACTGACCATACTTCACCACGCTGGTCAATGTGTACTGACCATACTTCACCACGCTGGTCAATGTGACCTGACCATACTTCACCGACGCTGGTCAATGTGTACTGACCATTATTCACCACGCTGGTCAATGTGTACTGACCATACTTCACCACGCTGGTCAATGTGTACTGACCATACTTCACCACTCTGGCCAATGTGACCTGACCATACTTCAGCACGCTGGTCAATGTGACCTGACCATACTTCACCACGCTGGTCAATGTGTACTGACCATACTTCACCATGCTGGTCAATGTGTACTGACCATACTTCACCAAGCTGGTCAATGTGTACTGACCATACTTCACCACGCTGGTCAATGTGACCTGACCATATTTCACCACGCTGGTCAATGTGTACTGACCATACTTCACCACGCTGGTCAATGTGTACTGACCATACTTCACCACGCTGGTCAATGTGTACTGACCATACTTCACCACTCTGGTCAATGTGTACTGACCATACTTCACCACGCTGGTCAATGTGGACTGACCATACTTCACCACGCTGGTCAATGTGTACTGACCATACTTCACCACCCTGGTCAATGTGTACTGACCATACTTCACCACCCTGGTCAATGTGTACTGACCATACTTCACCACCCTGGTCAATGTGTACTGACCATACTTCACCACGCTGGTCAATGTGTACTGACCATACTTCACCACCCTGGTCAATGTGACCTGACCATACTTCACCACTCTGGTCAATGTGTACTGACCATACTTCACCACCCTGGTCAATGTGACCTGACCATACTTCACCACGCTGGTC
This sequence comes from Petromyzon marinus, assembly GCF_048934315.1. Lineage (NCBI taxonomy): Eukaryota > Metazoa > Chordata > Hyperoartia > Petromyzontiformes > Petromyzontidae > Petromyzon > Petromyzon marinus. Next base: position 266,526 of record NW_027422917.1, on the reverse strand, counting down.
AATGTGACCTGACCATACTTCACCACTCTGGTCAATGTGTACTGACCATACTTCACCACGCTGGTCAATGTGACCTGACCATACTTCACCACGCTGGTCAATGTGTACTGACCATACTTCACCACCCTGGTCAATGTGCACTGACCATACTTCACCACCCTGGTCAATGTGTACTGACCATACTTCACCACGCTGGTCAATGTGTACTGACCATACTTCACCACCCTGGTCAATGTGACCTGACCATACTTCACCACTCTGGTCAATGTGTTCTGACCATACTTCACCACCCTGGTCAATGTGACCTGACCATACTTCACCACGCTGGTCAATGTGACCTGACCATACTTCACCACTCTGGTCAATGTGGACTGACCATACTTCACCACGCTGGTCAATGTGTACTGACCATACTTCACCACCCTGGTCAATGTGTACTGACCATACTTCACCACCTTGGTCAATGTGTACTGACCATACTTCACCACCCTGGTCAATGTGTACTGACCATACTTCACCACCCTGGTCAATGTGTACTGACCATACTTCACCACCCTGGTCAATGTGTACTGACCATACTTCACCACCCTGGTCAATGTGTCCTGACCATACTTCACCACCCTGGTCAATGTGTACTGACCATACTTCACCACTCTGGTCAATGTGTAATGACCATACTTCACCACGCTGGTCAATGTGTACTGACCATACTTCACCACGCTGGTCAATGTGTACTGACCATACTTCACCACGCTGGTCAATGTGACCTGACCATACTTCACCACGCTGGTCAATGTGTACTGACCATTATTCACCACGCTGGTCAATGTGTACTGACCATACTTCACCACTCTGGTCAATGTGACCTGACCATACTTCACCACGCTGGTCAATGTGACCTGACCATACTTCACCACGCTGGTCAATGTGTACTGACCATACTTCACCACGCTGGTCAATGTGTACTGACCATACTTCACCAAGCTGGTCAATGTGTACTGACCATACTTCACCACGCTGGTCAATGTGACCTGACCATACTTCACCACGCTGGTCAATGTGTACTGACCATACTTCACCACGCTGGTCAATGTGTACTGACCATACTTCACCACGCTGGTTAATGTGTACTGACCATACTTCACCACCCTGGTCAATGTGTACTGACCATACTTCACCACCCTGGTCAATGTGTACTGACCATACTTCACCACGCTGGTCAATGTGTACTGACCATACTTCACCACCCTGGTCAATGTGACCTGACCATACTTCACCACTCTGGTCAATGTGTACTGACCATACTTCACTACCCTGGTCAATGTGACCTGACCATACTTCACCACGCTGGTCAATGTGACCTGACCATACTTCACCACTCTGGTCAATGTGTACTGACCATACTTCACTACCCTGGTCAATGTGACCTGACCATACTTCACCACGCTGGTCAATGTGACCTGACCATACTTCACCACTCTGGTCAATGTGTACTGACCATACTTCACCACGCTGGTCAATGTGACCTGACCATACTTCACCACGCTGGTCAATGTGTACTGACCATTATTCACCACGCTGGTCAATGTGTACTGACCATACTTCACCACGCTGGTCAATGTGTACTGACCATACTTCACCACGCTGGTCAATGTGTAGTGACCATACTTCACCACGCTGGTCAATGTGGACTGACCATACTTCACCACGCTGGTCAATGTGTACTGACCATACTTCACCACCCTGGTCAATGTGTACTGACCATACTTCACCACCCTGGTCAATGTGTACTGACCATACTTCACCACCCTGGTCAATGTGTACTGACCATACTTCACCACGCTGGTCAATGTGTACTGACCATACTTCACCACCCTGGTCAATGTGACCTGACCATACTTCACCACTCTGGTCAATGTGTACTGACCATACTTCACTACCCTGGTCAATGTGACCTGACCATACTTCACCACGCTGGTCAATGTGACCTGACCATACTTCACCACTCTGGTCAATGTGTACTGACCATACTTCACTACCCTGGTCAATGTGACCTGACCATACTTCACCACGCTGGTCAATGTGACCTGACCATACTTCACCACTCTGGTCAATGTGTACTGACCATACTTCACCACGCTGGTCAATGTGACCTGACCATACTTCACCACGCTGGTCAATGTGTACTGACCATTATTCACCACGCTGGTCAATGTGTACTGACCATACTTCACCACGCTGGTCAATGTGTACTGACCATACTTCACCACGCTGGTCAATGTGACCTGACCATACTTCACCACGCTGGTCAATGTGACCTGACCATACTTCACCACGCTGGTCAATGTGTACTGACCATACTTCACCACGCTGGTCAATGTGTACTGACCATACTTCACCAAGCTGGTCAATGTGTACTGACCATACTTCACCACGCTGGTCAATGTGACCTGACCATACTTCACCACGCTGGTCAATGTGTACTGACCATACTTCACCACGCTGGTCAATGTGTACTGACCATACTTCACCACGCTGGTCAATGTGTACTGACCATTATTCACCACGCTGGTCAATGTGTACTGACCATACTTCACCACGCTGGTCAATGTGTACTGACCATACTTCACCACTCTGGTCAATGTGACCTGACCATACTTCACCACGCTGGTCAATGTGACCTGACCATACTTCACCACGCTGGACAATGTGTACTGACCATACTTCACCACGCTGGTCAATGTGTACTGACCATACTTCACCAAGCTGGTCAATGTGTACTGACCATACTTCACCACGCTGGTCAATGTGACCTGACCATACTTCACCACGCTGGTCAATGTGTACTGACCATACTTCACCACGCTGGTCAATGTGTACTGACCATACTTCACCACGCTGGTCAATGTGTACTGACCATACTTCACCACTCTGGTCAATGTGTACTGACCATACTTCACCACGCTGGTCAATGTGGACTGACCATACTTCACCACGCTGGTCAATGTGTACTGACCATACTTCACCACCCTGGTCAATGTGTACTGACCATACTTCACCACCCTGGTCAATGTGTACTGACCATACTTCACCACCCTGGTCAATGTGTACTGACCATACTTCACCACGCTGGTCAATGTGTACTGACCATACTTCACCACCCTGGTCAATGTGACCTGACCATACTTCACCACTCTGGTCAATGTGTACTGACCATACTTCACCACCCTGGTCAATGTGACCTGACCATACTTCACCACGCTGGTCAATGTGACCTGACCATACTTCACCACTCTGGTCAATGTGGACTGACCATACTTCACCACGCTGGTCAATGTGTACTGACCATACTTCACCACCCTGGTCAATGTGTACTGACCATACTTCACCACCCTGGTCAATGTGTACTGACCATACTTCACCACCCTGGTCAATGTGTACTGACCATACTTCACCACCCTGGTCAATGTGTACTGACCATACTTCACCACCCTGGTCAATGTGTACTGACCATACTTCACCACCCTGGTCAATGTGTACTGACCATACTTCACCACCCTGGTCAATGTGTACTGACCATACTTCACCACTCTGGTCAATGTGTAATGACCATACTTCACCACGCTGGTCAATGTGTACTGACCATACTTCAACACGCTGGTCAATGTGTACTGACCATACTTCACCACGCTGGTCAATGTGGACTGACCATACTTCACCACGCTGGTCAATGTGTACTGACCATTATTCACCACGCTGGTCAATGTGTACTGACCATACTTCACCACGCTGGTCAATGTGTACTGACCATACTTCACCACTCTGGTCAATGTGACCTGACCATACTTCACCACGCTGGTCAATGTGACCTGACCATACTTCACCACGCTGGTCAATGTGTACTGACCATACTTCACCACGCTGGTCAATGTGTACTGACCATACTTCACCAAGCTGGTCAATGTGTACTGACCATACTTCACCACGCTGGTCAATGTGACCTGACCATACTTCACCACGCTGGTCAATGTGTACTGACCATACTTCACCACGCTGGTCAATGTGTACTGACCATACTTCACCACGCTGGTCAATGTGTACTGACCATTATTCACCACGCTGGTCAATGTGTACTGACCATACTTCACCACGCTGGTCAATGTGTACTGACCATACTTCACCACTCTGGTCAATGTGACCTGACCATACTTCACCACGCTGGTCAATGTGACCTGACCATACTTCACCACGCTGGTCAATGTGTACTGACCATACTTCACCACGCTGGTCAATGTGTACTGACCATACTTCACCAAGCTGGTCAATGTGTACTGACCATACTTCACCACGCTGGTCAATGTGACCTGACCATACTTCACCACGCTGGTCAATGTGTACTGACCATACTTCACCACGCTGGTCAATGTGTACTGACCATACTTCACCACGCTGGTCAATGTGTACTGACCATACTTCACCACTCTGGTCAATGTGTACTGACCATACTTCACCACGCTGGTCAATGTGGACTGACCATACTTCACCACGCTGGTCAATGTGTACTGACCATACTTCACCACCCTGGTCAATGTGTACTGACCATACTTCACCACCCTGGTCAATGTGTACTGACCATACTTCACCACCCTGGTCAATGTGTACTGACCATACTTCACCACGCTGGTCAATGTGTACTGACCATACTTCACCACCCTGGTCAATGTGACCTGACCATACTTCACCACTCTGGTCAATGTGTACTGACCATACTTCACCACCCTGGTCAATGTGACCTGACCATACTTCACCACGCTGGTCAATGTGACCTGACCATACTTCACCACTCTGGTCAATGTGGACTGACCATACTTCACCACGCTGGTCAATGTGTACTGACCATACTTCACCACCCTGGTCAATGTGTACTGACCATACTTCACCACCCTGGTCAATGTGTACTGACCATACTTCACCACCCTGGTCAATGTGTACTGACCATACTTCACCACCCTGGTCAATGTGTACTGACCATACTTCACCACCCTGGTCAATGTGTACTGACCATACTTCACCACCCTGGTCAATGTGTACTGACCATACTTCACCACCCTGGTCAATGTGTACTGACCATACTTCACCACTCTGGTCAATGTGTAATGACCATACTTCACCACGCTGGTCAATGTGTACTGACCATACTTCAACACGCTGGTCAATGTGTACTGACCATACTTCACCACGCTGGTCAATGTGGACTGACCATACTTCACCACGCTGGTCAATGTGTACTGACCATTATTCACCACGCTGGTCAATGTGTACTGACCATACTTCACCACGCTGGTCAATGTGTACTGACCATACTTCACCACTCTGGTCAATGTGACCTGACCATACTTCACCACGCTGGTCAATGTGACCTGACCATACTTCACCACGCTGGTCAATGTGTACTGACCATACTTCACCACGCTGGTCAATGTGTACTGACCATACTTCACCAAGCTGGTCAATGTGTACTGACCATACTTCACCACGCTGGTCAATGTGACCTGACCATACTTCACCACGCTGGTCAATGTGTACTGACCATACTTCACCACGCTGGTCAATGTGTACTGACCATACTTCACCACGCTGGTCAATGTGTACTGACCATACTTCACCACTCTGGTCAATGTGTACTGATCATACTTCACCACGCTGGTCAATGTGGACTGACCATACTTCACCACGCTGTTCAATGTGTACTGACCATACTTCACCACCCTGGTCAATGTATACTGACCATACTTCACCACCCTGGTCAATGTGTACTGACCATACTTCACCACCCTGGTCAATGTGTACTGACCATACTTCACCACGCTGGTCAATGTGTACTGACCATACTTCACCACCCTGGTCAATGTGACCTGACCATACTTCACCACTCTGGTCAATGTGTACTGACCATACTTCACCACCCTGGTCAATGTGACCTGACCATACTTCACCACGCTGGTCAATGTGACCTGACCATACTTCACCACTCCGGTCAATGTGTACTGACCATACTTCACCACGCTGGTCAATGTGACCTGACCATACTTCACCACGCTGGTCAATGTGTACTGACCATTATTCACCACGCTGGTCAATGTGTACTGACCATACTTCACCACGCTGGTCAATGTGTACTGACCATACTTCACCACTCTGGTCAATGTGACCTGACCATACTTAACCACGCTGGTCAATGTGACCTGACTATACTTCACCACGCTGGTCAATGTGTACTGACCATACTTCACCACGCTGGTCAATGTGTACTGACCATACTTCACCAAGCTGGTCAATGTGTACTGACCATACTTCACCACGCTGGTCAATGTGACCTGACCATACTTCACCACGCTGGTCAATGTGTACTGACCATACTTCACCACGCTGGTCAATGTGTACTGACCATACTTCACCACGCTGGTCAATGTGTACTGACCATACTTCACCACGCTGGTCAATGTGTACTGACCATACTTCACCACGCTGGTCAATGTGTACTGACCATACTTCACCACTCTGGTCAATGTGTACTGACCATACTTCACCACGCTGGTCAATGTGGACTGACCATACTTCACCACGCTGGTCAATGTGTACTGACCATACTTCACCACCCTGGTCAAAGTGTACTGACCATACTTCACCACCCTGGTCAATGTGTACTGACCATACTTCACCACCCTGGTCAATGTGTACTGACCATACTTCACCACGCTGGTCAATGTGTACTGACCATACTTCACCACCTTGGTCAATGTGACCTGACCATACTTCACCACTCTGGTCAATGTGTACTGACCATACTTCACCACCCTGGTAAATGTGACCTGACCATACTTCACCACGCTGGTCAATGTGACCTGACCATACTTCACCACTCTGGTCAATGTGGACTGACCATACTTCACCACGCTGGTCAATGTGTACTGACCATACTTCACCACCCTGGTCAATGTGTACTGACTATACTTCACCACCCTGGTCAATGTGTACTGACCATACTTCACCACCCTGGTCAATGTGTACTGACCATACTTCACCACCCTGGTCAATGTGTACTGACCATACTTCACCACGCTGGTCAATGTGTACTGACCATACTTCACCACCCTGGTCAATGTGACCTGACCATACTTCACCACTCTGGTCAATGTGTACTGACCATACTTCACCACCCTGGTCAATGTGTACTGACCATACTTCACCACGCTGGTCAATGTGTACTGACCATACTTCACCACACTGGTCAATGTGTACTGACCATACTTCACCACGCTGGTCAATGTGACCTGACCATACTTCACCACCCTGGTCAATGTGTACTGACCATACTTCACCACGCTGGTCAATGTGGACTGACCATACTTCACCACGCTGGTCAATGTGACCGGACCATACTTCACCACCCTGGTCAATGTGTACTGACCATACTTCACCACCCTGGTCAATGTGTACTGACCATACTTCACCATGCTGGTCAATGTGTACTGACCATACTTCACCACCCTGATCAATGTGACCTGACCATACTTCACCACTCTGGTCAATGTGTACTGACCATACTTCACCACCCTGGTCAATGTGTACTGACCATACTTCACCACCCTGGTCAATGTGTACTGACCATACTTCACCACCCTGGTCAATGTGTACTGACCATACTTCACCACCCTGGTCAATGTGTACTGACCATACTTCACCACGCTGGTCAATGTGTACTGACCATACTTCACCACGCTGGTCAATGTGACCTGACCATACTTCACCACTCTGGTTAATGTGGACTGACCATACTTCACCACGCTGGTCAATGTGGACTGACCATACTTCACCAGGCTGGTCAATGTGGACTGACCATACTTCACCACGCTGGTCAATGTGTACTGACCATACTTCACCACGCTGGTCAATGTGTACTGACCATACTTCACCACGCTGGTCAATGTGTACTGACCATACTTCACCAAGCTGGTCAATGTGTACTGACCATACTTCACCACGCTGGTCAATGTGACCTGACAATACTTCACCACGCTGGTCAATGTGTACTGACCATACTTCACCACGCTGGTCAATGTGTACTGACCATACTTCACCACGCTGGTCAATGTGTACTGACCATACTTCACCACTCTGGTCAATGTGACCTGACCATACTTCACCACGCTGGTCAATGTGTACTGACCATACTTCACCACGCTGGTCAATGTGTACTGACCATACTTCACCACGCTGGTCGATGTGACCTGACCATACTTCACCACCCTGGTCAATGTGTACTGACCATACTTCACCACCCTGGTCAATGTGACCTGACCATACTTCACCACTCTGGTCAATGTGTACTGACCATACTTCACCACCCTGGTCAATGTGACCTGACCATACTTCACCACGCTGGTCAATGTGTACTGACCATACTTCACCACCCTGGTCAATGTGTACTGACCATACTTCACCACCCTGGTCAATGTGTACTGACCATACTTCACCACCCTGGTCAATGTGTACTGACCATACATCACCACCCTGGTCAATGTGTACTGACCATACTTCACCACTCTGGTCAATGTGTACTGACCATACTTCACCACGCTGGTCAATGTGTACTGACCATACTTCACCACGCTGGTCAATGTGTACTGACCATACTTCACCACGCTGGTCAATGTGACCTGACCATACTTCACCACGCTGGTCAATGTGTACTGACCATTATTCACCACGCTGGTCAATGTGTACTGACCATACTTCACCACGCTGGTCAATGTGTACTGACCATACTTCACCACTCTGGTCAATGTGACCTGACCATACTTCAGCACGCTGGTCAATGTGACCTGACCATACTTCACCACGCTGGTCAATGTGTACTGACCATACTTCACCACGCTGGTCAATGTGTACTGACCATACTTCACCAAGCTGGTCAATGTGACCTGACCATACTTCACCACGCTGGTCAATGTGTACTGACCATACTTCACCACGCTGGTCAATGTGTACTGACCATACTTCACCACGCTGGTCAATGTGTACTGACCATACTTCACCACTCTGGTCAATGTGTACTGACCATACTTCACCACGCTGGTCAATGTGGACTGACCATACTTCACCACGCTGGTCAATGTGTACTGACCATACTTCACCACCCTGGTCAATGTGTACTGACCATACTTCACCACCCTGGTCAATGTGTACTGACCATACTTCACCACCCTGGTCAATGTGTACTGACCATACTTCACCACGCTGGTCAATGTGTACTGACCATACTTCACCACCCTGGTCAATGTGTACTGACCATACTTCACCACCCTGGTCAATGTGACCTGACCATACTTCACCACTCTGGTCAATGTGTACTGACCATACTTCACCACCCTGGTCAATGTGACCTGACCATACTTCACCACGCTGGTCAATGTGACCTGACCATACTTCACCACTCTGGTCAATGTGTACTGACCATACTTCACCACGCTGGTCAATGTGACCTGACCATACTTCACCACGGTGGTCAATGTGTACTGACCATACTTCACCACGCTGGTCAATGTGACCTGACCATACTTCACCACGCTGGTCAATGTGACCTGACCATACTTCACCACGCTGGTCAATGTGTACTGACCATACTTCACCACGCTGGTCAATGTGTACTGACCATACTTCACCACGCTGGTCAATGTGACCTGACCATACTTCACCACGCTGGTCAATGTGTACTGACCATACTTCACCACGCTGGTCAATGTGTACTGACCATACTTCACCACGCTGGTCAATGTGTACTGACCATACTTCACCACTCTGGTCAATGTGTACTGACCATACTTCACCACGCTGGTCAATGTGGACTGACCATACTTCACCACGCTGGTCAATGTGTACTGACCACACTTCACCACCCTGGTCAATGTGTACTGACCACACTTCACCACCCTGGTCAATGTGTACTGACCATACTTCACCACCCTGGTCAATGTGTACTGACCATACTTCACCACGCTGGTCAATGTGTACTGACCATACTTCACCACGCTGGTCAATGTGACCTGACCATACTTCACCACTCTGGTCAATGTGTACTGACCATACTTCACCACCCTGGTCAATGTGACCTGACCATACTTCACCACGCTGGTCAATGTGACCTGACCATACTTCACCACGCTGGTCAATGTGTACTGACCATACTTCACCACCCTGGTCAATGTGTACTGACCATACTTCACCACCCTGGTCAATGTGTACTGACCATACTTCACCACCCTGGTCAATGTGTACTGACCATACTTCACCACCCTGGTCAATGTGTACTGACCATACTTCACCACCAAGGTCAATGTGTACTGACCATACTTCACCACCCTGGTCAATGTGTACTGACCATACTTCACCACCCTGGTCAATGTGTACTGACCATACTTCACCACTCTGGTCAATGTGTAATGACCATACTTCACGCTGGTCAATGTGTACTGACCATACTTCACCACGCTGGTCAATGTGTACTGACCATACTTCACCACGCTGGTCAATGTGACCTGACCATACTTCACCACGCTGGTCAATGTGTACTGACCATTATTCACCACGCTGGTCAATGTGTACTGACCATACTTCACCACGCTGGTCAATGTGTACTGACCATACTTCACCACTCTGGTCAATGTGACCTGACCATACTTCACCACGCTGGTCAATGTGACCTGACCATACTTCACCACGCTGGTCAATGTGTACTGACCATACTTCACCACGCTGGTCAATGTGTACTGACCATACTTCACCAAGCTGGTCAATGTGTACTGACCATACTTCACCACGCTGGTCAATGTGTACTGACCATACTTCACCACGCTGGTCAATGTGGACTGACCATACTTCACCACGCTGGTCAATGTGTACTGACCATACTTCACCACTCTGGTCAATGTGTACTGACCATACTTCACCACGCTGGTCAATGTGGACTGACCATACTTCACCACCCTGGTCAATGTGTACTGACCATACATCACCACCCTGGTCAATGTGTACTGACCATACTTCACCACTCTGGTCAATGTGTACTGACCATACTTCACCACGCTGGTCAATGTGTACTGACCATACTTCACCACGCTGGTCAATGTGTACTGACCATACTTCACCACGCTGGTCAATGTGACCTGACCATACTTCACCACGCTGGTCAATGTGTACTGACCATTATTCACCACGCTGGTCAATGTGTACTGACCATACTTCACCACGCTGGTCAATGTGTACTGACCATACTTCACCACTCTGGTCAATGTGACCTGACCATACTTCAGCACGCTGGTCAATGTGACCTGACCATACTTCACCACGCTGGTCAATGTGTACTGACCATACTTCACCACGCTGGTCAATGTGTACTGACCATACTTCACCAAGCTGGTCAATGTGACCTGACCATACTTCACCACGCTGGTCAATGTGTACTGACCATACTTCACCACGCTGGTCAATGTGTACTGACCATACTTCACCACGCTGGTCAATGTGTACTGACCATACTTCACCACTCTGGTCAATGTGTACTGACCATACTTCACCACGCTGGTCAATGTGGACTGACCATACTTCACCACGCTGGTCAATGTGTACTGACCATACTTCACCACCCTGGTCAATGTGTACTGACCATACTTCACCACCCTGGTCAATGTGTACTGACCATACTTCACCACCCTGGTCAATGTGTACTGACCATACTTCACCACGCTGGTCAATGTGTACTGACCATACTTCACCACCCTGGTCAATGTGTACTGACCATACTTCACCACCCTGGTCAATGTGACCTGACCATACTTCACCACTCTGGTCAATGTGTACTGACCATACTTCACCACCCTGGTCAATGTGACCTGACCATACTTCACCACGCTGGTCAATGTGACCTGACCATACTTCACCACTCTGGTCAATGTGTACTGACCATACTTCACCACGCTGGTCAATGTGACCTGACCATACTTCACCACGGTGGTCAATGTGTACTGACCATACTTCACCACGCTGGTCAATGTGACCTGACCATACTTCACCACGCTGGTCAATGTGACCTGACCATACTTCACCACGCTGGTCAATGTGTACTGACCATACTTCACCACGCTGGTCAATGTGTACTGACCATACTTCACCACGCTGGTCAATGTGACCTGACCATACTTCACCACGCTGGTCAATGTGTACTGACCATACTTCACCACGCTGGTCAATGTGTACTGACCATACTTCACCACGCTGGTCAATGTGTACTGACCATACTTCACCACTCTGGTCAATGTGTACTGACCATACTTCACCACGCTGGTCAATGTGGACTGACCATACTTCACCACGCTGGTCAATGTGTACTGACCATACTTCACCACCCTGGTCAATGTGTACTGACCATACTTCACCACCCTGGTCAATGTGTACTGACCATACTTCACCACCCTGGTCAATGTGTACTGACCATACTTCACCACGCTGGTCAATGTGTACTGACCATACTTCACCACCCTGGTCAATGTGACCTGACCATACTTCACCACTCTGGTCAATGTGTACTGACCATACTTCACCACCCTGGTCAATGTGACCTGACCATACTTCACCACGCTGGTCAATGTGACCTGACCATACTTCACCACTCTGGTCAATGTGGACTGACCATACTTCACCACGCTGGTCAATGTGTACTGACCATACTTCACCACCCTGGTCAATGTGTACTGACCATACTTCACCACGCTGGTCAATGTGTACTGACCATACTTCACCACCCTGGTCAATGTGTACTGACCATACTTCACCACCCTGGTCAATGTGTACTGACCATACTTCACCACGCTGGTCAATGTGTACTGACCATACTTCACCACCCTGGTCAATGTGACCTGACCATACTTCACCACTCTGGTCAATGTGTACTGACCATACTTAACCACCCTGGTCAATGTGTACTGGCCATACTTCACCACGCTGGTCAATGTGTACTGACCATACTTCACCACCCTGGTCAATGTGTACTGACCATACTTCACCACGCTGGTCAATGTGACCTGACCATACTTCACCACCCTGGTCAATGTGTACTGACCATACTTCACCACGCTGGTCAATGTGGACTGACCATACTTCACCACGCTGGTCAATGTGACCGGACCATACTTCACCACGCTGGTCAATGTGTACTGACCATACTTCACCACGCTGGTCAATGTGTACTGACCATACTTCACCACTCTGGTCAATGTGTACTGACCATACTTCACCACGCTGGTCAATGTGGACTGACCATACTTCACCACGCTGGTCAATGTGTACTGACCATACTTCACCACCCTGGTCAATGTGTACTGACCATACTTCACCACCCTGGTCAATGTGTACTGACCATACTTCACCACCCTGGTCAATGTGTACTGACCATACTTCACCACGCTGGTCAATGTGTACTGACCATACTTCACCACCCTGGTCAATGTGACCTGACCATACTTCACCACTCTGGTCAATGTGTACTGACCATACTTCACCACCCTGGTCAATGTGACCTGACCATACTTCACCACGCTGGTCAATGTGACCTGACCATACTTCACCACTCTGGTCAATGTGGACTGACCATACTTCACCACGCTGGTCAATGTGTACTGACCATACTTCACCACCCTGGTCAATGTGTACTGACCATACTTCACCACCCTGGTCAATGTGTACTGACCATACTTCACCACCCTGGTCAATGTGTACTGACCATACTTCACCACCCTGGTCAATGTGTACTGACCATACTTCACCACGCTGGTCAATGTGTACTGACCATACTTCACCACCCTGGTCAATGTGACCTGACCATACTTCACCACTCTGGTCAATGTGTACTGACCATACTTCACCACCCTGGTCAATGTGTACTGGCCATACTTCACCACGCTGGTCAATGTGTACTGACCATACTTCACCACCCTGGTCAATGTGTACTGACCATACTTCACCACGCTGGTCAATGTGACCTGACCATACTTCACCACCCTGGTCAATGTGTACTGACCATACTTCACCACGCTGGTCAATGTGGACTGACCATACTTCACCACGCTGGTCAATGTGACCGGACCATACTTCACCACCCTGGTCAATGTGTACTGACCATACTTCACCACCCTGGTCAATGTGTACTGACCATACTTCACCATGCTGGTCAATGTGTACTGACCATACTTCACCACCCTGATCAATGTGACCTGACCATACTTCACCACTCTGGTCAATGTGTACTGACCATACTTCACCACCCTGGTCAATGTGTACTGACCATACTTCACCACCCTGGTCAATGTGTACTGACCATACTTCACCACCCTGGTCAATGTGTACTGACCATACTTCACCACCCTGGTCAATGTGTACTGACCATACTTCACCACGCTGGTCAATGTGTACTGACCATACTTCACCACGCTGGTCAATGTGACCTGACCATACTTCACCACTCTGGTTAATGTGGACTGACCATACTTCACCACGCTGGTCAATGTGGACTGACCATACTTCACCAGGCTGGTCAATGTGGACTGACCATACTTCACCACGCTGGTCAATGTGTACTGACCATACTTCACCACGCTGGTCAATGTGTACTGACCATACTTCACCACGCTGGTCAATGTGTACTGACCATACTTCACCACGCTGGTCAATGTGTACTGACCATACTTCACCACTCTGGTCAATGTGACCTGACCATACTTCACCACTCTGGTCAATGTGTACTGACCATACTTCACCACCCTGGTCAATGTGACCTGACCATACTTCACCACGCTGGTCAATGTGTACTGACCATACTTCACCACCCTGGTCAATGTGTACTGACCATACTTCACCACCCTGGTCAATGTGTACTGACCATACTTCACCACCCTGGTCAATGTGTACTGACCATACATCACCACCCTGGTCAATGTGTACTGACCATACTTCACCACTCTGGTCAATGTGTACTGACCATACTTCACCACGCTGGTCAATGTGTACTGACCATACTTCACCACGCTGGTCAATGTGTACTGACCATACTTCACCACGCTGGTCAATGTGACCTGACCATACTTCACCACGCTGGTCAATGTGTACTGACCATTATTCACCACGCTGGTCAATGTGTACTGACCATACTTCACCACGCTGGTCAATGTGTACTGACCATACTTCACCACTCTGGTCAATGTGACCTGACCATACTTCAGCACGCTGGTCAATGTGACCTGACCATACTTCACCACGCTGGTCAATGTGTACTGACCATACTTCACCACGCTGGTCAATGTGTACTGACCATACTTCACCAAGCTGGTCAATGTGACCTGACCATACTTCACCACGCTGGTCAATGTGTATTGACCATACTTCACCACGCTGGTCAATGTGTACTGACCATACTTCACCACGCTGGTCAATGTGTACTGACCATACTTCACCACTCTGGTCAATGTGTACTGACCATACTTCACCACGCTGGTCAATGTGGACTGACCATACTTCACCACGCTGGTCAATGTGTACTGACCATACTTCACCACCCTGGTCAATGTGTACTGACCATACTTCACCACCCTGGTCAATGTGTACTGACCATACTTCACCACCCTGGTCAATGTGTACTGACCATACTTCACCACGCTGGTCAATGTGTACTGACCATACTTCACCACCCTGGTCAATGTGTACTGACCATACTTCACCACCCTGGTCAATGTGTACTGACCATACTTCACCACGCTGGTCAATGTGTACTGACCATACTTCACCACCCTGGTCAATGTGACCTGACCATACTTCACCACTCTGGTCAATGTGTACTGACCATACTTCACCACCCTGGTCAATGTGTACTGGCCATACTTCACCACGCTGGTCAATGTGTACTGACCATACTTCACCACCCTGGTCAATGTGTACTGACCATACTTCACCACGCTGGTCAATGTGACCTGACCATACTTCACCACCCTGGTCAATGTGTACTGACCATACTTCACCACGCTGGTCAATGTGGACTGACCATACTTCACCACGCTGGTCAATGTGACCGGACCATACTTCACCACCCTGGTCAATGTGTACTGACCATACTTCACCACCCTGGTCAATGTGTACTGACCATACTTCACCATGCTGGTCAATGTGTACTGACCATACTTCACCACCCTGATCAATGTGACCTGACCATACTTCACCACTCTGGTCAATGTGTACTGACCATACTTCACCACCCTGGTCAATGTGTACTGACCATACTTCACCACCCTGGTCAATGTGTACTGACCATACTTCACCACCCTGGTCAATGTGTACTGACCATACTTCACCACCCTGGTCAATGTGTACTGACCATACTTCACCACGCTGGTCAATGTGTACTGACCATACTTCACCACGCTGGTCAATGTGACCTGACCATACTTCACCACTCTGGTTAATGTGGACTGACCATACTTCACCACGCTGGTCAATGTGGACTGACCATACTTCACCAGGCTGGTCAATGTGGACTGACCATACTTCACCACGCTGGTCAATGTGTACTGACCATACTTCACCACGCTGGTCAATGTGTACTGACCATACTTCACCACGCTGGTCAATGTGTACTGACCATACTTCACCACGCTGGTCAATGTGTACTGACCATACTTCACCACTCTGGTCAATGTGACCTGACCATACTTCACCACTCTGGTCAATGTGTACTGACCATACTTCACCACCCTGGTCAATGTGACCTGACCATACTTCACCACGCTGGTCAATGTGTACTGACCATACTTCACCACCCTGGTCAATGTGTACTGACCATACTTCACCACCCTGGTCAATGTGTACTGACCATACTTCACCACCCTGGTCAATGTGTACTGACCATACATCACCACCCTGGTCAATGTGTACTGACCATACTTCACCACTCTGGTCAATGTGTACTGACCATACTTCACCACGCTGGTCAATGTGTACTGACCATACTTCACCACGCTGGTCAATGTGTACTGACCATACTTCACCACGCTGGTCAATGTGACCTGACCATACTTCACCACGCTGGTCAATGTGTACTGACCATTATTCACCACGCTGGTCAATGTGTACTGACCATACTTCACCACGCTGGTCAATGTGTACTGACCATACTTCACCACTCTGGTCAATGTGACCTGACCATACTTCAGCACGCTGGTCAATGTGACCTGACCATACTTCACCACGCTGGTCAATGTGTACTGACCATACTTCACCACGCTGGTCAATGTGTACTGACCATACTTCACCAAGCTGGTCAATGTGACCTGACCATACTTCACCACGCTGGTCAATGTGTATTGACCATACTTCACCACGCTGGTCAATGTGTACTGACCATACTTCACCACGCTGGTCAATGTGTACTGACCATACTTCACCACTCTGGTCAATGTGTACTGACCATACTTCACCACGCTGGTCAATGTGGACTGACCATACTTCACCACGCTGGTCAATGTGTACTGACCATACTTCACCACCCTGGTCAATGTGTACTGACCATACTTCACCACCCTGGTCAATGTGTACTGACCATACTTCACCACCCTGGTCAATGTGTACTGACCATACTTCACCACGCTGGTCAATGTGTACTGACCATACTTCACCACCCTGGTCAATGTGACCTGACCATACTTCACCACTCTGGTCAATGTGTACTGACCATACTTCACCACCCTGGTCAATGTGACCTGATCATACTTCACCACGCTGGTCAATGTGACCTGACCATACTTCACCACTCTGGTCAATGTGTACTGACCATACTTCACCACGCTGGTCAATGTGACCTGACCATACTTCACCATGGTGGTCAATGTGTACTGACCATACTTCACCACGCTGGTCAATGTGTACTGACCATACTTCACCACGCTGGTCAATGTGTACTGACCATACTTCACCACCCTGGTCAATGTGACCTGACCATACTTCACCACTCTGGTCAATGTGTACTGACCATACTTCACCACCCTGGTCAATGTGTACTGGCCATACTTCACCACGCTGGTCAATGTGTACTGACCATACTTCACCACCCTGGTCAATGTGTACTGACCATACTTCACCACGCTGGTCAATGTGACCTGACCATACTTCACCACCCTGGTCAATGTGTACTGACCATACTTCACCACGCTGGTCAATGTGGACTGACCATACTTCACCACGCTGGTCAATGTGACCGGACCATACTTCACCACCCTGGTCAATGTGTACTGACCATACTTCACCACCCTGGTCAATGTGTACTGACCATACTTCACCATGCTGGTCAATGTGTACTGACCATACTTCACCACCCTGATCAATGTGACCTGACCATACTTCACCACTCTGGTCAATGTGTACTGACCATACTTCACCACCCTGGTCAATGTGTACTGACCATACTTCACCACCCTGGTCAATGTGTACTGACCATACTTCACCACCCTGGTCAATGTGTACTGACCATACTTCACCACCCTGGTCAATGTGTACTGACCATACTTCACCACGCTGGTCAATGTGTACTGACCATACTTCACCACGCTGGTCAATGTGACCTGACCATACTTCACCACTCTGGTTAATGTGGACTGACCATACTTCACCACGCTGGTCAATGTGGACTGACCATACTTCACCAGGCTGGTCAATGTGGACTGACCATACTTCACCACGCTGGTCAATGTGTACTGACCATACTTCACCACGCTGGTCAATGTGTACTGACCATACTTCACCACGCTGGTCAATGTGTACTGACCATACTTCACCACGCTGGTCAATGTGTACTGACCATACTTCACCACTCTGGTCAATGTGACCTGACCATACTTCACCACTCTGGTCAATGTGTACTGACCATACTTCACCACCCTGGTCAATGTGACCTGACCATACTTCACCACGCTGGTCAATGTGTACTGACCATACTTCACCACCCTGGTCAATGTGTACTGACCATACTTCACCACCCTGGTCAATGTGTACTGACCATACTTCACCACCCTGGTCAATGTGTACTGACCATACATCACCACCCTGGTCAATGTGTACTGACCATACTTCACCACTCTGGTCAATGTGTACTGACCATACTTCACCACGCTGGTCAATGTGTACTGACCATACTTCACCACGCTGGTCAATGTGTACTGACCATACTTCACCACGCTGGTCAATGTGACCTGACCATACTTCACCACGCTGGTCAATGTGTACTGACCATTATTCACCACGCTGGTCAATGTGTACTGACCATACTTCACCACGCTGGTCAATGTGTACTGACCATACTTCACCACTCTGGTCAATGTGACCTGACCATACTTCAGCACGCTGGTCAATGTGACCTGACCATACTTCACCACGCTGGTCAATGTGTACTGACCATACTTCACCACGCTGGTCAATGTGTACTGACCATACTTCACCAAGCTGGTCAATGTGACCTGACCATACTTCACCACGCTGGTCAATGTGTATTGACCATACTTCACCACGCTGGTCAATGTGTACTGACCATACTTCACCACGCTGGTCAATGTGTACTGACCATACTTCACCACTCTGGTCAATGTGTACTGACCATACTTCACCACGCTGGTCAATGTGGACTGACCATACTTCACCACGCTGGTCAATGTGTACTGACCATACTTCACCACCCTGGTCAATGTGTACTGACCATACTTCACCACCCTGGTCAATGTGTACTGACCATACTTCACCACCCTGGTCAATGTGTACTGACCATACTTCACCACCCTGGTCAATGTGACCTGACCATACTTCACCACTCTGGTCAATGTGTACTGACCATACTTCACCACCCTGGTCAATGTGACCTGATCATACTTCACCACGCTGGTCAATGTGACCTGACCATACTTCACCACTCTGGTCAATGTGTACTGACCATACTTCACCACGCTGGTCAATGTGACCTGACCATACTTCACCACGGTGGTCAATGTGTACTGACCATACTTCACCACGCTGGTCAATGTGTACTGACCATACTTCACCACGCTGGTCAATGTGTACTGACCATACTTCACCACTCTGGTCAATGTGTACTGACCATACTTCACCACGCTGGTCAATGTGGACTGACCATACTTCACCACGCTGGTCAATGTGTACTGACCACACTTCACCACCCTGGTCAATGTGTACTGACCACACTTCACCACCCTGGTCAATGTGTACTGACCATACTTCACCACCCTGGTCAATGTGTACTGACCATACTTCACCACGCTGGTCAATGTGTACTGACCATACTTCACCACCCTGGTCAATGTGACCTGACCATACTTCACCACTCTGGTCAATGTGTACTGACCATACTTCACCACCCTGGTCAATGTGACCTGACCATACTTCACCACGCTGGTCAATGTGACCTGACCATACTTCACCACGCTGGTCAATGTGTACTGACCATACTTCACCACCCTGGTCAATGTGTACTGACCATACTTCACCACCCTGGTCAATGTGTACTGACCATACTTCACCACCCTGGTCAATGTGTACTGACCATACTTCACCACCCTGGTCAATGTGTACTGACCATACTTCACCACCAAGGTCAATGTGTACTGACCATACTTCACCACCCTGGTCAATGTGTACTGACCATACTTCACCACCCTGGTCAATGTGTACTGACCATACTTCACCACTCTGGTCAATGTGTAATGACCATACTTCACGCTGGTCAATGTGTACTGACCATACTTCACCACGCTGGTCAATGTGTACTGACCATACTTCACCACGCTGGTCAATGTGACCTGACCATACTTCACCACGCTGGTCAATGTGTACTGACCATTATTCACCACGCTGGTCAATGTGTACTGACCATACTTCACCACGCTGGTCAATGTGTACTGACCATACTTCACCACTCTGGTCAATGTGACCTGACCATACTTCACCACGCTGGTCAATGTGACCTGACCATACTTCACCACGCTGGTCAATGTGTACTGACCATACTTCACCACGCTGGTCAATGTGTACTGACCATACTTCACCAAGCTGGTCAATGTGTACTGACCATACTTCACCACGCTGGTCAATGTGACCTGACCATACTTCACCACGCTGGTCAATGTGTACTGACCATACTTCACCACGCTGGTCAATGTGTACTGACCATACTTCACCACGCTGGTCAATGTGTACTGACCATACTTCACCACGCTGGTCAATGTGTACTGACCATACTTCACCACTCTGGTCAATGTGTACTGACCATACTTCACCACGCTGGTCAATGTGGACTGACCATACTTCACCACGCTGGTCAATGTGTACTGACCATACTTCACCACGCTGGTCAATGTGTACTGACCATACTTCACCACTCTGGTCAATGTGTACTGACCATACTTCACCACGCTGGTCAATGTGTACTGACCATACTTCACCACGCTGGTCAATGTGACCTGACCATACTTCACCACTCTGGTTAATGTGGACTGACCATACTTCACCACGCTGGTCAATGTGGACTGACCATACTTCACCAGGCTGGTCAATGTGGACTGACCATACTTCACCACGCTGGTCAATGTGTACTGTGTTGTATACGGCCCTTTTTCCACAATTAATATCCATAAGAATATTTACGGATGCATACACCTAGATTTCTTTTTCCTTTCTTTCGTGACAAACAATATATATATTTTTTAATGAATCAAACCAGTAAGCCAGAAACACGAAAAACCAGATGTCGGTCATAAACAGACCATTAAAGAATAAAGAAATAATAAAACTCTCAAGGCGAGGATGTAACAGCTATCGGCGAAAATCTCCAGATGAACAAGAGTTTGATGGGCCCCTTAGGAAAGGTCCCTCCGAGGTCAGAACACCAAGAGAGCAGACACCAGACGCCAACAGGGTAAATCGTATACATATTCTTTTCCTTATTTTCCAGTAAAACAACAAAAAAATTAAAAGGCAACAACAAGAATAAGATAAAATTAGCGATCCTAACGCTCACTCCAATTAAGAACAGGCCACCAGACACAACAGTGAATTATTATCCAATGATTAATTCGCTATCAAATGATTTTCACCTTTAATACTTTTACTGTTAAAACAAAGCTTGGAACAAGAATACCGAGTCACATCAAAGGTTATCGAGAAGGAATGAGACAACGGGCAAACTTGCGAAAGAGTTTAAACAATATTCCAAGCAACCCCGACCACATTTGTCTCTCTCACAGCGCGGAGAAGCAGGAATTGCACCTTATCACAAGGGGCCATCTGGAAAAGCCAGCCGGGTTTGATGAGGAGACACACCCACCCCACACACGGCAACCAGGCAAAGAAAGTTTTAAAGAAAATTGCAAAATAATATTAATAATAACAACGTGTTAACCTTACACGACATTCCATTATAGAACCTTACAGAACCAAGGGATATGGATTCCAACAATCAAGAAACGGACCTCTTAAACTCAGGATGATAATTATTTTTCTTTTTAATAATTCCATCATAACAATTCGAACCTCGGTAAAACCGAGAGGTGTCGGGAGGACGCAGTTACAAACACGAGTCTTGGCGAACATGGGACCAAATGGTATTTGAGCAATATAAGTCAAAAGTATAAAGAGGTGCTCCCGGCCACCTTTGTCTTTCCCTGCAGAACGTGATAAAATGCATACGCTCGGAAGAGCATCTTCACTTGGAAATAAATCAAATACTATGAATCACAAGCAGGATCATAACTGTGTATGATAAGATACCAACTGTGATGTGAAATGTTAAACTTAAAAAAAAATCTTAACCATTTCTTTGTGCGTCGGAACGCGTACGGAAAAGGGGGGGGGAACCCGCCCCTCTCTCTGGGTGGAGGGATTAGACAACCAGACGCCACCAAGATGAATCGAGGTGTCTGTTGTCTTGATGTTTATGGCTTGAGGAAAGACCCGAACAGGGCCATGTCATAAATGACACACACACAAACATACACACTGACACCCGAACCCCCCCCCCACCACCGACACACGAACCCCCCCCACCGACATACGATCAGATCAAAGATAGCTCCACCTCGTGAGGGGGAGCCGAGAAGGGGAGAGATTTTTGGCATAAAAAGGAGCCGTTTCAGCATTGAAATCAGCTCATCAGCCCTCGGGGCCAACTCATCAGCCCTCGGGGGCAGCTCAACAGAAGAAGACTCATCTCAACTCAGCTCAACAGAAGAAGACTCATCTCAACTCAACTCAGCAGAAGAAAACTTGACCTGTCGCTCGCGAGCGCAGCGTCAGCTACTACAGCAGCGGAAAGAGCGCGTGCCGGCGTAGCTCATCCAGCAGTGGAGGAAACTGCTGTCAGCGAATCAGCACGGGCGCGTTCGCGCATCTTCAAGGAGAAAGAGCGCGGCCAGCAACGCCAAGCAAGAGCGTGCAGCAGCTCAGCCAGCAGTGGAGAGAAACTGCTATCAGCGAATCAGCACGGGCGCGTTCGCGCATCTTCAAGGAGAAAGAGCGCGGCCAGCAACGCCAAGCAAGAGCGTGCAGCAGCTCAGCCAGCAGTGGAGAGAAACTGCTATCAGCGAATCAGCACGGGCGCGTTCGCGCGTCTTCAAGGAGAAAGAGCGCGCGCCACCAGCGTGCCATCGGCACCAGCATCAGCACCAGCGCGCCGCTGCGGGCGTGCTTCTAACGCCGTCTCCCAGACGGTCATCTCAGCTACAACAACGCATCTACTCGTTCACCAACGTCCGTCGAGTCCGAACCAACTACTGAAAGAAGAATCAACTGATACGTATGATACACTGCCCCCACTACACACAAACCAGACGTCTGCTTGACGCAAAGAATCGATTCTGAACATTGGCCTACTCTTACACCACTCACACCATTCAACACACACACACGGGTCATTAACAAAGCCTAAAAACCTCAAGCCATTGAACCATCCGTGATTGTGGAAACATCGCAACGACCGAGTGAATAATCCATCGTTTTTAAGAGTGTTCATAATTTTTCTCTGTAATATTGTGCTGGGGCTGTACTTCTAACCGCATAAATTACCAACTGACCCATTAACAAGGATTAATTCTTGGCTCCTCACCACGGAGCGCCGCTCGCGGGGATAGAGAGCTTGTTCAACCGGTTCCCTGTCAGGGGTCTGGCCACAATCAATTAAAAGATTGGCCCGAGATAAGGATCTCAAAAGGAAACATCGCCACCCATTGAGTCGCGTTGAGAAGTTGATTAGGAATACTTGAGTCGTTCGTTAATATTTGTCTTTCTGCATAATCTTGCCGGTATCCACGAATGAAATAACGAATTCAAACGCATATTTGTGCCTCCAAGAATAATACCGGTTGGAGTGCCCTGTCAACGAGTAGCGTTGCATAATAATCAGTCATCCTATTGTTAACAACGTGACAATAATTGCATTAAGGGCCGCGCATGATCAGTGACCGAATGCTGTTTTGTGTGACGATTCAAGTAACGAAGCTTTGTGGCCATCGAGTGGTGTTGATAAGGCAATTAGAAGTATTACAGTCGAACGCTTTAAATTCATAATCGTTATGAATCAGTGAACGAACATCAACGTGGTACTGTGCTGACGATTTCAAGCATAATAACTTCGCATATCAGAATGTATTAAGGATGGGATACGAATCAAAGACCAAGTGCCGTGTTGTGTAACAATTCAAGCATACGAGTTTGCATATTATAAAGTTAAGGTTTGATAGAATAGTTCGCATGTTTTTAATCTCTCTCTCAACAACCGATCGATTGCGTTACGCGTCGGGAATTAACCACAGGTGCCGCTATCGAGGTGAAACAACGCAATCGTGATGGTATCGTGTTAACGCTGTGTTGAAATTCCAAAATCCCGAGATTGAGTTTTTCATATTATCCAAAAATTAAAGTTAGCTAGAAATAAAATTGATTAACGCAGAAGGTTTGTGTGTGATTCTTCCTGAAATTCTGCATAATATTGTTCTGCGTATGAGATCTGAATCCTGGGGACCTATCATAAGCACACTATCACCACATGATCCATAACACACATAATCCGTAATGTTCAATCGAGAGTAATCGTATCCTTATCGATAATACGGAATTGAAGAGCAGAGTCGAATCGTCTCTCTCTCATTCACGCTCACAACGCCTGCGTCACTGCATACGATTAATTGCGTTATTCCAATTCATAACACAATCCTCGTCACCGAGGCTCGACCTGATAATCCATAACGACCTGCATTATCATAACCACGCCCACTCGCATAAATTAATACGATTATCTCTCGAATCAGCATAATTTATGCACATAATTACACTAATTAACATAATTTCGGATACATTATGCAAATTTTAAATTTCATTTAATTTTCATTATTTTCATCAATTTTCATAACACCTATATATACAACATATTGGGCGCGTCGTCCGGGATCTCTCGCAGACAGTTTATGCTTGAATTAAGGAACAAATCACTGTTGTATTAACCAAGGTTATGATCTAACGTTACCCTGTGACTGTAACGGGTGTAAAACAAAAAAAAAAACGCACTCTGAAGGGAAATTCCAGAGTAGCAGGGTATAACAAAGACAGTTGAAGTAAGATTATTTGCTCGAGTCAAACTGACCACACCCTGTGATACAAGTGTTTTTATACGTGCTCTGAAGGGAATACCAGAGTCACACGAGTCGAACTGATGCATTCTGGATACAACTGTTTTGATATGCACTCTGAAGTGAAATTCCAGAGATGCTCGTATTAAGAGTAATTTTTGAGTGGATTGCGGGATATTGGGAACTTGTACCAAAAAGGTCAGGCCGATCTGCTACAGAGCAAACAAATCAGGGAGACACATGGAAGGGGAGCTGTATTGATGACATTGGGACACTGCTTAAGAACTGGATAAAATGGGAGAAAAGCGAACACGATGTAAAAACATCAGGAATAACTACGCTGAACTCAGACCCTCTCGCACAGACAGACAAACAGAGATTATGGGAGGTGGAAAATTTCGGAAAAGAAACAGGTGGGACTGATAACCCCGAAGTCAGAGTAAGACAGAATATTAAAACTAAATCACCAGGAGATTCTGTACTAATAACGCGAGAAAGGGCGGAGCCGAAGCTCCGAGGCAACTCTCCAGGAAAACGCACACCACGCACAGACGGCCGACACAAACATCGCGACAGGCACGACGCACCAGACAAATATAAATCAAACACCCCACAAAAACCACATAAGTATGAGCCATGGGACAAACATGAGTCACCGAGCAAAGTTGACCCACGTTATAGGCGCAAAATACACTACAAAAATCATGTTAAGCAACGCCACCGTGATGTTAATGACTCATCCGAATCTGACTCGGATGACGATGATCAACTTTCCGAATATTCGTTCAGTAGTAACACTCTGAAATTGATGGACAAAGCTCTCGTCAGAATTCCCTATTTTGATCCACACAATAAGAACAGGGACATTCACACTCACATCGCAACGGTAGAAGCAGAAGCAATGATCAGGGGTCTGAGGAAAACGGATGAAAAAGCGAGTTTGCTGAAACGCAGCTTGCATGGACAGTCCATATCATGGGTAAAATTGCTACCATACGAGGTTCGGAACGATTTTAAAAAGCTGAGCCTGGCAGTGATTCGGAAGTTTGGAGAATATTCAACACTGTCTGAGGGATTTAACGCTGCAAAATCTATGACCCAGTGTGCAGACGAGGATCCTCGGGATTACCTCATGCGATTTAAAATAGCGTACTATGCGGGCGATGTGGATCAGTATCACGAAGGTGACAAAAGGTTCAAAATTATGTTTTTTGGATCTTTGAGTCCAGAGATTACAGAAATTGTGGGAATGGTCTTGAATCCAGAGACAGCCTCCTTAGACCACATAGTGGATCGGGCACACATGGCTTGGCTGTACCGGGCTAAAAACAATGATTTCACAGCACACAGTGAACGGGACAAGGCAACCAGCCTATCAGAGGAAAATAAAAAACATGTGAGGCATTTGATGCACGCAGGCCCACAGTGCAGAAAACAAAAAGCACCCACGGATTACCAACATAATTACATACACGGGTGGTCAGATAACAATTACACGAGACAATGGCACGCAGACCGGGAGCGATCGCAGCGTGCAGGGACGCGTATTTGCGACAATCGCAACGTGTGGAGACCACGAGCAAAGTCGGACCAGTGCCCAATTCCACGGCACACAGAGCAGGAGCGATCGCAGCATGTAGGGACGCGTATTTGCGAGAATCGCAACGCGTGGAAACCACGAGCAAAGTCAGACCAGTTCCCAATTCCACGGCACACAGGCCAGGAGCGTTCGCAGCGTGCAGAGACGCGTATTTGCGACAATCGCCACGGGTGGAAGCAAAGAGCAGGACCATATCTTCACCCAATGCAGCGGCACACAGCCGGCCAAAATTACCCACACAGATGGCGAGATAACAATTACGGTCGACAGTGGCACATAGAGAATGGGCGGCCACGACACACAAAGACACATAATCGCGAGAATCACGGCGTGTATAGGCCAAGAGCAGAATCACGCCGATTCCCCATTCCACGATACACAAGGGGCACACATGGCTTGGCTGTAACAAAGAGGGTGACATGGGCACGTGATAAATCGCTCACACTGGTTGAGAGGAAAATGACAGGGAAAGAGGTGTCCGCTGATCTGAAAAAAAAATCACAGCCCTTGGAAAAAATCAAGCAGGCTGGAGGTTACAAACAGAACCAGGAGGGGAACCATGATTGTGGAAAACTAAAAGCGCCATGCACACGCTTTGATGTGGTAGGGAACGCGAGAGTCGCTCCCGTGGTGAACCCACCTATTGAACAAGGAAAATTAACCATGAAGCGTGATCTAACAGGAAATTATAACCAACAGGATCGGGAGGAGAAACATGCTTGTTTGGTAAATGGAAACGCGATCAATTGTGTCGCAAAATTGCGTGAGAGTACAGTAAAAGTGCCAGGGAAACGCGTTACGGAGACAAAAATCCATGATGGATTGGGGAATGTGTGGAAATCCAGCACACGCAAAAACATGGAATCGAATCGAGGCACGGAATCGGATCGTGGTACGGAGTCAGCAAATCTGCACATGGCTGCGGAGAAGGCAAATGACCCCAACAGTCGAGCACGGAAACTCGTGTTGTGTACTAATCCTGGTGGCGTGCGACATGGCTTCACGCCACATAAACCCACAGGGAAGGCGAGGGATAAAAAAAATTACCGATACGAACCAAGGAACCGTGCTCATTTGGCTAAAGCCATACCGACGATGAACCAAAACGACGATGTGATGATGTTGCATGGAAAGGTCACAGGTTACTCGAAAATACCTGGTCATGAGAAAAATTATTCTGTACTTTTGACCAAACGTGGCAGTAAGGTTGCCAATAACTTGGTAAACATTAAACAAAGAGATGCCAGGAGGGAAACGGTGTACCACCGGGCTCGAAACCGCTATCCAGTGTTTCCCAGGAACTGAAACAAAAATCAAAGCAATAATTGATAAGACCCGATGTAACATGTTGCCTTAATTTTTCTCTTTTTCCTGTTCTTTTATTTTCTTATTTCAAATGTAATCATGCTAAGTTGTGACACGTACGCGCGCGTTGTAAGGAAAAATCACAAACTTGAAGACAATCGATAGTTCATGGTGGAAAAAGGCATTTTTCTTTAATATTAAAAATAACCGGTGGCAGACCACCGATCATTTTTAAAAGGGCGGAATGTTGTATACGGCCCTTTTTCCACAATTAATATCCATAAGAATATTTACGGATGCATACACCTAGATTTCTTTTTCCTTTCTTTCGTGACAAACAATATATATATTTTTTAATGAATCAAACCAGTAAGCCAGAAACACGAAAAACCAGATGTCGGTCATAAACAGACCATTAAAGAATAAAGAAATAATAAAACTCTCAAGGCGAGGATGTAACAGCTATCGGCGAAAATCTCCAGATGAACAAGAGTTTGATGGGCCCCTTAGGAAAGGTCCCTCCGAGGTCAGAACACCAAGAGAGCAGACACCAGACGCCAACAGGGTAAATCGTATACATATTCTTTTCCTTATTTTCCAGTAAAACAACAAAAAAATTAAAAGGCAACAACAAGAATAAGATAAAATTAGCGATCCTAACGCTCACTCCAATTAAGAACAGGCCACCAGACACAACAGTGAATTATTATCCAATGATTAATTCGCTATCAAATGATTTTCACCTTTAATACTTTTACTGTTAAAACAAAGCTTGGAACAAGAATACCGAGTCACATCAAAGGTTATCGAGAAGGAATGAGACAACGGGCAAACTTGCGAAAGAGTTTAAACAATATTCCAAGCAACCCCGACCACATTTGTCTCTCTCACAGCGCGGAGAAGCAGGAATTGCACCTTATCACAAGGGGCCATCTGGAAAAGCCAGCCGGGTTTGATGAGGAGACACACCCACCCCACACACGGCAACCAGGCAAAGAAAGTTTTAAAGAAAATTGCAAAATAATATTAATAATAACAACGTGTTAACCTTACACGACATTCCATTATAGAACCTTACAGAACCAAGGGATATGGATTCCAACAATCAAGAAACGGACCTCTTAAACTCAGGATGATAATTATTTTTCTTTTTAATAATTCCATCATAACAATTCGAACCTCGGTAAAACCGAGAGGTGTCGGGAGGACGCAGTTACAAACACGAGTCTTGGCGAACATGGGACCAAATGGTATTTGAGCAATATAAGTCAAAAGTATAAAGAGGTGCTCCCGGCCACCTTTGTCTTTCCCTGCAGAACGTGATAAAATGCATACGCTCGGAAGAGCATCTTCACTTGGAAATAAATCAAATACTATGAATCACAAGCAGGATCATAACTGTGTATGATAAGATACCAACTGTGATGTGAAATGTTAAACTTAAAAAAAAATCTTAACCATTTCTTTGTGCGTCGGAACGCGTACGGAAAAGGGGGGGGGAACCCGCCCCTCTCTCTGGGTGGAGGGATTAGACAACCAGACGCCACCAAGATGAATCGAGGTGTCTGTTGTCTTGATGTTTATGGCTTGAGGAAAGACCCGAACAGGGCCATGTCATAAATGACACACACACAAACATACACACTGACACCCGAACCCCCCCCCCACCACCGACACACGAACCCCCCCCACCGACATACGATCAGATCAAAGATAGCTCCACCTCGTGAGGGGGAGCCGAGAAGGGGAGAGATTTTTGGCATAAAAAGGAGCCGTTTCAGCATTGAAATCAGCTCATCAGCCCTCGGGGCCAACTCATCAGCCCTCGGGGGCAGCTCAACAGAAGAAGACTCATCTCAACTCAGCTCAACAGAAGAAGACTCATCTCAACTCAACTCAGCAGAAGAAAACTTGACCTGTCGCTCGCGAGCGCAGCGTCAGCTACTACAGCAGCGGAAAGAGCGCGTGCCGGCGTAGCTCATCCAGCAGTGGAGGAAACTGCTGTCAGCGAATCAGCACGGGCGCGTTCGCGCATCTTCAAGGAGAAAGAGCGCGGCCAGCAACGCCAAGCAAGAGCGTGCAGCAGCTCAGCCAGCAGTGGAGAGAAACTGCTATCAGCGAATCAGCACGGGCGCGTTCGCGCATCTTCAAGGAGAAAGAGCGCGGCCAGCAACGCCAAGCAAGAGCGTGCAGCAGCTCAGCCAGCAGTGGAGAGAAACTGCTATCAGCGAATCAGCACGGGCGCGTTCGCGCGTCTTCAAGGAGAAAGAGCGCGCGCCACCAGCGTGCCATCGGCACCAGCATCAGCACCAGCGCGCCGCTGCGGGCGTGCTTCTAACGCCGTCTCCCAGACGGTCATCTCAGCTACAACAACGCATCTACTCGTTCACCAACGTCCGTCGAGTCCGAACCAACTACTGAAAGAAGAATCAACTGATACGTATGATACACTGCCCCCACTACACACAAACCAGACGTCTGCTTGACGCAAAGAATCGATTCTGAACATTGGCCTACTCTTACACCACTCACACCATTCAACACACACACACGGGTCATTAACAAAGCCTAAAAACCTCAAGCCATTGAACCATCCGTGATTGTGGAAACATCGCAACGACCGAGTGAATAATCCATCGTTTTTAAGAGTGTTCATAATTTTTCTCTGTAATATTGTGCTGGGGCTGTACTTCTAACCGCATAAATTACCAACTGACCCATTAACAAGGATTAATTCTTGGCTCCTCACCACGGAGCGCCGCTCGCGGGGATAGAGAGCTTGTTCAACCGGTTCCCTGTCAGGGGTCTGGCCACAATCAATTAAAAGATTGGCCCGAGATAAGGATCTCAAAAGGAAACATCGCCACCCATTGAGTCGCGTTGAGAAGTTGATTAGGAATACTTGAGTCGTTCGTTAATATTTGTCTTTCTGCATAATCTTGCCGGTATCCACGAATGAAATAACGAATTCAAACGCATATTTGTGCCTCCAAGAATAATACCGGTTGGAGTGCCCTGTCAACGAGTAGCGTTGCATAATAATCAGTCATCCTATTGTTAACAACGTGACAATAATTGCATTAAGGGCCGCGCATGATCAGTGACCGAATGCTGTTTTGTGTGACGATTCAAGTAACGAAGCTTTGTGGCCATCGAGTGGTGTTGATAAGGCAATTAGAAGTATTACAGTCGAACGCTTTAAATTCATAATCGTTATGAATCAGTGAACGAACATCAACGTGGTACTGTGCTGACGATTTCAAGCATAATAACTTCGCATATCAGAATGTATTAAGGATGGGATACGAATCAAAGACCAAGTGCCGTGTTGTGTAACAATTCAAGCATACGAGTTTGCATATTATAAAGTTAAGGTTTGATAGAATAGTTCGCATGTTTTTAATCTCTCTCTCAACAACCGATCGATTGCGTTACGCGTCGGGAATTAACCACAGGTGCCGCTATCGAGGTGAAACAACGCAATCGTGATGGTATCGTGTTAACGCTGTGTTGAAATTCCAAAATCCCGAGATTGAGTTTTTCATATTATCCAAAAATTAAAGTTAGCTAGAAATAAAATTGATTAACGCAGAAGGTTTGTGTGTGATTCTTCCTGAAATTCTGCATAATATTGTTCTGCGTATGAGATCTGAATCCTGGGGACCTATCATAAGCACACTATCACCACATGATCCATAACACACATAATCCGTAATGTTCAATCGAGAGTAATCGTATCCTTATCGATAATACGGAATTGAAGAGCAGAGTCGAATCGTCTCTCTCTCATTCACGCTCACAACGCCTGCGTCACTGCATACGATTAATTGCGTTATTCCAATTCATAACACAATCCTCGTCACCGAGGCTCGACCTGATAATCCATAACGACCTGCATTATCATAACCACGCCCACTCGCATAAATTAATACGATTATCTCTCGAATCAGCATAATTTATGCACATAATTACACTAATTAACATAATTTCGGATACATTATGCAAATTTTAAATTTCATTTAATTTTCATTATTTTCATCAATTTTCATAACACCTATATATACAACAACTGACCATACTTCACCACGCTGGTCAATGTGTACTGACCATACTTCACCACGCTGGTCAATGTGTACTGACCATACTTCACCACGCTGGTCAATGTGTACTGACCATACTTCACCACTCTGGTCAATGTGTACTGACCATACTTCACCACGCTGGTCAATGTGGACTGACCATACTTCACCACGCTGGTCAATGTGTACTGACCATACTTCACCACCCTGGTCAATGTGTACTGACCATACTTCACCACCCTGGTCAATGTGTACTGACCATACTTCACCACCCTGGTCAATGTGTACTGACCATACTTCACCACGCTGGTCAATGTGTACTGACCATACTTCACCACCCTGGTCAATGTGACCTGACCATACTTCACCACTCTGGTCAATGTGTACTGACCATACTTCACCACCCTGGTCAATGTGACCTGACCATACTTCACCACGCTGGTCAATGTGACCTGACCATACTTCACCACTCTGGTCAATGTGTACTGACCATACTTCACCACGCTGGTCAATGTGACCTGACCATACTTCACCACGCTGGTCAATGTGTACTGACCATTATTCACCACGCTGGTCAATGTGTACTGACCATACTTCACCACGCTGGTCAATGTGTACTGACCATACTTCACCACTCTGGTCAATGTGACCTGACCATACTTCACCACGCTGGTCAATGTGACCTGACCATACTTCACCACGCTGGTCAATGTGTACTGACCATACTTCACCACGCTGGTCAATGTGTACTGACCATACTTCACCAAGCTGGTCAATGTGTACTGACCATACTTCACCACGCTGATCAATGTGACCTGACCATACTTCACCACGCTGGTCAATGTGTACTGACCATACTTCACCACGCTGGTCAATGTGTACTGACCATACTTCACCACGCTGGTCAATGTGTACTGACCATACTTCACCACTCTGGTCAATGTGTACTGACCATACTTCACCACGCTGGTCAATGTGGACTGACCATACTTCACCACGCTGGTCAATGTGTACTGACCATACTTCACCACCCTGGTCAATGTGTACTGACCATACTTCACCACCCTGGTCAATGTGTACTGACCATACTTCACCACCCTGGTCAATGTGTACTGACCATACTTCACCACGCTGGTCAATGTGTACTGACCATACTTCACCACCCTGGTCAATGTGACCTGACCATACTTCACCACTCTGGTCAATGTGTACTGACCATACTTCACCACCCTGGTCAATGTGACCTGACCATACTTCACCACGCTGGTCAATGTGACCTGACCATACTTCACCACTCTGGTCAATGTGGACTGACCATACTTCACCACGCTGGTCAATGTGTACTGACCATACTTCACCACCCTGGTCAATGTGTACTGACCATACTTCACCACCCTGGTCAATGTGTACTGACCATACTTCACCACCCTGGTCAATGTGTACTGACCATACTTCACCACCCTGGTCAATGTGTACTGACCATACTTCACCACGCTGGTCAATGTGTACTGACCATACTTCACCACGCTGGTCAATGTGTACTGACCATACTTCACCACCCTGGTCAATGTGACCTGACCATACTTCACCACTCTGGTCAATGTGTACTGACCATACTTCACCACCCTGGTCAATGTGTACTGACCATACTTCACCACGCTGGTCAATGTGTACTGACCATACTTCACCACCCTGGTCAATGTGTACTGACCATACTTCACCACTCTGGTCAATGTGACCTGACCATACTTCACCACGCAGGTCAATGTGACCTGACCATACTTCACCACGCTGGTCAATGTGTACTGACCATACTTCACCACGATGGTCAATGTGTACTGACCATACTTCACCACACTGGTCAATGTGTACTGACCATACTTCACCACGCTGGTCAATGTGACCTGACCATACTTCACCACGCTGGTCAATGTGTACTGACCATACTTCACCACGCTGGTCAATGTGTACTGACCATACTTCACCACGCTGGTCAATGTGTACTGACCATACTTCACCACTCTGGTCAATGTGACCTGACCATACTTCACCACGCTGGTCAATGTGTACTGACCATACTTCACCACGCTGGTCAATGTGTACTGACCATACTTCACCACTCTGGTCAATGTGTACTGACCATACTTCACCACGCTGGTCAATGTGGACTGACCATACTTCACCACGCTGGTCAATGTGTACTGACCATACTTCACCAACCTGGTCAATGTGTACTGACCATACTTCACCACCCTGGTCAATGTGTACTGACCATACTTCACCACCCTGGTCAATGTGTACTGACCATACTTCACCACCCTGGTCAATGTGACCTGACCATACTTCACCACTCTGGTCAATGTGTACTGACCATACTTCACCACCCTGGTCAATGTGTACTGACCATACTTCACCACCCTGGTCAATGTGTACTGACCATACTTCACCACGCTGGTCAATGTGTACTGACCATACTTCACCACCCTGGTCAATGTGACCTGACCATACTTCACCACTCTGGTCAATGTGTACTGACCATACTTCACCACCCTGGTCAATGTGACCTGACCATACTTCACCACGCTGGTCAATGTGACCTGACCATACTTCACCACTCTGGTCAATGTGGACTGACCATACTTCACCACCCTGGTCAATGTGTACTGACCATACCTCACCACCCTGGTCAATGTGTACTGACCATACTTCACCACCCTGGTCAATGTGTACTGACCATACTTCACCACCCTGGTCAATGTGTACTGACCATACTTCACCACCCTGGTCAATGTGTACTGACCACACTTCACCACTCTGGTCAATGTGTACTGACCATACTTCACCACGCTGGTCAATGTGTACTGACCATACTTCACCACGCTGGTCAATGTGACCTGACCATACTTCACCACGCTGGTCAATGTGTACTGACCATACTTCACCACGCTGGTCAATGTGTACTGACCATTCTTCACCACGCTGGTCAATGTGTACTGACCATACTTCACCACGCTGGTCAATGTGTACTGACCATATTTCACCACGCTGGTCAATGTGTACTGACCATACTTCACCACGCTGGTCAATGTGGACTGACCATACTTCACCACGCTGGTCAATGTGACCTGACCATACTTCACCACGCTGGTCAATGTGTACTGACCATAATTCACCACGCTGGTCAATGTGTACTGACCATACTTCACCACGCTGGTCAATGTGTACTGACCATACTTCACCACTCTGGTCAATGTGACCTGACCATACTTCACCACGCTGGTCAATGTGACCTGACCATACTTCACCACGCTGGTCAATGTGTACTGACCATACTTCACCACGCTGGTCAATGTGTACTGACCATACTTCACCACGCTGGTCAATGTGTACTGACCATACTTCACCACTCTGGTCAATGTGACCTGACCATACTTCACCACGCTGGTCAATGTGACCTGACCATACTTCACCACGCTGGTCAATGTGTACTGACCATACTTCACCACGATGGTCAATGTGTACTGACCATACTTCACCACGCTGGTCAATGTGTACTGACCATACTTCACCACGCTGGTCAATGTGACCTGACCATACTTCACCACGCTGGTCAATGTGTACTGACCATACTTCACCACGCTGGTCAATGTGTACTGACCATACTTCACCACGCTGGTCAATGTGTACTGACCATACTTCACCACTCTGGTCAATGTGACCTGACCATACTTCACCACGCTGGTCAATGTGTACTGACCATACTTCACCACGCTGGTCAATGTGTACTGACCATACTTCACCACTCTGGTCAATGTGGACTGACCATACTTCACCACGCTGGTCAATGTGGACTGACCATACTTCACCACGCTGGTCAATGTGTACTGACCATACTTCACCACCCTGGTCAATGTGTACTGACCATACTTCACCACCCTGGTCAATGTGTACTGACCATACTTCACCACCCTGGTCAATGTGTACTGACCATACTTCACCACCCTGGTCAATGTGACCTGACCATACTTCACCACTCTGGTCAATGTGTACTGACCATACTTCACCACCCTGGTCAATGTGTACTGACCATACTTCACCACCCTGGTCAATGTGTACTGACCATACTTCACCACGCTGGTCAATGTGTACTGACCATACTTCACCACCCTGGTCAATGTGACCTGACCATACTTCACCACTCTGGTCAATGTGTACTGACCATACTTCACCACCCTGGTCAATGTGACCTGACCATACTTCACCACGCTGGTCAATGTGACCTGACCATACTTCACCACTCTGGTCAATGTGGACTGACCATACTTCACCACCCTGGTCAATGTGTACTGACCATACTTCACCACCCTGGTCAATGTGTACTGACCATACTTCACCACCCTGGTCAATGTGTACTGACCATACTTCACCACCCTGGTCAATGTGTACTGACCATACTTCACCACCCTGGTCAATGTGTACTGACCACACTTCACCACTCTGGTCAATGTGTACTGACCATACTTCACCACGCTGGTCAATGTGTACTGACCATACTTCACCACGCTGGTCAATGTGACCTGACCATACTTCACCACGCTGGTCAATGTGTACTGACCATACTTCACCACGCTGGTCAATGTGTACTGACCATACTTCACCACGCTGGTCAATGTGTACTGACCATACTTCACCACGCTGGTCAATGTGGACTGACCATACTTCACCACGCTGGTCAATGTGACCTGACCATACTTCACCACTCTGGTTAATGTGGACTGACCATACTTCACCACGCTGGTCAATGTGGACTGACCATACTTCACCACGCTGGTCAATGTGGACTGACCATACTTCACCACGCTGGTCAATGTGTACTGACCATACTTCACCACGCTGGTCAATGTGTACTGACCATACTTCACCACGCTGGTCAATGTGTACTGACCATACTTCACCACGCTGGTCAATGTGTACTGACCATACTTCACCACGCTGGTCAATGTGTACTGACCATACTTCACCACGCTGGTCAATGTGACCTGACCATACTTCACCACGCTGGTCAATGTGTACTGACCATAATTCACCACGCTGGTCAATGTGTACTGACCATACTTCACCACTCTGGTCAATGTGACCTGACCATACTTCACCACGCTGGTCAATGTGACCTGACCATACTTCACCACGCTGGTCAATGTGTACTGACCATACTTCACCACGCTGGTCAATGTGTACTGACCATACTTCACCAAGCTGGTCAATGTGTACTGACCATACTTCACCACGCTGGTCAATGTGACCTGACCATACTTCACCACGCTGGTCAATGTGTACTGACCATACTTCACCACGCTGGTCAATGTGTACTGACCATACTTCACCACGCTGGTCAATGTGTACTGACCATACTTCACCACTCTGGTCAATGTGACCTGACCATATTTCACCACGCTGGTCAATGTGTACTGACCATACTTCACCACGCTGGTCAATGTGTACTGACCATACTTCACCACGCTGGTCAATGTGACCTGACCATACTTCACCACCCTGGTCAATGTGTACTGACCATACTTCACCACCCTGGTCAATGTGTACTGACCATACTTCACCACCCTGGTCAATGTGTACTGACCATACTTCACCACGCTGGTCAATGTGTACTGACCATACTTCACCACCCTGGTCAATGTGACCTGACCATACTTCACCACTCTGGTCAATGTGTACTGACCATACTTCACCACCCTGGTCAATGTGACCTGACCATACTTCACCACCCTGGTCAATGTGTACTGACCATACTTCACCACCCTGGTCAATGTGTACTGACCATACTTCACCACGCTGGTCAATGTGTATTGACCCTACTTCACCACCCTGGTCAATGTGACCTGACCATACTTCACCACGCTGGTCAATGTGACCTGACCATACTTCACCACGCTGGTCAATGTGTACTGACCATACTTCACCACGCTGGTCAATGTGTACTGACCATACTTCACCAAGCTGGTCAATGTGTACTGACCATACTTCACCACGCTGGTCAATGTGACCTGACCATACTTCACCACGCTGGTCAATGTGTACTGACCATACTTCACCACGCTGGTCAATGTGTACTGACCATACTTCACCACGCTGGTCAATGTGACCTGACCATACTTCACCACCCTGGTCAATGTGTACTGACCATACTTCACCACCCTGGTCAATGTGTACTGACCATACTTCACCACCCTGGTCAATGTGTACTGACCATACTTCACCACGCTGGTCAATGTGTACTGACCATACTTCACCACCCTGGTCAATGTGACCTGACCATACTTCACCACTCTGGTCAATGTGTACTGACCATACTTCACCACCCTGGTCAATGTGACCTGACCATACTTCACCACCCTGGTCAATGTGTACTGACCATACTTCACCACCCTGGTCAATGTGTACTGACCATACTTCACCACGCTGGTCAATGTGTATTGACCCTACTTCACCACCCTGGTCAATGTGACCTGACCATACTTCACCACGCTGGTCAATGTGACCTGACCATACTTCACCACGCTGGTCAATGTGTACTGACCATACTTCACCACGCTGGTCAATGTGTACTGACCATACTTCACCAAGCTGGTCAATGTGTACTGACCATACTTCACCACGCTGGTCAATGTGACCTGACCATACTTCACCACGCTGGTCAATGTGTACTGACCATACTTCACCACGCTGGTCAATGTGTACTGACCATACTTCACCACGCTGGTCAATGTGTACTGACCATACTTCACCACTCTGGTCAATGTGACCTGACCATACTTCACCACGCTGGTCAATGTGTACTGACCATACTTCACCACGCTGGTCAATGTGTACTGACCATACTTCACCACGCTGGTCAATGTGACCTGACCATACTTCACCACCCTAGTCAATGTGTACTGACCATACTTCACCACCCTGGTCAATGTGTACTGACCATACTTCACCACCCTGGTCAATGTGTACTGACCATACTTCACCACGCTGGTCAATGTGTACTGACCATACTTCACCACCCTGGTCAATGTGACCTGACCATACTTCACCACTCTGGTCAATGTGTACTGACCATACTTCACCACCCTGGTCAATGTGACCTGACCATACTTCACCACCCTGGTCAATGTGTACTGACCATACTTCACCACCCTGGTCAATGTGTACTGACCATACTTCACCACGCTGGTCAATGTGTATTGACCCTACTTCACCACCCTGGTCAATGTGACCTGACCATACTTCACCACTCTGGTCAATGTGTACTGACCATACTTCACCACCCTGGTCAATGTGACCTGACCATACTTCACCACGCTGGTCAATGTGACCTGACCATACTTCACCACTCTGGTCAATGTGTACTGACCATACTTCACCACGCTGGTCAATGTGTACTGACCATACTTCACCACCCTGGTCAATGTGTACTGACCATACTTCACCACCCTGGTCAATGTGTACTGACCATACTTCACCACCCTGGTCAATGTGTACTGACCATACTTCACCACCCTGGTTAATGTGTACTGACCATACTTCACCACTCTGGTCAATGTGTACTGACCATACTTCACCACGCTGGTCAATGTGTACTGACCATACTTCACCACGCTGGTCAATGTGTACTGACCATACTTCACCACGCTGGTCAATGTGACCTGACCATACTTCACCACGCTGGTCAATGTGTACTGACCATTATTCACCACGCTGGTCAATGTGACCTGACCATACTTCACCACCCTGGTCAATGTGTACTGACCATACTTCACCACGCTGGTCAATGTGTACTGACCATACTTCACCACCCTGGTCAATGTGACCTGACCATACTTCACCACTCTGGTCAATGTGTACTGACCATACTTCACCACCCTGGTCAATGTGTACTGACCATACTTCACCACCCTGGTCAATGTGACCTGACCATACTTCACCACTCTGGTCAATGTGTACTGACCATACTTCACCACCCTGGTCAATGTGACCTGACCATACTTCACCACGCTGGTCAATGTGACCTGACCATACTTCACCACTCTGGTCAATGTGGACTGACCATACTTCACCACGCTGGTCAATGTGTACTGACCATACTTCACCACGCTGGTCAATGTGGACTGACCATACTTCACCACGCTGGTCAATGTGGACTGACCATACTTCACCACGCTGGTCAATGTGTACTGACCATACTTCACCACGCTGGTCAATGTGTACTGACCATACTTCACCACGCTGGTCAATGTGACCTGACCATACTTCACCACGCTGGTCAATGTGTACTGACCATACTTCACCACGCTGGTCAATGTGTGATGCCGCCGCCACGGAGCCGATCGGCGGGTGGCCCACCTGCGATCTCGCCGCTCCGAGCGGCGAGGCCGACATTGCCCCCCCCCCACCGGAACACACACGCACGCACTCCCCCCCACCATTAGAGCGCGTGGGGAGACACCCTGGCCGACAGGTTTTCACCCAGAAGCCCTCGTAAAGGGATAATCTTCACGGTTTCCTGCAGCCAGGGAATTGGACGGTCTCCCCCGACGCTAACACCCACCGCGGCGCCGTGACTTTGGTTGTAATTACATGGTCACGACGGGGCTGCCGAGCCACCGCGTGTAGACAGCACACACAACACACACGGGTCAGCAGGCAGGTAGGAGGGCAGAGCCACGAGCGGCGGGAAAGCAGGGTCGCCCTCTGGCTGGAGGGTCGCTGAGCAGGTAAATTTAGATGCGGACGTCGCTGAAAGCAACGGCCCGGGGGATGCTGGGATACAGATGGGCCTACCGATTGGCGGGTGATCCCAGCGAGCTGATTGGCCCGCGAGTCGGCACCAGGTAGCCCCTTTGATGTAGAAAGAATAAAGCGGGTCAGGGCGAAGGAAAAAGGCTCTCTGGCTACTCGAGTCGACCCCAGGTCCGTCAACTCCCGAGTCCAGCCGCGCGAACGTCCGTGGGACGTATCGACGCGCCGCGAGGACCAGACGGCAGTGACGACGAACCGTGAGTAAGAGAGAGAGAGGGAGTTGGGACTTCGCTTAAGAGCAAAACAGGAGAGGGTAAAGGGGAGGACAGGTAGAGTGTAGTGCCGACTATCGAGAGATAGATTGGTCCTGCCCCGCTGATCCCGACTGACTCGGTTAAATAAGGGCTCGCCGGCGCGGTGGAATAAATCGTCGGCGGTTACATAACGGACTGGTGTGGTTTTTGCGGAAGCGTGGGTGCGCTTACTGTCGCGGTGGTCGTTACATAACAGACTGGTGTGGTTTTTTGCGCGGGTGTGGAAAGAGAGTGGAAGCGTGGGTGAGCTTGCTGTTTGCGGCGGTCGCCGCGTGTGTGGAGCGGCGCCGCGTGGAGTGTGTGCGCTACCAACCGTCGGCTGGGGACTCCCACGTTGCGAGCGGATACCCATCTCGCACGCATGCCCATCGCATAGCCCTTTAAACCCGTTTAATCCAATCCCCCCAATCGTCGGAGTGAGCACGAATGACGTCGCTTACCCTCCGACCTTTAACCCCCCTGTTACCCGCGTGTGATTGGTGCGTGGGACTGCGCGGGCGGGGAGCGTCGCGTTTGGGTGCCGGCGAAGCGCTAGCGGGTCCCAGGGAGGTCGAGTGGGATGCCCCACCGGCAGGAGACCCGGACTCGGGGGGGGACGGCACAGGGGGGGGAACAGGAGCGCGACGACCTTTCCCCGCCCGGGGAGGAGTGCGGCGGCGGCAGCTCCCACACTAGTGGAGAGTCTGGGAGCGTCGGGACTTCGCGGACAGGGTCGCAGGCAGGGGAGGTCCCGGGGGCCGGCGACCCTAACAACTGTCAGTACACTCACCATACTTAATAACCAGGCTACAGTCTACATTATAGACTGTCAGTAGACTCACCATACTCAATAACCATTACTA
Organism: Petromyzon marinus; assembly: GCF_048934315.1. NCBI lineage: Eukaryota > Metazoa > Chordata > Hyperoartia > Petromyzontiformes > Petromyzontidae > Petromyzon > Petromyzon marinus. The sequence goes on along the minus strand of NW_027422917.1, from coordinate 223,806 downwards.
CAGTCTACATTATAGACTGTCAGTACACTCACCATACTTAATAACCATTACTACAGTCTACATTATAGACTGTCAGTACACTCACCATACTTAATAACCATTACTACAGTCTACATTATAGACTGTCAGTAGACTCACCATACTCAATAACCATTACTACAGTCTACATTATAGACTGTCAGTACACTCACCATACTTAATAACCATTACTACAGTCTACATTATAGACTGTCAGTACACTCACCATACTTAATAACCATTACTACAGTCTACATTATAGACTGTCAGTACACTCACCATACTTAATAACCATTACTACAGTCTACATTATAGACTGCCAGTACACTCACCATACTTAATAACCATTACTACAGTCTACATTATAGACTGTCAGTACACTCACTCAGCTTAATAACCATTACTACAGTCTACATTATAGACTGCCAGTACACTCACCATACTTAATAACCATTACTACAGTCTACATTATAGACTGCCAGTACACTCACCATACTTAATAACCATTACTAGTCTACATTATAGACTGTCAGTAAACTCACCATACTTAATAACCATTACTACAGTCAACATTATAGACTGTCAGTAAACTCACCATACTTAATAACCATTACTACAGTCAACATTATAGACTGTCAGTACACTCACCATACTTAATAACCAGGCTACAGTCTACATTATAGACTGTCAGTACACTCACCATACTTAATAACCATTACTACAGTCTACATTATAGACTGCCAGTACACTCACCATACTTAATAACCATTACTAGTCTACATTATAGACTGTCAGTAAACTCACCATACTTAATAACCATTACTACAGTCAACATTATAGACTGTCAGTAAACTCACCATACTTAATAACCATTACTACAGTCAACATTATAGACTGTCAGTACACTCACCATACTTAATAACCAGGCTACAGTCTACATTATAGACTGTCAGTACACTCACCATACTTAATAACCAGGCTACAGTCTACATTATAGACTGTCAGTACACTCACTCAGGTTAATAACCATTACTACAGTATACATTATAGACTGTCAGTACACTCACTCAGGTTATTAACCATTACTACAGTCTACATTATAGACTGTCAGTACACTCACTCAGCTTAATAACCATTACTACAGTCTACATTATAGACTGCCAGTACACTCACCATACTTAATAACCATTACTACAGTCAACATTATAGACTGTCAGTAAACTCACCATACTTAATAACCATTACTACAGTCAACATTATAGACTGTCAGTACACTCACCATACTTAATAACCAGGCTACAGTCTACATTATAGACTGTAGTACACTCACCATACTTAATAACCATTACTACAGTCTACATTATAGACTGTCAGTACACTCACTCAGCTTAATAACCATTACTACAGTCTACATTATAGACTGTCAGTACACTCACTCAGCTTAATAACCATTACTACAGTCTACATTATAGACTGCCAGTACACTCACCATACTTAATAACCATTACTAGTCTACATTATAGACTGTCAGTAAACTCACCATACTTAATAACCATTACTACAGTCAACATTATAGACTGTCAGTAAACTCACCATACTTAATAACCATTACTACAGTCAACATTATAGACTGTCAGTACACTCACCATACTTAATAACCAGGCTACAGTCTACATTATAGACTGTCAGTACACTCACCATACTTAATAACCATTACTACAGTCTACATTATAGACTGCCAGTACACTCACCATACTTAATAACCATTACTAGTCTACATTATAGACTGTCAGTAAACTCACCATACTTAATAACCATTACTACAGTCAACATTATAGACTGTCAGTACACTCACCATACTTAATAACCAGGCTACAGTCTACATTATAGACTGTAGTACACTCACCATACTTAATAACCATTACTACAGTCTACATTATAGACTGTCAGTACACTCACCAAACTTAATAACCATTACTAGTCTACATTATAGACTGTCAGTACACTCACCAAACTTAATAACCATTACTACAGTCTACATTATAGACTGTCAGCACACTCACTATACTTAATAACCATTACTACAGTCTACATTATAGACTGTCAGTACACTCACCATACTTAATAACCATTACTACAGTCTACATTATAGACTGTCAGTACACTCACCATACTTAATAACCATTACTACAGTCTACATTATAGACTGTCAGTACACTCACCATACTTAATAACCATTACTACAGTCTACATTATAGACTGTCAGTACACTTACCATACTTAATAACCATTACTACAGTCTACATTATAGACTGTCAGTACACTCACTCAGGTTAATAACCATTACTACAGTCTACATTATAGACTGTCAGTACACTCACCATACTTAATAACCATTACTACAGTCTACATTATAGACTGTCAGTACACTCACCATACTTAATAACCATTACTACAGTCTACATTATAGACTGTCAGTACACGCACCATACTTAATAACCATTACTACAGTCTACATTATAGACTGTCAGTACACTCACTCAGGTTAATAACCATTACTACAGTCTACATTATAGACTGTCAGTACACTCACCATACTTAATAACCATTACTACAGTCTACATTATAGACTGTCAGTACACTCACCATACTTAATAACCATTACTACAGTCTACATTATAGACTGTCAGTACACTCACTCAGGTTAATAACCATTACTACAGTCTACATTATAGACTGCCAGTACACTCACCATACTTAATAACCATTACTACAGTCTACATTATAGACTGTCAGTAGACTCACCATACTTAATAACCATTACTACAGTCTACATTATAGACTGTCAGTACACTCACCATACTTAATAACCATTACTACAGTCTACATTATAGACTGTCAGTACACTCACCATACTTAATAACCATTACTACAGTCTACATTATAGACTGTCAGTACACTCACCATACTTAATAACCATTACTACAGTCTACATTATAGACTGTCAGTACACTCACTCAGGTTAATAACCATTACTACAGTCTACATTATAGACTGCCAGTACACTCACCATACTTAATAACCATTACTACAGTCAACATTATAGACTGCCAGAACACTCACCATACTTAATAACCATTACTACAGTCAACATTATAGACTGTCAGTACACTCACCATACTTAATAACCAGGCTACAGTCTACATTATAGACTGTAGTACACTCACCATACTTAATAACCATTACTACAGTCTACATTATAGACTGTCAGTACACTCACCATACTTAATAACCATTACTACAGTCTACATTATAGACTGTCAGTACACTCACCAAACTTAATAACCATTACTACAGTCTACATTATAGACTGTCAGTACACTCACCAAACTTAATAACCATTACTACAGTCTACATTATAGACTGTCAGTACACTCACCATACTTAATAACCATTACTACAGTCTACATTATAGACTGTCAGTACACTCACCAAACTTAATAACCATTACTACAGTCTACATTATAGACTGTCAGTACACTCACCAAACTTAATAACCATTACTACAGTCTACATTATAGACTGTCAGTACACTCACCATATTTAATAACCATTACTACAGTCTACATTATAGACTGTCAGTACACTCACCAAATTTAATAACCATTACTACAGTCTACATTATAGACTGTCAGTACACTCACCATACTTAATAACCATTACTACAGTCTACATTATAGACTGTCAGTACACTCACCATATTTAATAACCATTACTACAGTCTACATTATAGACTGTCAGTACACTCACCATATTTAATAACCATTACTACAGTCTACATTATAGACTGTCAGTACACTCACCATACTTAATAACCATTACTACAGTCTACATTATAGACTGTCAGTACACTCACCATACTTAATAACCATTACTACAGTCTACATTATAGACTGTCAGTACACTCACTCAGGTTAATAACCATTACTACAGTCTACATTATAGACTGCCAGTACACTCACCATACTTAATAACCATTACTACAGTCAACATTATAGACTGCCAGAACACTCACCATACTTAATAACCATTACTACAGTCAACATTATAGACTGTCAGTACACTCACCATACTTAATAACCAGGCTACAGTCTACATTATAGACTGTAGTACACTCACCATACTTAATAACCATTACTACAGTCTACATTATAGACTGTCAGTACACTCACCATACTTAATAACCATTACTACAGTCTACATTATAGACTGTCAGTACACTCACCAAACTTAATAACCATTACTACAGTCTACATTATAGACTGTCAGTACACTCACCAAACTTAATAACCATTACTACAGTCTACATTATAGACTGTCAGTACACTCACCAAATTTAATAACCATTACTACAGTCTACATTATAGACTGTCAGTACACTCACCAAACTTAATAACCATTACTACAGTCTACATTATAGACTGTCAGTACACTCACCATATTTAATAACCATTACTACAGTCTACATTATAGACTGTCAGTACACTCACCATATTTAATAACCATTACTACAGTCTACATTATAGACTGTCAGTACACTCACCATACTTAATAACCATTACTACAGTCTACATTATAGACTGTCAGTACACTCACCATACTTAATAACCATTACTACAGTCTACATTATAGACTGTCAGTACACTCACTCAGGTTAATAACCATTACTACAGTCTACATTATAGACTGCCAGTACACTCACCATACTTAATGACCATTACTACAGTCTACATTATAGACTGTCAGTAGACTCACCATACTTAATAACCATTACTACAGTCTACATTATAGACTGTCAGTACACTCACCATACTTAATAACCATTACTACAGTCTACATTATAGACTGTCAGTACACTCACCATACTTAATAACCATTACTACAGTCTACATTATAGACTGTCAGTACACTCACCATACTTAATAACCATTACTACAGTCTACATTATAGACTGTCAGTACACTCACTCAGGTTAATAACCATTACTACAGTCTACATTATAGACTGCCAGTACACTCACCATACTTAATAACCATTACTACAGTCTACATTATAGACTGCCAGTACACTCACCATACTTAATAACCATTACTACAGTCTACATTATAGACTGTCAGTAGACTCACCATACTTAATAACCATTACTACAGTCTACATTATAGACTGTCAGTACACTCACCATACTTAATAACCATTACTACAGTCTACATTATAGACTGTCTACATTATAGACTGTCAGTACACTCACCATACTTAATAACCATTACTACAGTCTACATTATAGACTGTCAGTACACTCACCATACTTAATAACCATTACTACAGTCTACATTATAGACTGTCAGTACACTCACCATACTTAATAACCATTACTACAGTCTACATTATAGACTGTCAGTACACTCACCATACTTAATAACCATTACTACAGTCTACATTATAGACTGTCAGTACACTCACTCAGGTTAATAACCATTACTACAGTCTACATTATAGACTGCCAGTACACTCACCATACTTAATAACCATTACTACAGTCAACATTATAGACTGCCAGAACACTCACCATACTTAATAACCATTACTACAGTCAACATTATAGACTGTCAGTACACTCACCATACTTAATAACCAGGCTACAGTCTACATTATAGACTGTAGTACACTCACCATACTTAATAACCATTACTACAGTCTACATTATAGACTGTCAGTACACTCACCATATTTAATAACCATTACTACAGTCTACATTATAGACTGTCAGTACACTCACCATACTTAATAACCATTACTACAGTCTACATTATAGACTGTCAGTACACTCACCATACTTAATAACCATTACTACAGTCTACATTATAGACTGTCAGTACACTCACTCAGGTTAATAACCATTACTACAGTCTACATTATAGACTGCCAGTACACTCACCATACTTAATGACCATTACTACAGTCTACATTATAGACTGTCAGTAGACTCACCATACTTAATAACCATTACTACAGTCTACATTATAGACTGTCAGTACACTCACCATACTTAATAACCATTACTACAGTCTACATTATAGACTGTCAGTACACTCACCATACTTAATAACCATTACTACAGTCTACATTATAGACTGTCAGTACACTCACCATACTTAATAACCATTACTACAGTCTACATTATAGACTGTCAGTACACTCACTCAGGTTAATAACCATTACTACAGTCTACATTATAGACTGCCAGTACACTCACCATACTTAATAACCATTACTACAGTCTACATTATAGACTGCCAGTACACTCACCATACTTAATAACCATTACTACAGTCTACATTATAGACTGTCAGTAGACTCACCATACTTAATAACCATTACTACAGTCTACATTATAGACTGTCAGTACACTCACCATACTTAATAACCATTACTACAGTCTACATTATAGACTGTCTACATTATAGACTGTCAGTACACTCACCATACTTAATAACCATTACTACAGTCTACATTATAGACTGTCAGTACACTCACCATACTTAATAACCATTACTACAGTCTACATTATAGACTGTCAGTACACTCACCATACTTAATAACCATTACTACAGTCTACATTATAGACTGTCAGTACACTCACCATACTTAATAACCATTACTACAGTCTACATTATAGACTGTCAGTACACTCACTCAGGTTAATAACCATTACTACAGTCTACATTATAGACTGCCAGTACACTCACCATACTTAATAACCATTACTACAGTCAACATTATAGACTGCCAGAACACTCACCATACTTAATAACCATTACTACAGTCAACATTATAGACTGTCAGTACACTCACCATACTTAATAACCAGGCTACAGTCTACATTATAGACTGTAGTACACTCACCATACTTAATAACCATTACTACAGTCTACATTATAGACTGTCAGTACACTCACCATACTTAATAACCATTACTACAGTCTACATTATAGACTGTCAGTACACTCACCAAACTTAATAACCATTACTACAGTCTACATTATAGACTGTCAGTACACTCACCAAACTTAATAACCATTACTACAGTCTACATTATAGACTGTCAGTACACTCACCATACTTAATAACCATTACTACAGTCTACATTATAGACTGTCAGTACACTCACCAAACTTAATAACCATTACTACAGTCTACATTATAGACTGTCAGTACACTCACCAAACTTAATAACCATTACTACAGTCTACATTATAGACTGTCAGTACACTCACCATATTTAATAACCATTACTACAGTCTACATTATAGACTGTCAGTACACTCACCATATTTAATAACCATTACTACAGTCTACATTATAGACTGTCAGTACACTCACCATACTTAATAACCATTACTACAGTCTACATTATAGACTGTCAGTACACTCACCATACTTAATAACCATTACTACAGTCTACATTATAGACTGTCAGTACACTCACTCAGGTTAATAACCATTACTACAGTCTACATTATAGACTGCCAGTACACTCACCATACTTAATGACCATTACTACAGTCTACATTATAGACTGTCAGTAGACTCACCATACTTAATAACCATTACTACAGTCTACATTATAGACTGTCAGTACACTCACCATACTTAATAACCATTACTACAGTCTACATTATAGACTGTCAGTACACTCACCATACTTAATAACCATTACTACAGTCTACATTATAGACTGTCAGTACACTCACCATACTTAATAACCATTACTACAGTCTACATTATAGACTGTCAGTACACTCACTCAGGTTAATAACCATTACTACAGTCTACATTATAGACTGCCAGTACACTCACCATACTTAATAACCATTACTACAGTCTACATTATAGACTGCCAGTACACTCACCATACTTAATAACCATTACTACAGTCTACATTATAGACTGTCAGTAGACTCACCATACTTAATAACCATTACTACAGTCTACATTATAGACTGTCAGTACACTCACCATACTTAATAACCATTACTACAGTCTACATTATAGACTGTCTACATTATAGACTGTCAGTACACTCACCATACTTAATAACCATTACTACAGTCTACATTATAGACTGTCAGTACACTCACCATACTTAATAACCATTACTACAGTCTACATTATAGACTGTCAGTACACTCACCATACTTAATAACCAGGCTACAGTCTACATTATAGACTGTCAGTACACTCACCATACTTAATAACCAGGCTACAGTCTACATTATAGACTGTCAGTACACTCACCATACTTAATAACCATTACTACAGTCTACATTATAGACTGTCAGTACACTCACTCAGGTTAATAACCATTACTACAGTCTACATTATAGACTGCCAGTACACTCACCATACTTAACAACCATTACTACAGTCTACATTATAGACTGTCAGTAGACTCACCATACTTAATAACCATTACTACAGTCTACATTATAGACTGTCAGTACACTCACCATACTTAATAACCATTACTACAGTCTACATTATAGACTGTCTACATTATAGACTGTCAGTACACTCACCATACTTAATAACCATTACTACAGTCTACATTATAGACTGTCAGTACACTCACCATACTTAATAACCATTACTACAGTCTACATTATAGACTGTCAGTACACTCACCATACTTAATAACCATTACTACAGTCTACATTATAGACTGTCAGTACACTCACTCAGCTTAATAACCATTACTACAGTCTACATTATAGACTGTCAGTACACTCACCATACTTAATAACCAGGCTACAGTCAACATTATAGACTGTCAGTAGACTCACTCAGGTTAATAACCATTACTACAGTCTACATTATAGACTGTCAGTAGACTCACCATACTTAATAACCATTACTACAGTATACATTATAGACTGTCAGTACACTCACCATACTTAATAACCATTACTACAGTCTACATTATAGACTGTCAGTACACTCACCATACTTAATAACCAGGCTACAGTCTACATTATAGACTGTCAGTACACTCACCATACTTAATAACCAGGCTACAGTCTACATTATAGACTGTCAGTACACTCACCATACTTAATAACCATTACTACAGTCTACATTATAGACTGTCAGTAGACTCACCATACTTAATAACCATTACTACAGTATACATTATAGACTGTCAGTACACTCACCATACTTAATAACCATTACTACAGTCTACATTATAGACTGCCAGTACACTCACCATACTTAATAACCATTACTACAGTCTACATTCTAGACTGTCAGTACACTCACCATACTTAATAACCATTACTACAGTCAACATTATAGACTGTCAGTAAACTCACCATGCTAAATAACCATTACTACAGTCAACATTATAGACTGTCAGTACACTCACCATACTTAATAACCAGGCTACAGTCTACATTATAGACTGTCAGTACACTCACCATACTTAATAACCAGGCTACAGTCTACATTATAGACTGTCAGTACACTCACCATACTTAATAACCATTACTACAGTCTACATTATAGACTGTCAGTACACTCACTCAGGTTAATAACCATTACTACAGTATACATTATAGACTGTCAGTACACTCACTCAGGTTATTAACCATTACTACAGTCTACATTATAGACTGTCAGTACACTCACTCAGCTTAATAACCATTACTACAGTCTACATTATAGACTGCCAGTACACTCACCATACTTAATAACCATTACTACAGTCTACATTATAGACTGTCAGTAGACTCACTCAGGTTAATAACCATTACTACAGTATACATTATAGACTGTCAGTACACTCACTCAGGTTAATAACCATTACTACAGTCTACATTATAGACTGTCAGTACACTCACCATACTTAATAACCATTACTACAGTCTACATTATAGACTGTCAGTACACTCACCATACTTAATAACCATTACTACAGTCTACATTATAGACTGTCAGTACACTCACCATACTTAATAACCATTACTACATTCTACATTATAGACTGTCAGTACACTCACCATACTTAATAACCAGGCTACAGTCTACATTATAGACTGTCAGTACACTCACCATACTTAATAACCATTACTACAGTCTACATTATAGACTGTCAGTAGACTCACCATACTTAATAACCATTACTACAGTCAACATTATAGACTGTCAGTAAACTCACCATGCTAAATAACCATTACTACAGTCAACATTATAGACTGTCAGTACACTCACCATACTTAATAACCAGGCTACAGTCTACATTATAGACTGTCAGTACACTCACCATACTTAATAACCAGGCTACAGTCTACATTATAGACTGTCAGTACACTCACCATACTTAATAACCATTACTACAGTCTACATTATAGACTGTCAGTACACTCACTCAGGTTAATAACCATTACTACAGTATACATTATAGACTGTCAGTACACTCACTCAGGTTATTAACCATTACTACAGTCTACATTATAGACTGTCAGTACACTCACTCAGCTTAATAACCATTACTACAGTCTACATTATAGACTGCCAGTACACTCACCATACTTAATAACCATTACTACAGTCAACATTATAGACTGTCAGTAGACTCACTCAGGTTAATAACCATTACTACAGTATACATTATAGACTGTCAGTACACTCACTCAGGTTAATAACCATTACTACAGTCTACATTATAGACTGTCAGTACACTCACTCAGCTTAATAACCATTACTACAGTCTACATTATAGACTGCCAGTACACTCACCATACTTAATAACCATTACTACAGTCAACATTATAGACTGTCAGTACACTCACCATACTTAATAACCATTACTACAGTCTACATTATAGACTGTCAGTAGACTCACTCAGGTTAATAACCATTACTACAGTATACATTATAGACTGTCAGTAGACTCACTCAGGTTAATAACCATTACTACAGTCTACATTATAGACTGTCAGTACACTCACCATACTTAATAACCATTACTACAGTCTACATTATAGACTGTCAGTACACTCACCATACTTAATAACCATTACTACAGTCTACATTATAGACTGTCAGTACACTCACCATACTTAATAACCATTACTACATTCTACATTATAGACTGTCAGTACACTCACCATACTTAATAACCATTACTACAGTCTACATTATAGACTGTCAGTACACTCACCATACTTAATAACCAGGCTACAGTCTACATTATAGACTGTCAGTACACTCACCATACTTAATAACCAGGCTACAGTCTACATTATAGACTGTCAGTACACTCACCATACTTAATAACCATTACTACAGTCTACATTATAGACTGTCAGTAGACTCACCATACTTAATAACCATTACTACAGTATACATTATAGACTGTCAGTACACTCACCATACTTAATAACCATTACTACAGTCTACATTATAGACTGTCAGCACACTCACTATACTTAATAACCATTACTACAGTCTACATTCTAGACTGTCAGTACACTCACCATACTTAATAACCATTACTAGTCTACATTATAGACTGTCAGTAAACTCACCATGCTTAATAACCATTACTACAGTCAACATTATAGACTGTCAGTACACTCACCATACTTAATAACCAGGCTACAGTCTACATTATAGACTGTCAGTACACTCACCATACTTAATAACCATTACTACAGTCTACATTATAGACTGTCAGTACACTCACCATACTTAATAACCAGGCTACAGTCTACATTATAGACTGTCAGTACACTCACCATACTTAATAACCATTACTACAGTCTACATTATAGACTGTCAGTACACTCACTCAGGTTAATAACCATTACTACAGTCTACATTATAGACTGTCAGTACACTCACCATACTTAATAACCATTACTACAGTCTACATTATAGACTGTCAGTACACTCACCATACTTAATAACCATTACTAGTCTACATTATAGACTGTCAGTACACTCACCATACTTAATAACCATTACTACAGTCTACATTATAGACTGTCAGTACACTCACTCAGGTTAATAACCATTACTACAGTCTACATTATAGACTGCCAGTACACTCACCATACTTAATAACCATTACTACAGTCTACATTCTAGACTGTCAGTACACTCACCATACTTAATAACCAGGCTACAGTCTACATTATAGACTGTCAGTACACTCACCATACTTAATAACCATTACTACAGTCTACATTATAGACTGTCAGTACACTCACTCAGGTTAATAACCATTACTACAGTCTACATTATAGACTGTCAGTACACTCACCATACTTAATAACCATTACTACAGTCTACATTATAGACTGTCAGTACACTCACCATACTTAATAACCATTACTACAGTCTACATTATAGACTGTCAGTACACTCACCATACTTAATAACCATTACTACAGTCAACATTATAGACTGTCAGTACACTCACCATACTTAATAACCAGGCTACAGTCTACATTATAGACTGTCAGTACACTCACTCAGGTTAATAACCATTACTACAGTCTACATTATAGACTGTCAGTACACTCACCATACTTAATAACCATTACTACAGTCTACATTATAGACTGTCAGTACACTCACTCAGGTTAATAACCATTACTACAGTCTACATTCTAGACTGTCAGTACACTCACCATACTTAATAACCATTACTACAGTCTACATTCTAGACTGTCAGTACACTCACCATACTTAATAACCATTACTAGTCTACATTATAGACTGTCAGTAAACTCACCATACTTAATAACCATTACTACAGTCAACATTATAGACTGTCAGTAAACTCACCATGCTTAATAACCATTACTACAGTCAACATTATAGACTGTCAGTACACTCACCATACTTAATAACCAGGCTACAGTCTACATTATAGACTGTCAGTACACTCACCATACTTAATAACCAGGCTACAGTCTACATTATAGACTGTCAGTACACTCACCATACTTAATAACCATTACTACAGTCTACATTATAGACTGTCAGTACACTCACTCAGGTTAATAACCATTACTACAGTATACATTATAGACTGTCAGTACACTCACTCAGGTTATTAACCATTACTACAGTCTACATTATAGACTGTCAGTACACTCACTCAGCTCAATAACTATTACTACAGTCTACATTATTGACTGCCAGTACACTCACCATACTTAATAACCGTTACTACAGTCTACATTATAGACTGTCAGTAGACTCACTCAGGTTAATAACCATTACTACAGTATACATTATAGACTGTCAGTACACTCACTCAGGTTAATAACCATTACTACAGTCTACATTATAGACTGTCAGTACACTCACTCAGCTTAATAACCATTACTACAGTCTACATTATAGACTGCCAGTACACTCACCATACTTAATAACCATTACTACAGTCAACATTATAGACTGTCAGTAAACTCACCATACTTAATAACCATTACTACAGTCAACATTATAGACTGTCAGTACACTCACCATACTTAATAACCAGGCTACAGTCTACATTATAGACTGTAGTACACTCACCATACTTAATAACCATTACTACAGTCTACATTATAGACTGTCAGTACACTCACCAAACTTAATAACCATTACTACAGTCTACATTATAGACTGTCAGCACACTCACTATACTTAATAACCATTACTACAGTCTACATTATAGACTGTCAGTACACTCACCATACTTAATAACCATTACTACAGTCTACATTATAGACTGTCAGTACACTCACCATACTTAATAACCATTACTACAGTCTACATTATAGACTGTCAGTGCACTCACCATACTTAATAACCATTACTACAGTCTACATTATAGACTGTCAGTACACTCACTCAGGTTAATAACCATTACTACAGTCTACATTATAGACTGCCAGTACACTCACCATACTTAATAACCATTACTACAGTCTACATTATAGACTGTCAGTACACTCACTCAGGTTAATAACCATTACTACAGTCTACATTATAGACTGTCAGTACACTCACCATACTTAATAACCATTACTACAGTCTACATTATAGACTGTCAGTACACTCACCATACTTAATAACCATTACTAGTGTCTACATTATAGACTGTCAGTACACTCACCATACTTAATAACCATTACTACAGTCTACATTATAGACTGTCAGTACACTCACCATACTTAATAACCATTACTACATTCTACATTATAGACTGTCAGTACACTCACCATACTTAATAACCATTACTACAGTCTACATTATAGACTGTCAGTACACTCACCATACTTAATAACCAGGCTACAGTCTACATTATAGACTGTCAGTACACTCACCATACTTAATAACCAGGCTACAGTCTACATTATAGACTGTCAGTACACTCACCATACTTAATAACCATTACTACAGTCTACATTATAGACTGTCAGTAGACTCACCATACTTAATAACCATTACTACAGTATACATTATAGACTGTCAGTACACTCACCATACTTAATAACCATTACTACAGTCTACATTATAGACTGTCAGCACACTCACTATACTTAATAACCATTACTACAGTCTACATTCTAGACTGTCAGTACACTCACCATACTTAATAACCATTACTAGTCTACATTATAGACTGTCAGTAAACTCACCATACTTAATAACCATTACTACAGTCAACATTATAGACTGTCAGTAAACTCACCATGCTTAATAACCATTACTACAGTCAACATTATAGACTGTCAGTACACTCACCATACTTAATAACCAGGCTACAGTCTACATTATAGACTGTCAGTACACTCACCATACTTAATAACCATTACTACAGTCTACATTATAGACTGTCAGTACACTCACTCAGGTTAATAACCATTACTACAGTATACATTATAGACTGTCAGTACACTCACTCAGGTTAATAACCATTACTACAGTCTACATTATAGACTGTCAGTACACTCACTCAGCTTAATAACCATTACTACAGTCTACATTATAGACTGCCAGTACACTCACCATACTTAATAACCATTACTACAGTCTACATTATAGACTGTCAGTAGACTCACTCAGGTTAATAACCATTACTACAGTATACATTATAGACTGTCAGTACACTCACTCAGGTTAATAACCATTACTACAGTCTACATTATAGACTGTCAGTACACTCACTCAGCTTAATAACCATTACTACAGTCTACATTATAGACTGCCAGTACACTCACCATACTTAATAACCATTACTACAGTCAACATTATAGACTGTCAGTAAACTCACCATACTTAATAACCATTACTACAGTCAACATTATAGACTGTCAGTACACTCACCATACTTAATAACCAGGCTACAGTCTACATTATAGACTGTCAGTACACTCACCATACTTAATAACCAGGCTACAGTCTACATTATAGACTGTCAGTACACTCATTCAGCTTAATAACCATTACTACAGTCTACATTATAGACTGCCAGTACACTCACCATACTTAATAACCATTACTACAGTCAACATTATAGACTGTCAGTAAACTCACCATACTTAATAACCATTACTACAGTCAACATTATAGACTGTCAGTACACTCACCATACTTAATAACCAGGCTACAGTCTACATTATAGACTGTCAGTACACTCATTCAGCTTAATAACCATTACTACAGTCTACATTATAGACTGCCAGTACACTCACCATACTTAATAACCATTACTACAGTCAACATTATAGACTGTCAGTAAACTCACCATACTTAATAACCATTACTACAGTCTACATTATAGACTGTCAGTACACTCACCATACTTAATAACCATTACTACAGTCTACATTATAGACTGTCAGTACACTCACCATACTTAATAACTGTGTGTGTAGTGTGTGTGTACTGTGTGTGTAGTGTGTGAATACTGTGTGTGTAGTGTGTGAATACTGTGTGTGTAGTGTGTGTGAGTACGGTGTGTGTAGTGTGTGAATACTGGGTGTGTAGTGTGTGAATACTGTGTGTAGTGTGTGAATACTGTGTGTAGTGTGTGAATACTGTGTGTAGTGTGTGAATACTGTGTGTGTAGTGTGTGAGTACTGTGTGTGTAAGTACTGTGTGTGTAGTGTGTGTGTAGTGTGTGAGTACTGTGTGTGTGTAGTGTGTGTGTAGTGTGTGAGTACTGTGTGTGTAGTGTGTGAGTACTGTGTGTGTAGTGTGTGAGTACTGTGTGTAGTGTGTGAATACTGTGTGTGTAGTGTGTGTACTGTGTGTGTAGTGTGTGAGTACTGTGTGTGGATTGTGTGAATACTGTGTGTATTGTGTGAGTACTGTGTGTGTAGTGTGTGAGTACTGTGTGTAGTGTGTGAGTACTGTGTGTAGTGTGAGTACTGTGTGTAGTGTGTGAGTACTGTGTGTGTAGTGTGTGAGTACTGTGTGTGTAATGTGTGAGTACTGTGTGTGTAGTGTGTGAATACTGTGTGTAGTGTGTGAGTACTGTGTGTGTAGTGTGTGAGTACTGTGTGTGTAGTGTGTGTGTACTGTGTGTGTGAGTAATGTGTGTGTAGTGTGTGAGCACTGTGTGTGTAGTGTGTGAGTACTCTGCGTGTAATGTCTGAATACTGTGTGTGTAGTGTGTGTGTAGTGTGTGTGTGAGTACTGTGTGTGTAGTGTGTGAGCACTGTGTGTGTAGTGTGTGAGTACTCTGCGTGTAATGTCTGAATACTGTGTGTGTACTGTGTGTGTAGTGTGTGAGTACTGTGTGTAGTGTGTGAGTAATGTGTGTGTAGTGTGTGAATACTGGGTGTGAGTACTGTGTGTGTAGTGTGTGTGTACTGTGTGTGTAGCGTGTGTGTACTGTGTGTGTAGTGTGAATACTGTGTGTAATGTGTGTGAGTACGGTGTGTGTAGTGTGTGAATACTGGGTGTGTAGTGTGTGAATACTGTGTGTAGTGTGTGAATACTGTGTGTGTAGTGTGTAAGTACTGTGTGTGTAGTGTGTGTGTAGTGTGTGAGTACTGTGTGTGTAGTGTGTGAGTACTGTGTGTAGTGTGTGAGTACTGTGTGTGTAGCGTGTGAGTACTGTGTGTAGTGTGAGTACTGTGTGTGTAGTGTGTGTACTGTGTGGTGTGTGAGTACTGTGTGTGTATTGTGTGAATACTGTGTGTAGTGTGTGAGTACTGTGTGTGTAGTGTGTGAGTACTGTGTGTGTAGTGTGTGAGTACTGTGTGTGTAGTGTGTGAGTACTGTGTGTGTAGTGTGTGAATACTGTGTGTAGTGTGTGAATACTGTGTGTAGTGTGTGAATACTGTGTGTAGTGTGTGAGTACTGTGTGTGTAGTGTGTGAGTACTGTGTGTGTAGTGTGTGAGTACTGGGTGTGTAGTGTGTGTGTACTGTGTGTAGTGTGTGAATACTGTATGTGTAGTGTGTGAGTACTGTGTGTGTAGTGAGTACTGTGTGTGTAGCGTGTGAGTACTGTGTGTGTAGCGTGTGAGTACTGTGTGTGTAGTGTGAGTACTGTGTGTGTAGTGTGTGAGTACTGTGTGTGTAGTGTGCGTGTACTGTGTGTGTAGTGTGTGAATACTGTGTGTGTATTGTGTGAGTACTGTGTGTGTAGTGTGTGAATACTGGGTGTAGTGTGTGAGTACTGTGTGTGTAGTGTGTGAGTACTGTGTGTAGTGTGAGTACTGTGTGTGTAGTGTGTGTACTGTGTGTAGTGTGTGAGTACTGTGTGTGTATTGTGTGAATACTGTGTGTAGTGTGTGAGTACTGTGTGTGTAGTGTGTGAGTACTGTGTGTAGTGTGTGAGTACTGTGTGTAGTGTGTGAGTACTGTGTGTGTAGTGTGTGAGTACTGTGTGTGTAGTGTGTGAGTACTGTGTGTGTAGTGTGTGAGTACTGTGTGTGTAGTGTGTGAGTACTGTGTGTGTAGTGTGTGAATACTGTGTGTAGTGTGTGAATACTGTGTGTAGTGTGTGAATACTGTGTGTAGTGTGTGAGTACTGTGTGTGTAGTGTGTGAGTACCGTGTGTGTAGTGTGTGAGTACTGTATGTGTAGTGTGTGAGTACTGTGTGTGTAGTGTGTGAGTACTGTGTGTGTAGCGTGTGAGTACTGTGTGTGTAGTGTGAGTACTGTGTGTGTAGTGTGTGAGTACTGTGTGTGTAGTGTGCGTGTACTGTGTGTGTAGTGTGTGAATACTGTGTGTGTATTGTGTGAGTACTGTGTGTGTAGTGTGTGAATACTGGGTGTAGTGTGTGAGTACTGTGTGTGTAGTGTGCGTGTACTGTGTGTGTAGTGTGTGTGTACTGTGTGTGTAGTGTGTACTGTGTGTGTAGTGTGTGAGTACTGTGTGTGTAGTGTGTGAATACTGTGTGTGTAGTGTGTGAGTACTGTGTGTAGTGTGTGAGTACTGTGTGTGTAGTGTGTGAATACTGTGTGTAGTGTGAGTACTGTGTGTGTAGTGTGTGAGTACTGTGTGTGTAGTGTGTGAATACTGTGTGTGTAGTGTGTGAGTACTGTGTGTGTAGTGTGTGAGTACTGTGTGTGTAGTGTGTGAGTACTGTGTGTAGTGTGTGAGTACTGTGTGTGTAGTGTGTGAATACTGTGTGTGTATTGTGTGAATACTGTGTGTGTAGTGTGCGTGTACTGTGTGTGTAGTGTGCGTGTACTGTGTGTGTAGTGTGTGAATACTGTGTGTAGTGTGTGAATACTGTGTGTGTAGTGTATGTGTACTGTGTGTAGTGTGTGAGTACTGTGTGTAGTGTGTGAATACTGTGTGTGTAGTGTATGTGTACTGTGTGTGTAGTGTGTGAGTACTGTGTGTAGTGTGTGAGTACTGTGTGTGTAGTGTGTGAGTACTGTGTGTGTAGTGTGTGAGTACTGTGTGTGTAGTGTGTGAATACTGGGGGAAGCATACCAAAACAGACAAGGTTTAGCAAAATTTGGAAACCATATAAAGCAACGCAGACGGTCGGTCAAAACACAATCAACGCATAGTCTGATTGATTACGCTATTTCAAAGATTGCTAAAGTGCAAGTTAAGTATGAACTTCAAAACACAGACCGCACACACACACAGACATTCAAGCAGAGCGGACCAGCACAGAGGCAGCACACAGTGGGAGTCGCGTTCAAATTTAGCTCTTCTGTACCTGATGATGGCCGCTTGTGTTGCGGCCGAAACGTCCTACGCTATCACGTCATTTCATTAATTTATTTCTTATTCGTACGTGACTTTACCGAAAAAAACACGCAAAGAGTAATTCCTGCAAGTCACGAATGCTTCGAACCGAGTCTCAAGTACTGTTACAGGATACAAACGTGGCGAGTTTGGCTGTTTGCGTGAATACCGTCTGTTGTAAAACAGCGCGTGTGTAACAACACAACCTTGTGGCAACAACAACAACAACCCGCGTGTGGAACAACACAACCTTGCGGCAACAACAACCCGCGTGTGGAACAACACAACCTTGTGGCAACAACAACAACAACCCGCGTGTGGAACAACACAACCTTGCGGCAACAACAACCCGCGTGTGGAACAACACAACCTTGTGGCAACAACAACAACCCGCGTGTGGAACAACACAACCTTGCGGCAACAACCCGCGTGTGTAACAACACAACCTTGTGGCAACAACAACAACCCGCGTGTGGAACAACACAACTTTGTGGCAACAACAACAACAACCCGCGTGTGGAACAACACAACCTTGCGGCAACAACAACCCGCGTGTGGAACAACACAACCTTGTGGCAACAACAACAACAACCCGCGTGTGGATGCCGCGCGCGTTATCCAGCACCGCATGTTCACACAGCGTGAGAGAGTGTGTTGCTTGTGAATCTCACCGTGTGTGTGCCGTGTGTGTGTGTACGTGTGTGTGTGTGCTGCAAGTGGCGGGAAGTCGTGGGCCGTGTTCAAGTCGGCGACGCGGGCACGAACCTTCACTTGGCTGCTCGCGTTCCCAAGGAAGAAGTTGTAACGCCGCTTGCTGTAGTTGTAACCCTGAGGTTGTAGTAGTAACAACGCCGCTTGCTGTAGTTGTAACCCTGAGGTTGTAGTAGTAACAACACCGCTGTAGTTATAACCCTGAGGTTGTAGTAGTAACAACACCGCTGCTGTAGTAGTAACCCTGAGGTTGTAGTAGTAACAACACCGCTGTAGTTATAACCATGAGGTTGTAGTAGTAACAACACCGCTGTAGTTGTAACCCTGAGGTTGTAGTAGTAACAACACCGCTTGCTGTAGTTGTAACCCTGAGGTTGTAGTAGTAACAACACTGCTGCTGTAGTTTTAACCCTGAGGTTGTAGTAGTAACAACACTGCTGCTGTAGTTATAACTCTGAGGTTGTAGTAGTAACAACACTGCTGCTGTAGTTATAACCCTGAGGTTGTAGTAACACCGCTGCTGCTGCGATGTTGGCGGGGTAATGAACTCTGGCGATATCAAAAGTGTCGGGAAATCACGTGACGTTGCAACGCCTCTTTAGTTCCATCTGTCTGTTACAAACCCCCCCACCCCCACACCGGGATACAGAGGTCGCTGTTTTCACAACTGACACAGCCACCAAAGACAAAAGACCCCCCCATACCGGTGGTGTTGTTGTAGCCTGTGGCGGACTTCTGGGGCAAGTGCTGTTCAGCGAGCAGCGCCTCTTGAATGCCGGAACGGTACACGGAAAGGGGTGGGCGGCCAGCACCACGCCCGGCTGTCTTTGTCTCCCCGAGTAAACCGAATTTATTATCAAACGCATCACAACATTGTACCGCTAAAATAAAATGCAAAGACAATTTAACAAAAAAATGTTTTAAGTAGCGGCTTTGATTAGACGCCGCATCGGCTACTCAATTTGAGGCTGAGTCGACCTAGGGGAGGCCCAGGACCAGTTCGGATAATCGTCACTCGCGTTTGCTGACCGTGTGCGGGAATCGAACTCGGCGAGGCCGCTAACCGCTGCGCCACCGCTCCTCTCTGAAACAGAGGTCGCTGTTTTCACACAGCCTCGGGTCACTTAAGCATCATGGCACCGAGACAGAGGTTACAGCCTCGAGTTGCTTCTGTCTGTTACGAAGACAGAGGTTACTGAAACAGAGGTCGCTGTTTTCACACAGCCTCGGGTCACTTAAGAATCATGGCACCGAGACAGAGGTTACAGCCTCGAGTTGCTTCTGTCTATTACGAAGACAGAGGTTACTGAAACAGAGGTCGCTGTTTTCACACAGCCTCGGTTCACTTAAGCATCATGGCACCGAGACAGAGGTTACAGCCTCGAATTGCTTCTGTCTGTTACGAAGACAGAGGTCACTGTTTGGAAGAAAATAAGAATTAATGTTGATTTGAAGCTTTCGTGAATGCAGGAATCTATACTCTGGTTAAAATTCTGATTTATTTTATACCTACGTGACTTTACCGAAAGAACTAAAAAAATAAGAATTAAGTTTTACCCTGTCTGGCAATAAAAAAAACCCTTTTTTTGCGAGGAATCAACTCTGCTGCATTAACCGCACGCACTTGTGATGAACACGCAAACACATGCTCTAATATATGCAAATCTAGAATTAATATATGGCGTGTCTCCCGCACACAACGCGTCATCCACCACCAGACACCCCCCGGCGCCTCTGCAGCCCCCGGCAACAGTCCCAGCCAATCACCGCCGTCGCTTCTCGTCTACCTTTGATTGGGCCCAACCGATGACGTCACCTCACAGCTTCTGCCTCCTCTCAGACACCCCCCGGCGCCTCTGCAGCCCCCGGCAACAGTCCCAGCCAATCACCGTTAGCGCCACGGGCAGCGATTTGTCACTGGGTAAACAGCGGGAGGGGGGCGGGGGCGGCGGCGCGGGTGGGGGGGATGACGAGACTCCCCCCCCCCACCACCCCCCAACGGCCGGGGGCGTTCGATTGGATGCGCAGGATGACGTCAGATGATCCGGGTACTAACGGGTTTTTGTTGCCATATAAGGGAGTGGGAGCGGAGCAAAAAAATTCTGCGGAGTCATTCAGGAACGTCGGCACGAAGTTCAGGCGGCCTCAGCCGTCCTCAACATTCCGCGTGAGGTTCGCAGGGTGGAGTTCAGGGCGAGCCTTTCCCCCCCCCCAAGCCCCATCGGGCAGCGTAAAGAAGAGGTGAGTGGATACCGGTAAAAGGCGAGGTCGGCTGTTCCGGTCGAGCTTAGGCGATAGACTGCGCTCGGCGACGAGGCCTATTCTCTCACCCTCTCCTAGCCTCTCCACTGCTAGCCTGTTCTCTCTCACGCTCCTAGCCTCTCTACTGCTAGCCTGTTCTCTCACTCTCCTTAGCCTCTCCACTGCTAGCCTGTTCTCTCACGCTCCTAGCCTCTCCACTGCTAGCCTGTTCTCTCTCACGCTCCTAGCCTCTCCACTGCTGCCCTGTTCTCTCTCTCCAAGCCTCTCCACTGCTAGCCTGTTCTCTCACTCTCCTAGCCTCTCCACTGCTAGCCTGTTCTCTCACCCTCTCCTAGCCTCTCCACTGCTAGCCTGTTCTCTCACCCTCTCCTAGCCTCTCCACTGCTAGCCTGTTCTCTCTCACTCTCCTAGCCTCTCCACTGCTAGCCTGTTCTCTCTCACTCTTCTAGCCTCTCCACTGCTAGCCTGTTCTCTCTCACGCTCCTAGCCTCTCTACTGCTAGCCTGTTCTCTCACTCTCCTTAGCCTCTCCACTGCTAGCCTGTTCTCTCTCACTCTCCTAGCCTCTCCACTGCTAGCCTGTTCTCTCTCACGCTCCTAGCCTCTCTACTGCTAGCCTGTTCTCTCACTCTCCTTAGCCTCTCCACTGCTAGCCTGTTCTCTCACGCTCCTAGCCTCTCCACTGCTAGCCTGTTCTCTCTCACGCTCCTAGCCTCTCCACTGCTGCCCTGTTCTCTCTCTCCAAGCCTCTCCACTGCTAGCCTGTTCTCTCACTCTCCTAGCCTCTCCACTGCTAGCCTGTTCTCTCACCCTCTCCTAGCCTCTCCACTGCTAGCCTGTGCTCTCACCCTCTCCTAGCCTCTCCACTGCTAGCCTGTTCTCTCTCACTCTCCTAGCCTCTCCACTGCTCGCCTGTTCTCTCTCTCTCTCTCCTAGCCTCTCCACTGCTAGCCTGTGCTCTCACCCTCCTGGCCTCTCCACTGTTAGCCTGTTCTCTCACGCTCCTAGCCTCTCCACTGCTAGCCTATTCTCTCTCTCCTAGCCTCTCTACTGCTAGCCTGTCCTCTCACGCTCCTAGCCACTCCACTGCTAGCCTGTTCTCTCACCCTCCTAGCCTCTCCACTGCTTGCCTGTTGTCTCTCTCCTAGCCTCTCCACTGCTAGCCTGTTCTCTCACACTCCTTAGCCTCTCCACTGCTAGCCTGTTCTCTCTCTCTCACTCTCCTAGCCTCTCCACTGCTAGCCTGTTCGCTCTCACACTCCTAGCCTCTCTACTGCTAGCCTGTTCTCTCACTCTCCTTAGCCTCTCCACTGCTAGCCTGTTCTCTCACGCTCCTAGCCTCTCCACTGCTAGCCTGTTCTCTCTCACGCTCCTAGCCTCTCCACTGCTGCCCTGTTTTCTCTCTCCAAGCCTCTCCACTGCTAGCCTGTTCTCTCACTCTCCTAGCCTCTCCACTGCTAGCCTGTTCTCTCACCCTCTCCTAGCCTCTCCACTGCTAGCCTGTTCTCTCACCCTCCTGGCCTCTCCACTGCTAGCCTGTGCTCTCACGCTCCTAGCCTCTCCACTGCTAGCCTGTTCTCTCTCCTAGCCTCTCCACTGCTAGCCTGTTCTCTCACGCTCCTAGCCTCTCCACTGCTAGCCTGTTCTCTCACCCTCCTAGCCTCTCCACTGCTAGCCTGTTCTCTCACGCTCCTAGCCTCTCCACTGCTAGCCTGTTCTCTCTCACGCTCCTAGCCTCTCCACTGCTGCCCTGTTCTCTCTCTCCAAGCCTCTCCACTGCTAGCCTGTTCTCTCACTCTCCTAGCCTCTCCACTGCTAGCCTGTTCTCTCACCCCCTCTCCTAGCCTCTCCACTGCTAGCCTGTTCTCTCTCACTCTCCTAGCCTCTCCACTGCTAGCCTGTTCTCTCACGCTCCTAGCCTCTCCACTGCTAGCCTGTTCTCTCTCACGCTCCTAGCCTCTCCACTGCTGCCCTGTTCTCTCTCTCCAAGCCTCTCCACTGCTAGCCTGTTCTCTCACTCTCCTAGCCTCTCCACTGCTAGCCTGTTCTCTCACCCCCTCTCCTAGCCTCTCCACTGCTAGCCTGTTCTCTCTCACTCTCCTAGCCTCTCCACTGCTAGCCTGTTCTCTCTCACTCTTCTAGCCTCTCCACTGCTAGCCTGTTCTCTCTCACGCTCCTAGCCTCTCCACTGCTGCCCTGTTTTCTCTCTCCAAGCCTCTCCACTGCTAGCCTGTTCTCTCACTCTCCTAGCCTCTCCACTGCTAGCCTGTTCTCTCACCCTCTCCTAGCCTCTCCACTGCTAGCCTGTGCTCTCACCCTCCTGGCCTCTCCACTGCTAGCCTGTGCTCTAACGCTCCTAGCCTCTCCACTGCTAGCCTGTTCTCTCTCTCCTAGCCTCTCTACTGCTAGCCTGTTCTCTCACGCTCCTAGCCACTCCACTGCTAGCCTGTTCTCTCACCCTCCTAGCCTCTCCACTGCTTGCCTGTTGTCTCTCTCCTAGCCTCTCCACTGCTAGCCTGTTCTCTCACACTCCTTAGCCTCTCCACTGCTAGCCTGTTCTCTCTCTCTCACTCTCCTAGCCTCTCCACTGCTAGCCTGTTCGCTCTCACACTCCTAGCCTCTCTACTGCTAGCCTGTTCTCTCACTCTCCTTAGCCTCTCCACTGCTAGCCTGTTCTCTCACGCTCCTAGCCTCTCCACTGCTAGCCTGTTCTCTCTCACGCTCCTAGCCTCTCCACTGCTGCCCTGTTTTCTCTCTCCAAGCCTCTCCACTGCTAGCCTGTTCTCTCACTCTCCTAGCCTCTCCACTGCTAGCCTGTTCTCTCACCCTCTCCTAGCCTCTCCACTGCTAGCCTGTTCTCTCTCACTCTTCTAGCCTCTACACTGCTAGCCTGTTCTCTCACGCTCCTTAGCCTCTCCACTGCTAGCCTGTTCTCTCACGCTCCTAGCCTCTCCACTGCTAGCCTGTTCTCTCACCCTCCTAGCCTCTCCACTGCTAGCCTGTTCTCTCACGCTCCTAGCCTCTCCACTGCTAGCCTGTTCTCTCACCCTCCTAGCCTCTCCACTGCTAGCCTGTTCTCTCTCACTCTCCTAGCCTCTCCACTGCTAGCCTGTTCTCTCACCCTCCTAGCCTCTCCACTGCTAGCCTGTTCTCTCTCACTCTCCTAGCCTCTCCACTGCCTGCCTGTTCTCTCTCACTCTCCTAGCCTCTCCACTGCTAGCCAGTTCTCTCTCACGCTCCTAGCCTCTCCACTGCTAGCCTGTTCTCTCACGCTCCTAGCCTCTCCACTGCTAGCCTGTTCTCTCTCACGCTCCTAGCCTCTCCACTGCTGCCCTGTTCTCTCTCTCCAAGCCGCTCCACTGCTAGCCTGTTCTCTCACTCTCCTAGCCTCTCCACTGCTAGCCTGTTCTCTCACCCTCTCCTAGCCTCTCCACTGCTAGCTTGTTCTCTCTCACTCTCCTAGCCTCTCCACTGCTAGCCTGTTCTTTCTCACTCTTCTAGCCTCTCCACTGCTAGCCTGTTCTCTCACGCTCCTTAGCCTCTCCACTGCTAGCCTGTTCTCTCTCACTCTCCTAGCCTCTCCACTGCTAGCCTGTTCTCTCTCACGCTCCTAGCCTCTCTGATAGCCTGTTCTCTCACTCTCCTTAGCCTCTCCACTGCTAGCCTGTTCTCTCACGCTCCTAGCCTCTCCACTGCTAGCCTGTTCTCTCTCACGCTCCTAGCCTCTCCACTGCTGCCCTGTTCTCTCTCTCCAAGCCTCTCCACTGCTAGCCTGTTCTCTCACTCTCCTAGCCTCTCTACTGCTAGCCTGTTCTCTCACCCTCTCCTAGCCTCTCCACTGCTAGCCTGTTCTCTCACCCTCTCCTAGCCTCTCCACTGCTAGCTTCTTCTCTCTCTCCTAGCCTCTCTACTGCTAGCCTGTTCTCTCTCAGGCTCCTAGCCTCTCCACTGCTAGCCTGTTCTCTCACCCTCCTGGCCTCTCCACTGCTAGCCTGTTCTCTCACGCTCCTAGCCTCTCCACTGCTAGCCTATTCTCTCTCTCCTAGCCTCTCTACTGCTAGCCTGTTCTCTCACGCTCCTAGCCACTCCACTGCTAGCCTGTTCTCTCACCCTCCTAGCCTCTCCACTGCTTGCCTGTTGTCTCGCTCTCCTAGCCTCTCCACTGCTAGCCTGTTCTTTCACACTCCTTAGCCTCTCCACTGCTAGCCTGTTCTCTCTCTCACTCTCCTAGCCTCTCCACTGCTAGCCTGTTCTCTCACTCTCCTTAGCCTCTCCACTGCTAGCCTGTTCTCTCACGCTCCTAGCCTCTCCACTGCTAGCCTGTTCTCTCTCACGCTCCTAGCCTCTCCACTGCTGCCCTGTTCTCTCTCTCCAAGCCTCTCCACTGCTAGCCTGTTCTCTCTCACGCTCCTAGCCTCTCTACTGCTAGCCTGTTCTCTCACGCTCCTAGCCTCTCCACTGCTAGCCTGTTCTCTCACTCTCCTAGCCTCTCCACTGCTAGCCTGTTCTCTCACTCTCCTAGCCTCTCCACTGCTAGCCTGTTCTCTCTCTCCTAGCCTCTCCACTGCTAGCCTGTTCTCTCTCACTCTCCTAGCCTCTCCACTGCTAGCCTGTTCTCTCTCACTCTCCTAGCCTCTCCACTGCTAGCCTGTTCTCTCTCACGCTCCTAGCCTCTCTACTGCTATCCTGTTCTCTCACGCTCCTAGCCTCTCCACTGCTAGCCTGTTCTCTCACGCTCCTTAGCCTCTCCACTGCTAGCCTGTTCTCTCTCTCACTCTCCTAGCCTCTCCACTGCTAGCCTGTTCTCTCTCACGCTCCTAGCCTCTCTACTGCTAGCCTGTTCTCTCACTCTCCTTAGCCTCTCCACTGCTAGCCTGTTCTCTCACGCTCCTAGCCTCTCCACTGCTGCCCTGTTCTCTCTCTCCAAGCCTCTCCACTGCTAGCCTGTTCTCTCACCCTCCTGGCCTCTCCACTACTAGCCTGTTCTCTCACGCTCCTAGCCTCTCCACTGCTAGCCTGTTCTCTCTCTCCTAGCCTCTCCACTGCTAGCCTGTTCTCTCACGCTCCTCGCCTCTCCACTGCTAGCCTGTTCTCTCACCCTCCTAGCCTCTCCACTGCTAGCCTGTTCTCTCACTCTCCTAGCCTCTCCACTGCTAGCCTGTTCTCTCACCCTCCTAGCCTCTCCACTGCTAGCCTGTTCTCTCTCACTCTCCTAGCCTCTCCACTGCCTGCCTGTTCTCTCACTCTCCTAGCCTCTCCACTGCTAGCCTGTTCTCTCTCATGCTCCTAGCCTCTCCACTGCTAGCCTGTTCTCTCACCCTCCTAGCCTCTCCACTGCTAGCCTGTTCTCTCACCCTCCTAGCCTCTCCACTGCTAGCCTGTTCTCTCTCACTCTCCTAGCCTCTCCACTGCCTGCCTGTTCTCTCTGACTCTCCTAGCCTCTCCACTGCTAGCCTGTTCTCTCTCACGCTCCTAGCCTCTCCACTGCTAGCCTGTTCTCTCACCCTCCTAGCCTCTCCACTGCTAGCCTGTTCTCTCTCACGCTCCTAGCCTCTCTACTGCTAGCCTGTTCTCTCACGCTCCTAGCCTCTCCACTGCTAGCCTGTTCTCTCACTCTCCTAGCCTCTCCACTGCTAGCCTGTTCTCTCACTCTCCTAGCCTCTCCACTGCTAGTCTGTTCTCTCTCTCCTAGCCTCTCCACTGCTAGCCTGTTCTCTCTCACTCTCCTAGCCTCTCCACTGCTAGCCTGTTCTCTCTCATTCTCCTAGCCTCTCCACTGCTAGCCTGTTCTCTCACGCTCCTTAGCCTCTCCACTGCTAGCCTGTTCTCTCTCACGGTCCTAGCCTCTCCACTGCTGCCCTGTTCTCTCTCTCCAAGCCTCTCCACTGCTAGCCTGTTCTCTCACTCTCCTAGCCTCTCCACTGCTAGCCTGTTCTCTCACCCTCTCCTAGCCTCTCCACTGCTAGCCTGTTCTCTCACCCTCTCCTAGCCTCTCCACTGCTAGCCTGTTCTCTCTCACTCTCCTAGCCTCTCCACTGCTCGCCTGTTCTCTCTCTCCTAGCCTCTCCACTGCTAGCCTGTTCTCTCTCACGCTCCTAGCCTCTCCAATGCTAGCCTGTGCTCTCACCCTCCTGGCCTCTCCACTGCTAGCCTGTTCTCTCACGCTCCTTGCCTCTCCACTGCTAGCCTATTCTCTCTCTCCTAGCCTCTCTACTGCTAGCCTGTTCTCTCTCACGCTCCTAGCCTCTCCACTGCTAGCCTGTGCTCTCACCCTCCTGGCCTCTCCACTGCTAGCCTGTTCTCTCACGCTCCTAGCCTCTCCACTGCTAGCCTATTCTCTCTCTCCTAGCCTCTCTACTGCTAGCCTGTTCTCTCACGCTCCTAGCCACTCCACTGCTAGCCTATTCTCTCACCCTCCTTAGCCTCTCCACTGCTAGCCTGTTCTCTCTCACTCTCCTAGCCTCTCCCCTGCTAGCCTGTTCTCTCACACTCCTTAGCCTCTCCACTGCTAGCCTGTTCTCTCTCTCACACTCCTTAGCCTCTCCACTGCTAGACTGTTCTCTCTCTCACTCTCCTAGCCTCTCCACTGTTAGCCTGTTCTCTCACGCTCCTAGCCTCTCCACTGCTAGCCTGTTCTCTCTCACGCTCCTAGCCTCTCCACTGCTGCCCTGTTCTCTCTCTCCAAGCCTCTCCACTGCTAGCCTGTTCTCTCACTCTCCTAGCCTCTCCACTGCTAGCCTGTTCTCTCACCCTCTCCTAGCCTCTCCACTGCTAGCCTGTTCTCTCACCCTCTCCTAGCCTCTCCACTGCTAGCCTGTTCTCTCTCCCTCTCCTAGCCTCTCCACTGCTCGCCTGCTCTCTCTCTCTCCTAGCCTCTCCACTGCTAGCCTGTTCTCTCTCACGCTCCTAGCCTCTCCACTGCTAGCCTGTTCTCTCACCCTCCTGGCCTCTCCACTGCTAGCCTGTTCTCTCACGCTCCTAGCCTCTCCACTGCTAGCCTGTTCTCTCACCCTCCTAGCCTCTCCACTGCTAGCCTGTTCTCTCACTCTCCTAGCCTCTCCACTGCTAGCCTGTTCTCTCACCCTCCTAGCCTCTCCACTGCTAGCCTGTTCTCTCACCTTCCTAGCCTCTCCACTGCTAGCCTGTTCTCTCTCACGCTCCTAGCCTCTCTACTGCTAGCCTGTTCTCTCACGCTCCTAGCCTCTCCACTGCTGCCCTGTTCTCTCTCTCCAAGCCTCTCCACTGCTAGCTTGTTCTCTCACCCTCCTAGCCTCTCCACTGCTAGTCTGTTCTCTCTCACTCTCCTAGCCTCTCCACTGCCTGCCTGTTCTCTCTCACTCTCCTAGCCTCTCCACTGCTAGCCTGTTCTCTCTCACGCTCCTAGCCTCTCCACTGCTAGCCTGTTCTCTCTCACTCTCCTAGCCTCTCCACTGCTAGCCTGTTCTCTCTCACCCTCCTAGCCTCTCTACTGCTAGCCTGTTCTCTCACGCTCCTAGCCTCTCCACTGCTAGCCTGTTCTCTCACGCTCCTAGCCTCTCCACTGCTAGCCTGTTCTCTCTCTCCTAGCCTCTCCACTGCTAGCCTGTTCTCTCACGCTCCTAGCCTCTCCACTGCTAGCCTGTTCTCTCTCACGCTCCTAGCCTCTCCACTGCTAGCCTGTTCTCTCACCCTCCTGGCCTCTCCACTGTTAGCCTGTTCTCTCACGCTCCTAGCCTCTCCACTGCTAGCTTATTCTCTCTCTCCTAGCCTCTCTACTGCTAGCCTGTTCTCTCACGCTCCTAGCCTCTCCACTGCTTGCCTGTTGTCTCTCTCCTAGCCTCTCCACTGCTAGCCTGTTCTCTCACACTCCTTAGCCTCTCCACTGCTAGCCTGTTCTCTCTCTCACTCTCCTAGCCTCTCCACTGCTAGCCTGTTCGCTCTCACACTCCTAGCCTCTCTACTGCTAGCCTGTTCTCTCACTCTCCTTAGCCTCTCCACTGCTAGCCTGTTCTCTCACGCTCCTAGCCTCTCCACTGCTAGCCTGTTCTCTCTCACGCTCCTAGCCTCTCCACTGCTGCCCTGTTTTCTCTCTCCAAGCCTCTCCACTGCTAGCCTGTGCTCTCACGCTCCTAGCCTCTCCACTGCTAGCCTGTTCTCTCTCCTAGCCTCTCCACTGCTAGCCTGTTCTCTCATGCTCCTAGCCTCTCCACTGCTAGCCTGTTCTCTCACCCTCCTAGCCTCTCCACTGCTAGCCTGTTCTCTCTCACGCTCCTAGCCTCCCCACTGCTAGCCTGTTCTCTCACGCTCCTAGCCTCTCCACTGCTAGCCTGTTCTCTCACCCTCCTAGCCTCTCCACTGCTAGCCTGTTCTCTCACGCTCCTAGCCTCTCCACTGCTAGCCTGTTCTCTCACGCTCCTAGCCTCTCCACTGCTAGCCTGTTCTCTCTCACGCTCCTAGCCTCTCCACTGCTGCCCTGTTCTCTCTCTCCAAGCCTCTCCACTGCTAGCCTGTTCTCTCACTCTCCTAGCCTCTCCACTGCTAGCCTGTTCTCTCACCCCCTCTCCTAGCCTCTCCACTGCTAGCCTGTTCTCTCACGCTCCTAGCCTCTCCACTGCTAGCCTGTTCTCTCACGCTCCTAGCCTCTTCACTGCTAGCCTGTTCTCTCACTCTCCTAGCCTCTCCACTGCTAGCCTGTTCTCTCACCCTCCTAGCCTCTCCACTGCTAGCCTGTTCTCTCTCACTCTCCTAGCCTCTCCACTGCTAGCCTGTTCTCTCACCCTCCTAGCCTCTCCACTGCTAGCCTGTTCTCTCTCACGCTCCTAGCCTCTCTACTGCTAGCCTGTTCTCTCACGCTCCTAGCCTCTCCACTGCTAGCCTGTTCTCTCACTCTCCTAGCCTCTCCACTGCTAGCCTGTTCTCTCACTCTCCTAGCCTCTCCACTGCTAGCCTGTTCTCTCTCTCCTAGCCTCTCCACTGCTAGCCTGTTCTCTCTCACTCTCCTAGCCTCTCCACTGCTAGCCTGTTCTCTCTCACTCTCCTAGCCTCTCCACTGCTAGCCTGTTCTCTCTCACGCTCCTAGCCTCTCTACTGCTAGCCTGTTCTCTCACTCTCATAGCCTCTCCACGGCTAGCCTGTTCTCTCTCACCCTCCTAGCCTCTCTACTGCTATCCTGTTCTCTCACGCTCCTAGCCTCTCCACTGCTAGCCTGTTCTCTCACGCTCCTTAGCCTCTCCACTGCTAGCCTGTTCTCTCTCTCACTCTCCTAGCCTCTCCACTGCTAGCCTGTTCTCTCTCACGCTCCTAGCCTCTCTACTGCTAGCCTGTTCTCTCACTCTCCTTAGCCTCTCCACTGCTAGCCTGTTCTCTCACCCTCCTGGCCTCTCCACTACTAGCCTGTTCTCTCACGCTCCTAGCCTCTCCACTGCTAGCCTGTTCTCTCTCTCCTAGCCTCTCCACTGCTAGCCTGTTCTCTCACGCTCCTCGCCTCTCCACTGCTAGCCTGTTGTCTCACCCTCCTAGCCTCTCCACTGCCTGCCTGTTCTCTCACTCTCCTAGCCTCTCCACTGCTAGCCTGTTCTCTCACCCTCCTAGCCTCTCCACTGCTAGCCTGTTCTCTCTCACTCTCCTAGCCTCTCCACTGCCTGCCTGTTCTCTCACTCTCCTAGCCTCTCCACTGCTAGCCTGTTCTCTCTCATGCTCCTAGCCTCTCCACTGCTAGCCTGTTCTCTCACCCTCCTAGCCTCTCCACTGCTAGCCTGTTCTCTCACCCTCCTAGCCTCTCCACTGCTAGCCTGTTCTCTCTCACTCTCCTAGCCTCTCCACTGCCTGCCTGTTCTCTCTCACTCTCCTAGCCTCTCCACTGCTAGCCTGTTCTCTCTCACGCTCCTAGCCTCTCCACTGCTAGCCTGTTCTCTCACCCTCCTAGCCTCTCCACTGCTAGCCTGTTCTCTCTCACGCTCCTAGCCTCTCTACTGCTAGCCTGTTCTCTCACGCTCCTAGCCTCTCCACTGCTAGCCTGTTCTCTCACTCTCCTAGCCTCTCCACTGCTAGCCTGTTCTCTCACTCTCCTAGCCTCTCCACTGCTAGTCTGTTCTCTCTCTCCTAGCCTCTCCACTGCTAGCCTGTTCTCTCTCACTCTCCTAGCCTCTCCACTGCTAGCCTGTTCTCTCTCATTCTCCTAGCCTCTCCACTGCTAGCCTGTTCTCTCACGCTCCTTAGCCTCTCCACTGCTAGCCTGTTCTCTCTCTCACTCTCCTAGCCTCTCCACTGCTAGCCTGTTCTCTCTCACGGTCCTAGCCTCTCCACTGCTGCCCTGTTCTTTCTCTCCAAGCCTCTCCACTGCTAGCCTGTTCTCTCACTCTCCTAGCCTCTCCACTGCTAGCCTGTTCTCTCACCCTCTCCTAGCCTCTCCACTGCTAGCCTGTTCTCTCTCACTCTCCTAGCCTCTCCACTGCTCGCCTGTTCTCTCTCTCCTAGCCTCTCCACTGCTAGCCTGTTCTCTCTCACGCTCCTAGCCTCTCCACTGCTAGCCTGTGCTCTCACCCTCCTGGCCTCTCCACTGCTAGCCTGTTCTCTCACGCTCCTAGCCTCTCCACTGCTAGCCTATTCTCTCTCTCCTAGCCTCTCTACTGCTAGCCTGTTCTCTCACGCTCCTAGCCACTCCACTGCTAGCCTATTCTCTCACCCTCCTTAGCCTCTCCACTGCTAGCCTGTTCTCTCTCACTCTCCTAGCCTCTCCACTGCTAGCCTGTTCTCTCACTCCTTAGCCTCTCCACTGCTAGCCTGTTCTCTCTCTCACACTCCTTAGCCTCTCCACTGCTAGCCTGTTCTCTCTCTCACTCTCCTAGCCTCTCCACTGCTAGCCTGTTCTCTCACGCTCCTAGCCTCTCCACTGCTAGCCTGTTCTCTCTCACGCTCCTAGCCTCTCCACTGCTGCCCTGTTCTCTCTCTCCAAGCCTCTCCACTGCTAGCCTGTTCTCTCACTCTCCTAGCCTCTCCACTGCTAGCCTGTTCTCTCACCCTCTCCTAGCCTCTCCACTGCTAGCCTGTTCTCTCACCCTCTCCTAGCCTCTCCACTGCTAGCCTGTTCTCTCTCCCTCTCCTAGCCTCTCCACTGCTCGCCTGCTCTCTCTCTCTCCTAGCCTCTCCACTGCTAGCCTGTTCTCTCTCACGCTCCTAGCCTCTCCACTGCTAGCCTGTTCTCTCACCCTCCTGGCCTCTCCACTGCTAGCCTGTTCTCTCACGCTCCTAGCCTCTCCACTGCTAGCCTGTTCTCTCACCCTCCTAGCCTCTCCACTGCTAGCCTGTTCTCTCACTCTCCTAGCCTCTCCACTGCTAGCCTGTTCTCTCACCCTCCTAGCCTCTCCACTGCTAGCCTGTTCTCTCTCACGCTCCTAGCCTCTCTACTGCTAGCCTGTTCTCTCACGCTCCTAGCCTCTCCACTGCTGCCCTGTTCTCTCTCTCCAAGCCTCTCCACTGCTAGCTTGTTCTCTCACTCTCCTAGCCTCTCCACTGCTAGCCTGTTCTCTCACCCTCTCCTAGCCTCTCCACTGCTAGCCTGTTCTCTCACCCTCCTAGCCTCTCCACTGCTAGCCTGTTCTCTCTCACTCTCCTAGCCTCTCCACTGCCTGTTCTCTCTCACTCTCCTAGCCTCTCCACTGCTAGCCTGTTCTCTCTCACGCTCCTAGCCTCTCCACTGCTAGCCTGTTCTCTCTCACTCTCCTAGCCTCTCCACTGCTAGCCTGTTCTCTCTCACCCTCCTAGCCTCTCTACTGCTAGCCTGTTCTCTCACGCTCCTAGCCTCTCCACTGCTAGCCTGTTCTCTCACGCTCCTAGCCTCTCCACTGCTAGCCTGTTCTCTCTCTCCTAGCCTCTCCACTGCTAGCCTGTTCTCTCACGCTCCTAGCCTCTCCACTGCTAGCCTGTTCTCTCTCACGCTCCTAGCCTCTCCACTGCTAGCCTGTTCTCTCACCCTCCTGGCCTCTCCACTGTTAGCCTGTTCTCTCACGCTCCTAGCCTCTCCACTGCTAGCCTATTCTCTCTCTCCTAGCCTCTCTACTGCTAGCCTGTTCTCTCACGCTCCTAGCCACTCCACTGCTAGCCTGTTCTCTCACACTCCTTAGCCTCTCCACTGCTAGCCTGTTCTCTCTCTCACTCTCCTAGCCTCTCCACTGCTAGCCTGTTCGCTCTCACACTCCTAGCCTCTCTACTGCTAGCCTGTTCTCTCACTCTCCTTAGCCTCTCCACTGCTAGCCTGTTCTCTCACGCTCCTAGCCTCTCCACTGCTAGCCTGTTCTCTCTCACGCTCCTAGCCTCTCCACTGCTGCCCTGTTTTCTCTCTCCAAGCCTCTCCACTGCTAGCCTGTTCTCTCACTCTCCTAGCCTCTCCACTGCTAGCCTGTTCTCTCACCCTCTCCTAGCCTCTCCACTGCTAGCCTGTTCTCTCACCCTCCTGGCCTCTCCACTGCTAGCCTGTGCTCTCACGCTCCTAGCCTCTCCACTGCTAGCCTGTTCTCTCTCCTAGCCTCTCCACTGCTAGCCTGTTCTCTCACGCTCCTAGCCTCTCCACTGCTAGCCTGTTCTCTCACCCTCCTAGCCTCTCCACTGCTAGCCTGTTCTCTCACCCTCCTAGCCTCTCCACTGCTAGCCTGTTCTCTTACGCTCCTAGCCTCTCCACTGCTAGCCTGTTCTCTCACGCTCCTAGCCTCTCCACTGCTAGCCTGTTCTCGCTCACGCTCCTAGCCTCTCCACTGCTGCCCTGTTCTCTCTCTCCAAGCCTCTCCACTGCTAGCCTGTTCTCTCACTCTCCTAGCCTCTCCACTGCTAGCCTGTTCTCTCACCCCCTCTCCTAGCCTCTCCACTGCTAGCCTGTTCTCTCTCACTCTCCTAGCCTCTCCACTGCTAGCCTGTTCTCTCTCACTCTTCTAGCCTCTACACTGCTAGCCTGTTCTCTCACGCTCCTTAGCCTCTCCACTGCTAGCCTGTTCTCTCACGCTCCTAGCCTCTCCACTGCTAGCCTGTTCTCTCACCCTCCTAGCCTCTCCACTGCTAGCCTGTTCTCTCACGCTCCTAGCCTCTCCACTGCTAGCCTGTTCTCTCACCCTCCTAGCCTCTCCACTGCTAGCCTGTTCTCTCTCACTCTCCTAGCCTCTCCACTGCTAGCCTGTTCTCTCTCACTCTCCTAGCCTCTCCACTGCCTGCCTGTTCTCTCTCACTCTCCTAGCCTCTCCACTGCTAGCCAGTTCTCTCTCACGCTCCTAGCCTCTCCACTGCTAGCCTGTTCTCTCACGCTCCTAGCCTCTCCACTGCTAGCCTGTTCTCTCTCACGCTCCTAGCCTCTCCACTGCTGCCCTGTTCTCTCTCTCCAAGCCGCTCCACTGCTAGCCTGTTCTCTCACTCTCCTAGCCTGTCCACTGCTAGCCTGTTCTCTCACCCTCTCCTAGCCTCTCCACTGCTAGCCTGTTCTCTCACCCTCTCCTAGCCTCTCCACTGCTAGCCTGTTCTTTCTCACTCTTCTAGCCTCTCCACTGCTAGCCTGTTCTCTCACGCTCCTTAGCCTCTCCACTGCTAGCCTGTTCTCTCTCTCCTAGCCTCTCCACTGCTAGCCTGTTCTCTCTCACGCTCCTAGCCTCTCTACTGATAGCCTGTTCTCTCACTCTCCTTAGCCTCTCCACTGCTAGCCTGTTCTCTCACGCTCCTAGCCTCTCCACTGCTTGCCTGTTCTCTCTCACGCTCCTAGCCTCTCCACTGCTAGCCTGTTCTCTCACCCTCCTGGCCTCTCCACTGCTAGCCTGTTCTCTCACGCTCCTAGCCTCTCCACTGCTAGCCTATTCTCTCTCTCCTAGCCTCTCTACTGCTAGCCTGTTCTCTCACGCTCCTAGCCACTCCACTGCTAGCCTGTTCTCTCACCCTCCTAGCCTCTCCACTGCTTGCCTGTTGTCTCGCTCTCCTAGCCTCTCCACTGCTAGCCTGTTCTTTCACACTCCTTAGCCTCTCCACTGCTAGCCTGTTCTCTCTCTCACTCTCCTAGCCTCTCCACTGCTAGCCTGTTCTCTCTCACACTCCTAGCCTCTCTACTGCTAGCCTGTTCTCTCACTCTCCTTAGCCTCTCCACTGCTAGCCTGTTCTCTCACGCTCCTAGCCTCTCCACTGCTAGCCTGTTCTCTCTCACGCTCCTAGCCTCTCCACTGCTGCCCTGTTCTCTCTCTCCAAGCCTCTCCACTGCTAGCCTGTTCTCTCACTCTCCTAGCCTCTCCACTGCTAGCCTGTTCTCTCACTCTCCTAGCCTCTCCACTGCTAGCCTGTTCTCTCACCCTCTCCTAGCCTCTCCACTGCTAGCCTGTTTTCTCACCCTCTCCTAGCCTCTCCACTGCTAGCCTGTTCTCTCTCACTCTCCTAGCCTCTCCACTGCTCGCCTGTTCTCTCTCTCTCTCCTAGCCTCTCCACTGCTAGCCTGTTCTATCTCACGCTCCTAGCCTCTCCACTGCTAGCCTGTTCTCTCACCCTCCTGGCCTCTCCACTGCTAGCCTGTTCTCTCACGCTCCTAGCCTCTCCACTGCTAGCTTGTTCTCTCTCCTAGCCTCTCCACTGCTAGCCTGTTCTCTCACGCTCCTAGCCTCTCCACTGCTAGCCTGTTCTCTCACCCTCCTAGCCTCTCCACTGCTAGCCTGTTCTCTCACTCTCCTAGCCTCTCCACTGCTAGCCTGTTCTCTCACGCTCCTAGCCTCTCCACTGCTAGCCTGTTCTCTCACCCTCCTAGCCTCTCCACTGCTAGCCTGTTCTCTCTCACTCTCCTAGCCTCTCCACTGCTAGCCTGTTCTCTCACCCTCCTAGCCTCTCCACTGCTAGCCTGTTCTCTCTCACTATCCTAGCCTCTCCACTGCCTGCCTGTTCTCTCTCACTCTCCTAGCCTCTCCACTGCTAGCCAGTTCTCTCACCCTCCTAGCCTCTCCACTGCTAGCCTGTTCTCTCACGCTCCTTAGCCTCTCCACTGCTAGCCTGTTCTCTCTCTCACTCTCCTAGCCTCTCCACTGCTAGCCTGTTCTCTCTCACGCTCCTAGCCTCTCTACTGCTAGCCTGTTCTCTCACTCTCCTTAGCCTCTCCACTGCTAGCCTGTTCTCTCACGCTCCTAGCCTCTCCACTGCTGCCCTGTTCTCTCTCTCCAAGCCTCTCCACTGCTAGCCTGTTCTCTCACCCTCCTGGCCTCTCCACTACTAGCCTGTTCTCTCACGCTCCTAGCCTCTCCACTGCTAGCCTGTTCTCTCTTTCCTAGCCTCTCCACTGCTAGCCTGTTCTCTCACGCTCCTCGCCTCTCCACTGCTAGCCTGTTCTCTCACCCTCCTAGCCTCTCCACTGCTAGCCTGTTCTCTCACTCTCCTAGCCTCTCCACTGCTAGCCTGTTCTCTCACCCTCCTAGCCTCTCCACTGCTAGCCTGTTCTCTCTCACTCTCCTAGCCTCTCCACTGCCTGCCTGTTCTCTCACTCTCCTAGCCTCTCCACTGCTAGCCTGTTCTCTCTCATGCTCCTAGCCTCTCCACTGCTAGCCTGTTCTCTCACCCTCCTAGCCTCTCCACTGCTCGCCTGTTCTCTCACCCTCCTAGCCTCTCCACTGCTAGCCTGTTCTCTCTCACTCTCCTAGCCTCTCCACTGCCTGCCTGTTCTCTCTCACTCTCCTAGCCTCTCCACTGCTAGCCTGTTCTCTCTCACGCTCCTAGCCTCTCTACTGCTAGCCTGTTCTCTCTCACTCTCCTAGCCTCTCCACTGCTAGCCTGTTCTCTCACGTTCCTTAGCCTCTCCACTGCTAGCCTGTTCTCTCTCTCACTCTCCTAGCCTCTCCACTGCTAGCCTGTTCTCTCTCACGGTCCTAGCCTCTCCACTGCTGCCCTGTTCTCTTTCTCCAAGCCTCCACTGCTAGCCTGTTCTCTCACGTTCCTTAGCCTCTCCACTGCTAGCCTGTTCTCTCTCTCACTCTCCTAGCCTCTCCACTGCTAGCCTGTTCTCTCTCACGGTCCTAGCCTCTCCACTGCTGCCCTGTTCTCTTTCTCCAAGCCTCCACTGCTAGCCTGTTCTCTCACTCTCCTAGCCTCTCCACTGCTAGCCTGTTCTCTCACCCTCTCCTAGCCTCTCCACTGCTAGCCTGTTCTCTCACCCTCTCCTAGCCTCTCCACTGCTAGCCTGTTCTCTCTCACTCTCCTAGCCTCTCCACTGCTCGCCTGTTCTCTCTCTCTCTCCTAGCCTCTCCACTGCTAGCCTGTTCTCTCTCACGGTCCTAGCCTCTCCACTGCTGCCCTGTTCTCTTTCTCCAAGCCTCCACTGCTAGCCTGTTCTCTCACGTTCCTTAGCCTCTCCACTGCTAGCCTGTTCTCTCTCTCACTCTCCTAGCCTCTCCACTGCTAGCCTGTTCTCTCTCACGGTCCTAGCCTCTCCACTGCTGCCCTGTTCTCTTTCTCCAAGCCTCCACTGCTAGCCTGTTCTCTCACTCTCCTAGCCTCTCCACTGCTAGCCTGTTCTCTCACCCTCTCCTAGCCTCTCCACTGCTAGCCTGTTCTCTCACCCTCTCCTAGCCTCTCCACTG
The DNA here is from genome assembly GCF_048934315.1 of Petromyzon marinus. Classification (NCBI taxonomy): domain Eukaryota; kingdom Metazoa; phylum Chordata; class Hyperoartia; order Petromyzontiformes; family Petromyzontidae; genus Petromyzon; species Petromyzon marinus. The sequence continues at coordinate 184,983 of NW_027422917.1, read as the reverse complement.
CTAGCCTGTTCTCTCTCACTCTCCTAGCCTCTCCACTGCTCGCCTGTTCTCTCTCTCTCTCCTAGCCTCTCCACTGCTAGCCTGTTCTCTCTCACGCTCCTAGCCTCTCCACTGCTAGCCTGTGCTCTCACCCTCCTGGCCTCTCCACTGCTAGCCTGTTCTCTCACGCTCCTAGCCTCTCCACTGCTAGCCTATTCTCTCTCTCCTAGCCTCTCTACTGCTAGCCTGTTCTCTCACGCTCCTAGCCACTCCACTGCTAGCCTGTTCTCTCACACTCCTTAGCCTCTCCACTGCTAGCCTGTTCTCTCTCTCACACTCCTTAGCCTCTCCACTGCTAGCCTGTTCTCTCTCTCACTCTCCTAGCCTCTCCACTGCTAGCCTGTTCTCTCTCACGCTCCTAGCCTCTCTACTGCTAGCCTGTTCTCTCACTCTCCTTAGCCTCTCCACTGCTAGCCTGTTCTCTCACGCTCCTAGCCTCTCCACTGCTAGCCTGTTCTCTCTCACGCTCCTAGCCTCTCCACTGCTGCCCTGTTCTCTCTCTCCAAGCCTCTCCACTGCTAGCCTGTTCTCTCACTCTCCTAGCCTCTCCACTGCTAGCCTGTTCTCTCACCCTCTCCTAGCCTCTCCACTGCTAGCCTGTTCTCTCACCCTCTCCTAGCCTCTCCACTGCTAGCCTGTTCTCTCTCCCTCTCCTAGCCTCTCCACTGCTCGCCTGCTCTCTCTCTCTCCTAGCCTCTCCACTGCTAGCCTGTTCTCTCTCACGCTCCTAGCCTCTCCACTGCTAGCCTGTTCTCTCACCCTCCTGGCCTCTCCACTGCTAGCCTGTTCTCTCACGCTCCTAGCCTCTCCACTGCCTGCCTGTTCTCTCACCCTCCTAGCCTCTCCACTGCTAGCCTGTTCTCTCACTCTCCTAGCCTCTCCACTGCTAGCCTGTTCTCTCACCCTCCTAGCCTCTCCACTGCTAGCCTGTTCTCTCACCTTCCTAGCCTCTCCACTGCTAGCCTGTTCTCTCTCACGCTCCTAGCCTCTCTACTGCTAGCCTGTTCTCTCACGCTCCTAGCCTCTCCACTGCTGCCCTGTTCTCTCTCTCCAAGCCTCTCCACTGCTAGCTTGTTCTCTCACTCTCCTAGCCTCTCCACTGCTAGCCTGTTCTCTCACCCTCTCCTAGCCTCTCCACTGCTAGCCTGTTCTCTCACCCTCTCCTAGCCTCTCCACTGCTAGCCTGTTCTCTCTCCCTCTCCTAGCCTCTCCACTGCTCGCCTGCCCTCTCTCTCTCCTAGCCTCTCCACTGCTAGCCTGTTATCTCTCACTCTCCTAGCCTCTCCACTGCTAGCCTGTTCTCTCACCCTCCTGGCCTCTCCACTGCTAGCCTGTTCTCTCACGCTCCTAGCCTCTCCACTGCTAGCCTGTTCTCTCACTCTCCTAGCCTCTCCACTGCTAGCCTGTTCTCTCACCCTCCTAGCCTCTCCACTGCTAGCCTGTTCTCTCACCTTCCTAGCCTCTCCACTGCTAGCCTGTTCTCTCTCACGCTCCTAGCCTCTCTACTGCTAGCCTGTTCTCTCACGCTCCTAGCCTCTTCACTGCTAGCCTGTTCTCTCACTCTCCTAGCCTCTCCACTGCTAGCCTGTTCTCTCACTCTCCTAGCCTCTCCACTGCTAGCCTGTTCTCTCACTCTCCTAGCCTCTCCACTGCTAGCCTGTTCTCTCACTCTCCTAGCCTCTCCACTGCTAGCCTGTTCTCTCTCTCCTAGCCTCTCCACTGCTAGCCTGTTCTCTCTCTATCCTAGCCTCTCCACTGCTAGCCTGTTATCTCTCACTCTCCTAGCCTCTCCACTGCTAGCCTGTTCTCTCACGCTCCTAGCCTCTCTACTGCTAGCCTGTTCTCTCACTCTCATAGCCTCTCCACGGCTAGCCTGTTCTCTCTCACCCTCCTAGCCTCTCTACTGCTAGCCTGTTCTCTCACACTCCTAGCCTCTCCACTGCTAGCCTGTTCTCTCACGCTCCTAGCCTCTCCACTGCTAGCCTGTTATCTCTCTCCTAGCCTCTCCACTGCTAGCCTGTTCTCTCACGCTCCTAGCCTCTCCACTGCTAGCCTGTTCTCTCACCCTCCTAGCCTCTCCACTGCTAGCCTGTTCTCTCTCACTCTCCTAGCCTCTCCACTGCCTGCCTGTTCTCTCTCACTCTCCTAGCCTCTCCACTGCTAGCCTGTTCTCTCTCACGCTCCTAGCCTCTCCACTGCTAGCCTGTTCTCTCACCCTCCTAGCCTCTCCACTGCTAGCCTGTTCTCTCTCACGCTCCTAGCCTCTCTACTGCTAGCCTGTTCCCTCACGCTCCTAGCCTCTCCACTGCTAGCCTGTTCTATCTCACTCTCCTAGCCTCTCCACTGCCTGCCTGTTCTCTCTCACTCTCCTAGCCTCTCCACTGCTAGCCTGTTCTCTCTCACGCTCCTAGCCTCTCCACTGCTAGCCTGTTCTCTCACCCTCCTAGCCTCTCCACTGCTAGCCTGTTCTCTCTCACGCTCCTAGCCTCTCTACTGCTAGCCTGTTCCCTCACGCTCCTAGCCTCTCCACTGCTAGCCTGTTCTCTCACCCTCCTAGCCTCTCCACTGCTAGCCTGTTCTCTCTCACTTTCCTAGCCTCTCCACTGCCTGCCTGTTCTCTCTCACTCTCCTAGCCTCTCCACTGCTAGCCTGTTCTCTCACGCTCCTAGCCTCTCCACTGCTAGCCTGTTCTCTCACCCTCCTAGCCTCTCCACTGCTAGCCTGTTCTCTCTCACGCTCCTAGCCTCTCTACTGCTAGCCTATTCTCTCACGCTCCTAGCCTCTCCACTGCTAGCCTGTTCTCTCACTCTCCTAGCCTCTCCACTGCTAGCCTGTTCTCTCTCTCCTAGCCTCTCCACTGCTAGCCTGTTCTCTCTCACTCTCCTAGCCTCTCCACTGCTAGCCTGTTCTCTCTCACGCTCCTAGCCTCTCTACTGCTAGCCTGTTCTCTCACTCTCATAGCCTCTCCACGGCTCGCCTGTTCTCTCTCACCCTCCTAGCCTCTCTACTGCTAGCCTGTTCTCTCACGCTCCTAGCCTCTCCACTGCTAGCCTGTTCTCTCACGCTCCTTAGCCTCTCCACTGCTAGCCTGTTCTCTCTCTCACTCTCCTAGCCTCTCCACTGCTAGCCTGTTCTCTCTCACGCTCCTAGCCTCTCTACTGCTAGCCTGTTCTCTCACTCTCCTTAGTCTCTCCACTGCTAGCCTGTTCTCTCACGCTCCTAGCCTCTCCACTGCTAGCCTGTTCTCTCTCACGCTCCTAGCCTCTCCACTGCTGCCCTGTTCTCTCTCTCCAAGCCTCTCCACTGCTAGCCTGTTCTCTCACCCTCCTGGCCTCTCCACTGCTAGCCTGTTCTCTCACGCTCCTAGCCTCTCCACTGCTAGCCTGTTCTCACTCTCCTAGCCTCTCCACTGCTAGCCTGTTCTCTCACGCTCCTAGCCTCTCCACTGCTAGCCTGTTCTCTCACTCTCCTAGCCTCTCCACTGCTAGCCTGTTCTCTCACCCTCCTAGCCTCTCCACTGCTAGCCTGTTCTCTCACCTTCCTAGCCTCTCCACTGCTAGCCTGTTCTCTCTCACGCTCCTAGCCTCTCTACTGCTAGCCTGTTCTCTCACGCTCCTAGCCTCTTCACTGCTAGCCTGTTCTCTCACTCTCCTAGCCTCTCCACTGCTAGCCTGTTCTCTCACTCTCCTAGCCTCTCCACTGCTAGCCTGTTCTCTCACTCTCCTAGCCTCTCCACTGCTAGCCTGTTCTCTCACTCTCCTAGCCTCTCCACTGCTAGCCTGTTCTCTCTCTCCTAGCCTCTCCACTGCTAGCCTGTTCTCTCTCACTCTCCTAGCCTCTCCACTGCTAGCCTGTTATCTCTCACTCTCCTAGCCTCTCCACTGCTAGCCTGTTCGCTCACGCTCCTAGCCTCTCTACTGCTAGCCTGTTCTCTCACTCTCATAGCCTCTCCACGGCTAGCCTGTTCTCTCTCACCCTCCTAGCCTCTCTACTGCTAGCCTGTTCTCTCACACTCCTAGCCTCTCCACTGCTAGCCTGTTCTCTCACGCTCCTAGCCTCTCCACTGCTAGCCTGTTCTCTCTCTCCTAGCCTCTCCACTGCTAGCCTGTTCTCTCACGCTCCTAGCCTCTCCACTGCTAGCCTGTTCTCTCACCCTCCTAGCCTCTCCACTGCTAGCCTGTTCTCTCTCACTCTCCTAGCCTCTCCACTGCTAGCCTGTTCTCTCTCACGCTCCTAGCCTCTCCACTGCTAGCCTGTTCTCTCACCCTCCTAGCCTCTCCACTGCTAGCCTGTTCTCTCTCACGCTCCTAGCCTCTCTACTGCTAGCCTGTTCCCTCACGCTCCTAGCCTCTCCACTGCTAGCCTGTTCTCTCTCACTCTCCTAGCCTCTCCACTGCTAGCCTGTTCTCTCACCCTCCTAGCCTCTCCACTGCTAGCCTGTTCTCTCTCACTTTCCTAGCCTCTCCACTGCCTGCCTGTTCTCTCTCACTCTCCTAGCCTCTCCACTGCTAGCCTGTTCTCTCACGCTCCTAGCCTCTCCACTGCTAGCCTGTTCTCTCACCCTCCTAGCCTCTCCACTGCTAGCCTGTTCTCTCTCACGCTCCTAGCCTCTCTACTGCTAGCCTATTCTCTCACGCTCCTAGCCTCTCCACTGCTAGCCTGTTCTCTCACTCTCCTAGCCTCTCCACTGCTAGCCTGTGCTCTCACTCTCCTAGCCTCTCCACTGCTAGCCTGTTCTCTCTCTCCTAGCCTCTCCACTGCTAGCCTGTTCTCTCTCACTCTCCTAGCCTCTCCACTGCTAGCCTGTTCTCTCTCACTCTCCTAGCCTCTCCACTGCTAGCCTGTTCTCTCTCACGCTCCTAGCCTCTCTACTGCTAGCCTGTTCTCTCACTCTCATAGCCTCTCCACGGCTCGCCTGTTCTCTCTCACCCTCCTAGCCTCTCTACTGCTAGCCTGTTCTCTCACGCTCCTAGCCTCTCCACTGCTAGCCTGTTCTCTCACGCTCCTTAGCCTCTCCACTGCTAGCCTGTTCTCTCTCTCACTCTCCTAGCCTCTCCACTGCTAGCCTGTTCTCTCTCACGCTCCTAGCCTCTCTACTGCTAGCCTGTTCTCTCACTCTCCTTAGTCTCTCCACTGCTAGCCTGTTCTCTCACGCTCCTAGCCTCTCCACTGCTAGCCTGTTCTCTCTCACGCTCCTAGCCTCTCCACTGCTGCCCTGTTCTCTCTCTCCAAGCCTCTCCACTGCTAGCCTGTTCTCTCAACCTCCTGGCCTCTCCACTGCTAGCCTGTTCTCTCACGCTCCTAGCCTCTCCACTGCTAGCCTGTTCTCTCTCTCCTAGCCTCTCCACTGCTAGCCTGTTCTCTCACGCTCCTAGTCTCTCCACTGCTAGCCTGTGCTCTCACTCTCCTAGTCTCTCCACTGCTAGCCTGTTCTCTCACTCTCCTAGCCTCTCCACTGCTAGCCTGTTCTCTCTCACTCTCCTAGCCTCTCCACTGCTAGCCTGTTATCTCTCACTCTCCTAGCCTCTCCACTCCTAGCCTGTTCTCTCTCACGCTCCTAGCCTCTCTACTGCTAGCCTGTTCTCTCACGCTCCTAGCCTCTCCACTGCTAGCCTGTTCTCTCACGCTCCTAGCCTCTCCACTGCTTGCCTGTTCTCTCTCACGCTCCTAGCCTCTCCACTGCTGCCCTGTTCTCTCTCTCCAAGCCTCTCCACTGCTAGCCTGTTCTCTCACTCTCCTAGCCTCTCTACTGCTAGCCTGTTCTCTCACCCTCTCCTAGCCTCTCCACTGCTAGCCTGTTCTCTCACCCTCTCCTAGCCTCTCCACTGCTAGCCTGTTCTCTCTCACTCTCCTAGCCTCTCCACTGCTCGCCTGTTCTCTCTCTCCTAGCCTCTCTACTGCTAGCCTGTTCTCTCTCACGCTCCTAGCCTCTCCACTGCTAGCCTGTTCTCTCACCCTCCTGGCCTCTCCACTGCTAGCCTGTTCTCTCACGCTCCTAGCCTCTCCACTGCTAGCCTATTCTCTCTCTCCTAGCCTCTCTACTGCTAGCCTGTTCTCTCACGCTCCTAGCCACTCCACTGCTAGCCTGTTCTCTCACCCTCCTAGCCTCTCCACTGCTAGCCTGTTCTCTCACTCTCCTAGCCTCTCCACTGCTAGCCTGTTCTCTCACTCTCCTAGCCTCTCCACTGCTAGCCTGTTCTCTCACTCTCCTAGCCTCTCCACTGCTAGCCTGTTCTCTCACTCTCCTAGCCTCTCCACTGCTAGCCTGTTCTCTCTCTCCTAGCCTCTCCACTGCTAGCCTGTTCTCTCTCACTCTCCTAGCCTCTCCACTGCTAGCCTGTTCTCTCACCCTCCTAGCCTCTCCACTGCTAGCCTGTTCTCTCTCACTTTCCTAGCCTCTCCACTGCCTGCCTGTTCTCTCTCACTCTCCTAGCCTCTCCACTGCTAGCCTGTTCTCTCACGCTCCTAGCCTCTCCACTGCTAGCCTGTTCTCTCACCCTCCTAGCCTCTCCACTGCTAGCCTGTTCTCTCTCACGCTCCTAGCCTCTCTACTGCTAGCCTATTCTCTCACGCTCCTAGCCTCTCCACTGCTAGCCTGTTCTCTCACTCTCCTAGCCTCTCCACTGCTAGCCTGTTCTCTCTCTCCTAGCCTCTCCACTGCTAGCCTGTTCTCTCTCACTCTCCTAGCCTCTCCACTGCTAGCCTGTTCTCTCTCACGCTCCTAGCCTCTCTACTGCTAGCCTGTTCTCTCACTCTCATAGCCTCTCCACGGCTCGCCTGTTCTCTCTCACCCTCCTAGCCTCTCTACTGCTAGCCTGTTCTCTCATGCTCCTAGCCTCTCCACTGCTAGCCTGTTCTCTCACGCTCCTTAGCCTCTCCACTGCTAGCCTGTTCTCTCTCTCACTCTCCTAGCCTCTCCACTGCTAGCCTGTTCTCTCTCACGCTCCTAGCCTCTCTACTGCTAGCCTGTTCTCTCACTCTCCTTAGTCTCTCCACTGCTAGCCTGTTCTCTCACGCTCCTAGCCTCTCCACTGCTAGCCTGTTCTCTCTCACGCTCCTAGCCTCTCCACTGCTGCCCTGTTCTCTCTCTCCAAGCCTCTCCACTGCTAGCCTGTTCTCTCACCCTCCTGGCCTCTCCACTGCTAGCCTGTTCTCTCACGCTCCTAGCCTCTCCACTGCTAGCCTGTTCTCACTCTCCTAGCCTCTCCACTGCTAGCCTGTTCTCTCACGCTCCTAGCCTCTCCACTGCTAGCCTGTTCTCTCACTCTCCTAGCCTCTCCACTGCTAGCCTGTTCTCTCACCCTCCTAGCCTCTCCACTGCTAGCCTGTTCTCTCACCTTCCTAGCCTCTCCACTGCTAGCCTGTTCTCTCTCACGCTCCTAGCCTCTCTACTGCTAGCCTGTTCTCTCACGCTCCTAGCCTCTTCACTGCTAGCCTGTTCTCTCACTCTCCTAGCCTCTCCACTGCTAGCCTGTTCTCTCTCACGCTCCTAGCCTCTCTACTGCTAGCCTGTTCTCTCACTCTCATAGCCTCTCCACGGCTCGCCTGTTCTCTCTCACCCTCCTAGCCTCTCTACTGCTAGCCTGTTCTCTCACGCTCCTAGCCTCTCCACTGCTAGCCTGTTCTCTCACGCTCCTTAGCCTCTCCACTGCTAGCCTGTTCTCTCTCTCACTCTCCTAGCCTCTCCACTGCTAGCCTGTTCTCTCTCACGCTCCTAGCCTCTCTACTGCTAGCCTGTTCTCTCACTCTCCTTAGTCTCTCCACTGCTAGCCTGTTCTCTCACGCTCCTAGCCTCTCCACTGCTAGCCTGTTCTCTCTCACGCTCCTAGCCTCTCCACTGCTGCCCTGTTCTCTCTCTCCAAGCCTCTCCACTGCTAGCCTGTTCTCTCACCCTCCTGGCCTCTCCACTGCTAGCCTGTTCTCTCACGCTCCTAGCCTCTCCACTGCTAGCCTGTTCTCACTCTCCTAGCCTCTCCACTGCTAGCCTGTTCTCTCACGCTCCTAGCCTCTCCACTGCTAGCCTGTTCTCTCACTCTCCTAGCCTCTCCACTGCTAGCCTGTTCTCTCACCCTCCTAGCCTCTCCACTGCTAGCCTGTTCTCTCACCTTCCTAGCCTCTCCACTGCTAGCCTGTTCTCTCTCACGCTCCTAGCCTCTCTACTGCTAGCCTGTTCTCTCACGCTCCTAGCCTCTTCACTGCTAGCCTGTTCTCTCACTCTCCTAGCCTCTCCACTGCTAGCCTGTTCTCTCACTCTCCTAGCCTCTCCACTGCTAGCCTGTTCTCTCACTCTCCTAGCCTCTCCACTGCTAGCCTGTTCTCTCACTCTCCTAGCCTCTCCACTGCTAGCCTGTTCTCTCTCTCCTAGCCTCTCCACTGCTAGCCTGTTCTCTCTCACTCTCCTAGCCTCTCCACTGCTAGCCTGTTATCTCTCACTCTCCTAGCCTCTCCACTGCTAGCCTGTTCGCTCACGCTCCTAGCCTCTCTACTGCTAGCCTGTTCTCTCACTCTCATAGCCTCTCCACGGCTAGCCTGTTCTCTCTCACCCTCCTAGCCTCTCTACTGCTAGCCTGTTCTCTCACACTCCTAGCCTCTCCACTGCTAGCCTGTTCTCTCACGCTCCTAGCCTCTCCACTGCTAGCCTGTTCTCTCTCTCCTAGCCTCTCCACTGCTAGCCTGTTCTCTCACGCTCCTAGCCTCTCCACTGCTAGCCTGTTCTCTCACCCTCCTAGCCTCTCCACTGCTAGCCTGTTCTCTCTCACTCTCCTAGCCTCTCCACTGCTAGCCTGTTCTCTCTCACGCTCCTAGCCTCTCCACTGCTAGCCTGTTCTCTCACCCTCCTAGCCTCTCCACTGCTAGCCTGTTCTCTCTCACGCTCCTAGCCTCTCTACTGCTAGCCTGTTCCCTCACGCTCCTAGCCTCTCCACTGCTAGCCTGTTCTCTCTCACTCTCCTAGCCTCTCCACTGCTAGCCTGTTCTCTCACCCTCCTAGCCTCTCCACTGCTAGCCTGTTCTCTCTCACTTTCCTAGCCTCTCCACTGCCTGCCTGTTCTCTCTCACTCTCCTAGCCTCTCCACTGCTAGCCTGTTCTCTCACGCTCCTAGCCTCTCCACTGCTAGCCTGTTCTCTCACCCTCCTAGCCTCTCCACTGCTAGCCTGTTCTCTCTCACGCTCCTAGCCTCTCTACTGCTAGCCTATTCTCTCACGCTCCTAGCCTCTCCACTGCTAGCCTGTTCTCTCACTCTCCTAGCCTCTCCACTGCTAGCCTGTGCTCTCACTCTCCTAGCCTCTCCACTGCTAGCCTGTTCTCTCTCTCCTAGCCTCTCCACTGCTAGCCTGTTCTCTCTCACTCTCCTAGCCTCTCCACTGCTAGCCTGTTCTCTCTCACTCTCCTAGCCTCTCCACTGCTAGCCTGTTCTCTCTCACGCTCCTAGCCTCTCTACTGCTAGCCTGTTCTCTCACTCTCATAGCCTCTCCACGGCTCGCCTGTTCTCTCTCACCCTCCTAGCCTCTCTACTGCTAGCCTGTTCTCTCACGCTCCTAGCCTCTCCACTGCTAGCCTGTTCTCTCACGCTCCTTAGCCTCTCCACTGCTAGCCTGTTCTCTCTCTCACTCTCCTAGCCTCTCCACTGCTAGCCTGTTCTCTCTCACGCTCCTAGCCTCTCTACTGCTAGCCTGTTCTCTCACTCTCCTTAGTCTCTCCACTGCTAGCCTGTTCTCTCACGATCCTAGCCTCTCCACTGCTAGCCTGTTCTCTCTCACGCTCCTAGCCTCTCCACTGCTGCCCTGTTCTCTCTCTCCAAGCCTCTCCACTGCTAGCCTGTTCTCTCAACCTCCTGGCCTCTCCACTGCTAGCCTGTTCTCTCACGCTCCTAGCCTCTCCACTGCTAGCCTGTTCTCTCTCTCCTAGCCTCTCCACTGCTAGCCTGTTCTCTCACGCTCCTAGCCTCTCCACTGCTAGCCTGTTCTCTCACCCTCTCCTAGCCTCTCCACTGCTAGCCTGTTCTCTCACTCTCCTAGCCTCTCCACTGCCTGCCTGTTTTCTCTCACGCTCCTAGCCTCTCTACTGCTAGCCTGTTCTCTCACGCTCCTAGTCTCTCCACTGCTAGCCTGTGCTCTCACTCTCCTAGTCTCTCCACTGCTAGCCTGTTCTCTCACTCTCCTAGCCTCTCCACTGCTAGCCTGTTCTCTCTCACTCTCCTAGCCTCTCCACTCCTAGCCTGTTCTCTCTCACGCTCCTAGCCTCTCTACTGCTAGCCTGTTCTCTCTCACGCTCCTAGCCTCTCTACTGCTAGCCTGTTCTCTCACGCTCCTAGCCTCTCCACTGCTTGCCTGTTCTCTCTCACGCTCCTAGCCTCTCCACTGCTGCCCTGTTCTCTCTCTCCAAGCCTCTCCACTGCTAGCCTGTTCTCTCACTCTCCTAGCCTCTCTACTGCTAGCCTGTTCTCTCACCCTCTCCTAGCCTCTCCACTGCTAGCCTGTTCTCTCACCCTCTCCTAGCCTCTCCACTGCTAGCCTGTTCTCTCTCACTCTTCTAGCCTCTCCACTGCTCGCCTGTTCTCTCTCTCCTAGCCTCTCTACTGCTAGCCTGTTCTCTCTCACGCTCCTAGCCTCTCCACTGCTAGCCTGTTCTCTCACCCTCCTGGCCTCTCCACTGCTAGCCTGTTCTCTCACGCTCCTAGCCTCTCCACTGCTAGCCTATTCTCTCTCTCCTAGCCTCTCTACTGCTAGCCTGTTCTCTCACGCTCCTAGCCACTCCACTGCTAGCCTGTTCTCTCACCCTCCTAGCCTCTCCACTGCTAGCCTGTTCTCTCACTCTCCTAGCCTCTCCACTGCTAGCCTGTTCTCTCACTCTCCTAGCCTCTCCACTGCTAGCCTGTTCTCTCACTCTCCTAGCCTCTCCACTGCTAGCCTGTTCTCTCACTCTCCTAGCCTCTCCACTGCTAGCCTGTTCTCTCTCTCCTAGCCTCTCCACTGCTAGCCTGTTCTCTCTCACTCTCCTAGCCTCTCCACTGCTAGCCTGTTATCTCTCACTCTCCTAGCCTCTCCACTGCTAGCCTGTTCGCTCACGCTCCTAGCCTCTCTACTGCTAGCCTGTTCTCTCACTCTCAGCCTCTCCACGGCTAGCCTGTTCTCTCTCACCCTCCTAGCCTCTCTACTGCTAGCCTGTTCTCTCTCACTCCTAGCCTCTCCACTGCTAGCCTGTTCTCTCACGCTCCTAGCCTCTCCACTGCTAGCCTGTTCTCTCTCTCCTAGCCTCTCCACTGCTAGCCTGTTCTCTCACGCTCCTAGCCTCTCCACTGCTAGCCTGTTCTCTCACCCTCCTAGCCTCTCCACTGCTAGCCTGTTCTCTCTCACTCTCCTAGCCTCTCCACTGCTAGCCTGTTCTCTCTCACGCTCCTAGCCTCTCCACTGCTAGCCTGTTCTCTCACCCTCCTAGCCTCTCCACTGCTAGCCTGTTCTCTCTCACGCTCCTAGCCTCTCTACTGCTAGCCTGTTCCCTCACGCTCCTAGCCTCTCCACTGCTAGCCTGTTCTCTCTCACTCTCCTAGCCTCTCCACTGCTAGCCTGTTCTCTCACCCTCCTAGCCTCTCCACTGCTAGCCTGTTCTCTCTCACTTTCCTAGCCTCTCCACTGCCTGCCTGTTCTCTCTCACGCTCCTAGCCTCTCTACTGCTAGCCTATTCTCTCACGCTCCTAGCCTCTCCACTGCTAGCCTGTTCTCTCACTCTCCTAGCCTCTCCACTGCTAGCCTGTGCTCTCACTCTCCTAGCCTCTCCACTGCTAGCCTGTTCTCTCTCTCCTAGCCTCTCCACTGCTAGCCTGTTCTCTCTCACTCTCCTAGCCTCTCCACTGCTAGCCTGTTCTCTCTCACGCTCCTAGCCTCTCTACTGCTAGCCTGTTCTCTCACTCTCCTTAGTCTCTCCACTGCTAGCCTGTTCTCTCACGCTCCTAGCCTCTCCACTGCTAGCCTGTTCTCTCTCACGCTCCTAGCCTCTCCACTGCTGCCCTGTTCTCTCTCTCCAAGCCTCTCCACTGCTAGCCTGTTCTCTCAACCTCCTGGCCTCTCCACTGCTAGCCTGTTCTCTCACGCTCCTAGCCTCTCCACTGCTAGCCTGTTCTCTCTCTCCTAGCCTCTCCACTGCTAGCCTGTTCTCTCACGCTCCTAGCCTCTCCACTGCTAGCCTGTTCTCTCACCCTCTCCTAGCCTCTCCACTGCTAGCCTGTTCTCTCACTCTCCTAGCCTCTCCACTGCCTGCCTGTTTTCTCTCACGCTCCTAGCCTCTCTACTGCTAGCCTGTTCTCTCACGCTCCTAGTCTCTCCACTGCTAGCCTGTGCTCTCACTCTCCTAGTCTCTCCACTGCTAGCCTGTTCTCTCACTCTCCTAGCCTCTCCACTGCTAGCCTGTTCTCTCTCACTCTCCTAGCCTCTCCACTGCTAGCCTGTTATCTCTCACTCTCCTAGCCTCTCCACTCCTAGCCTGTTCTCTCTCACGCTCCTAGCCTCTCTACTGCTAGCCTGTTCTCTCACGCTCCTAGCCTCTCCACTGCTAGCCTGTTCTCTCACGCTCCTAGCCTCTCCACTGCTTGCCTGTTCTCTCTCACGCTCCTAGCCTCTCCACTGCTGCCCTGTTCTCTCTCTCCAAGCCTCTCCACTGCTAGCCTGTTCTCTCACTCTCCTAGCCTCTCTACTGCTAGCCTGTTCTCTCACCCTCTCCTAGCCTCTCCACTGCTAGCCTGTTCTCTCACCCTCTCCTAGCCTCTCCACTGCTAGCCTGTTCTCTCTCACTCTCCTAGCCTCTCCACTGCTCGCCTGTTCTCTCTCTCCTAGCCTCTCTACTGCTAGCCTGTTCTCTCTCACGCTCCTAGCCTCTCCACTGCTAGCCTGTTCTCTCACCCTCCTGGCCTCTCCACTGCTAGCCTGTTCTCTCACGCTCCTAGCCTCTCCACTGCTAGCCTATTCTCTCTCTCCTAGCCTCTCTACTGCTAGCCTGTTCTCTCACGCTCCTAGCCACTCCACTGCTAGCCTGTTCTCTCACCCTCCTAGCCTCTCCACTGCTAGCCTGTTCTCTCACTCTCCTAGCCTCTCCACTGCTAGCCTGTTCTCTCACTCTCCTAGCCTCTCCACTGCTAGCCTGTTCTCTCACTCTCCTAGCCTCTCCACTGCTAGCCTGTTCTCTCACTCTCCTAGCCTCTCCACTGCTAGCCTGTTCTCTCACTCTCCTAGCCTCTCCACTGCTAGCCTGTTCTCTCTCACTCTCCTAGCCTCTCCACTGCTAGCCTGTTTTCTCTCACTCTCCTAGCCTCTCCACTGCTAGCCTGTTCGCTCACGCTCCTAGCCTCTCTACTGCTAGCCTGTTCTCTCACTCTCAGCCTCTCCACGGCTAGCCTGTTCTCTCTCACCCTCCTAGCCTCTCTACTGCTAGCCTGTTCTCTCACACTCCTAGCCTCTCCACTGCTAGCCTGTTCTCTCTCTCCTAGCCTCTCCACTGCTAGCCTGTTCTCTCTCTCCTAGCCTCTCCACTGCTAGCCTGTTCTCTCACGCTCCTAGCCTCTCCACTGCTAGCCTGTTCTCTCACCCTCCTAGCCTCTCCACTGCTAGCCTGTTCTCTCTCACTCTCCTAGCCTCTCCACTGCTAGCCTGTTCTCTCTCACTTTCCTAGCCTCTCCACTGCCTGCCTGTTCTCTCTCACGCTCCTAGCCTCTCTACTGCTAGCCTATTCTCTCACGCTCCTAGCCTCTCCACTGCTAGCCTGTTCTCTCACTCTCCTAGCCTCTCCACTGCTAGCCTGTGCTCTCACTCTCCTAGCCTCTCCACTGCTAGCCTGTTCTCTCTCTCCTAGCCTCTCCACTGCTAGCCTGTTCTCTCTCACTCTCCTAGCCTCTCCACTGCTAGCCTGTTCTCTCTCACTCTCCTAGCCTCTCCACTGCTAGCCTGTTCTCTCTCACGCTCCTAGCCTCTCTACTGCTAGCCTGTTCTCTCACTCTCATAGCCTCTCCACGGCTCGCCTGTTCTCTCTCACCCTCCTAGCCTCTCTACTGCTAGCCTGTTCTCTCACGCTCCTAGCCTCTCCACTGCTAGCCTGTTCTCTCACCCTCCTTAGCCTCTCCACTGCTAGCCTGTTCTCTCTCTCACTCTCCTAGCCTCTCCACTGCTAGCCTGTTCTCTCTCACGCTCCTAGCCTCTCTACTGCTAGCCTGTTCTCTCACTCTCCTTAGTCTCTCCACTGCTAGCCTGTTCTCTCACGCTCCTAGCCTCTCCACTGCTAGCCTGTTCTCTCTCACGCTCCTAGCCTCTCCACTGCTGCCCTGTTCTCTCTCTCCAAGCCTCTCCACTGCTAGCCTGTTCTCTCACCTTCCTAGCCTCTCCACTGCTAGCCTGTTCTCTCAACCTCCTGGCCTCTCCACTGCTAGCCTGTTCTCTCACGCTCCTAGCCTCTCCACTGCTAGCCTGTTCTCTCTCTCCTAGCCTCTCCACTGCTAGCCTGTTCTCTCACGCTCCTAGCCTCTCCACTGCTAGCCTGTTCTCTCACCCTCTCCTAGCCTCTCCACTGCTAGCCTGTTCTCTCACTCTCCTAGCCTCTCCACTGCCTGCCTGTTTTCTCTCACGCTCCTAGCCTCTCTACTGCTAGCCTGTTCTCTCACGCTCCTAGTCTCTCCACTGCTAGCCTGTGCTCTCACTCTCCTAGTCTCTCCACTGCTAGCCTGTTCTCTCACTCTCCTAGCCTCTCCACTGCTAGCCTGTTCTCTCTCACTCTCCTAGCCTCTCCACTGCTAGCCTGTTATCTCTCACTCTCCTAGCCTCTCCACTCCTAGCCTGTTCTCTCTCACGCTCCTAGCCTCTCTACTGCTAGCCTGTTCTCTCACGCTCCTAGCCTCTCCACTGCTAGCCTGTTCTCTCACGCTCCTAGCCTCTCCACTGCTTGCCTGTTCTCTCTCACGCTCCTAGCCTCTCTACTGATAGCCTGTTCTCTCACTCTCCTTAGCCTCTCTACTGCTAGCCTGTTCTCTCACCCTCCTAGCCTCTCCACTGCTAGCCTGTTCTCTCACGCTCCTAGCCTCTCCACTGCTAGCCTGTTCTCTCACGCTCCTAGTCTCTCCACTGCTAGCCTGTTCTCTCTCACGCTCCTAGCCTCTCCACTGCTGCCCTGTTCTCTCTCTCTAAGCCGCTCCACTGCTAGCCTGTTCTCTCACTCTCCTAGCCTCTCCACTGCTAGCCTGTTCTCTCACCCTCTCCTAGCCTCTCCACTGCTAGCCTGTTCTCTCACCCTCTCCTAGCCTCTCCACTGCTAGCTTGTTCTCTCTCACTCTTCTAGCCTCTCCACTGCTAGCCTGTTCTCTCACGCTCCTTAGCCTCTCCACTGCTAGCCTGTTCTCTCTCACTCTCCTAGCCTCTCCACTGCTAGCCTGTTCTCTCTCACGCTCCTAGCCTCTCTATTGATAGCCTGTTCTCTCACTCTCCTTAGCCTCTCCACTGCTAGCCTGTTCTCTCACGCTCCTAGCCTCTCCACTGCTAGCCTGTTCTCTCTCACGCTCCTAGCCTCTCCACTGCTAGCCTGTTCTCTCACGCTCCTAGCCTCTCCACTGCTAGCCTGTTCTCTCTCACGCTCCTAGCCTCTCCACTGCTGCCCTGTTCTCTCTCTCCAAGCCTCTCCACTGCTAGCCTGTTCTCTCACTCTCCTAGCCTCTCCACTGCTAGCCTGTTCTCTCACCCCCTCTCGTAGCCTCTCCACTGCTAGCCTGTTCTCTCTCACTCTCCTAGCCTCTCCACTGCTAGCCTGTTCTCTCTCACTCTTCTAGCCTCTACACTGCTAGCCTGTTCTCTCACGCTCCTTAGCCTCTCCACTGCTAGCCTGTTCTCTCACGCTCCTAGCCTCTCCACTGCTAGCCTGTTCTCTCACCCTCCTAGCCTCTCCACTGCTAGCCTGTTCTCTCACGCTCCTAGCCTCTCCACTGCTAGCCTGTTCTCTCACCCTCCTAGCCTCTCCACTGCTAGCCTGTTCTCTCTCACTCTCCTAGCCTCTCCACTGCCTGCCTGTTCTCTCTCACTCTCCTAGCCTCTTCACTGCTAGCCAGTTCTCTCTCACGCTCCTAGCCTCTCCACTGCTAGCCTGTTCTCTCACGCTCCTAGTCTCTCCACTGCTAGCCTGTTCTCTCTCACGCTCCTAGCCTCTCCACTGCTGCCCTGTTCTCTCTCTCCAAGCCGCTCCACTGCTAGCCTGTTCTCTCACTCTCCTAGCCTCTCCACTGCTAGCCTGTTCTCTCACCCTCTCCTAGCCTCTCCACTGCTAGCCTGTTCTCTCACCCTCTCCTAGCCTCTCCACTGCTAGCTTGTTCTCTCTCACTCTCCTAGCCTCTCCACTGCTAGCCTGTTCTTTCTCACTCTTCTAGCCTCTCCACTGCTAGCCTGTTCTCTCACGCTCCTTAGCCTCTCCACTGCTAGCCTGTTCTCTCTCACTCTCCTAGCCTCTCCACTGCTAGCCTGTTCTCTCTCACGCTCCTAGCCTCTCTACTGATAGCCTGTTCTCTCACTCTCCTTAGCCTCTCCACTGCTAGCCTGTTCTCTCACGCTCCTAGCCTCTCCACTGCTAGCCTGTTCTCTCTCACGCTCCTAGCCTCTCCACTGCTGCCCTGTTCTCTCTCTCCAAGCCTCTCCACTGCTAGCCTGTTCTCTCACTCTCCTAGCCTCTCTACTGCTAGCCTGTTCTCTCACCCTCTCCTAGCCTCTCCACTGCTAGCCTGTTCTCTCACCCTCTCCTAGCCTCTCCACTGCTAGCCTGTTCTCTCTCACTCTCCTAGCCTCTCCACTGCTCGCCTGTTCTCTCTCTCTCTCCTAGCCTCTCTACTGCTAGCCTGTTCCCTCTCACGCTCCTAGCCTCTCCACTGCTAGCCTGTTCTCTCACCCTCCTGGCCTCTCCACTGCTAGCCTGTTCTCTCACGCTCCTAGCCTCTCCACTGCTAGCCTACTCTCTCTCTCCTAGCCTCTCTACTGCTAGCCTGTTCTCTCACGCTCCTAGCCTCTCCACTGCTAGCCTGTTCTCTCACCCTCCTAGCCTCTCCACTGCTAGCCTGTTCTTTCACACTCCTTAGCCTCTCCACTGCTAGCCTGTTCTCTCTCACACTCCTAGCCTCTCTACTGCTAGCCTGTTCTCTCACTCTCCTTAGCCTCTCCACTGCTAGCCTGTTCTCTCACGCTCCTAGCCTCTCCACTGCTAGCCTGTTCTCTCTCACGCTCCTAGCCTCTCCACTGCTGCCCTGTTCTCTCTCTCCAAGCCTCTCCACTGCTAGCCTGTTCTCTCACTCTCCTAGCCTCTCCACTGCTAGCCTGTTCTCTCACCCTCTCCTAGCCTCTCCACTGCTAGCCTGTTTTCTCACCCTCTCCTAGCCTCTCCACTGCTAGCCTGTTCTCTCTCACTCTCCTAGCCTCTCCACTGCTCGCCTGTTCTCTCTCTCTCTCTCCTAGCCTCTCCACTGCTAGCCTGTTCTCTCTCACGCTCCTAGCCTCTCCACTGCTAGCCTGTTCTCTACCCTCCTGGCCTCTCCACTGCTAGCCTGTTCTCTCACGCTCCTAGCCTCTCCACTGCTAGCTTGTTCTCTCTCTCCTAGCCTCTCCACTGCTAGCCTGTTCTCTCACGCTCCTAGCCTCTCCACTGCTAGCCTGTTCTCTCACCCTCCTAGCCTCTCCACTGCTAGCCTGTTCTCTCACTCTCCTAGCCTCTCCACTGCTAGCCTGTTCTCTCACGCTCCTAGCCTCTCCACTGCTAGCCTGTTCTCTCACCCTCCTAGCCTCTCCACTGCTAGCCTGTTCTCTCTCACTCTCCTAGCCTCTCCACTGCTAGCCTGTTCTCTCACCCTCCTAGCCTCTCCACTGCTAGCCTGTTCTCTCTCACTCTCCTAGCCTCTCCACTGCCTGCCTGTTCTCTCTCACTCTCCTAGCCTCTCCACTGCTAGCCAGTTCTCTCACCCTCCTAGCCTCTCCACTGCTAGCCTGTTCTCTCTCACGCTCCTAGCCTCTCTACTGCTAGCCTGTTCTCTCACGCTCCTAGCCTCTCCACTGCTAGCCTGTTCTCTCACTCTCCTAGCCTCTCCACTGCTAGCCTGTTCTCTCACTCTCCTAGCCTCTCCACTGCTAGCCTGTTCTCTCTCTCCTAGCCTCTCCACTGCTAGCCTGTTCTCTCTCACTCTCCTAGCCTCTCCACTGCTAGCCTGTTCTCTCTCACTCTCCTAGCCTCTCCACTGCTAGCCTGTTCTCTCTCACGCTCCTAGCCTCTCTACTGCTAGCCTGTTCTCTCACTCTCATAGCCTCTCCACGGCTAGCCTGTTCTCTCTCACCCTCCTAGCCTCTCTACTGCTATCCTGTTCTCTCACGCTCCTAGCCTCTCCACTGCTAGCCTGTTCTCTCACGCTCCTTAGCCTCTCCACTGCTAGCCTGTTCTCTCTCTCACGCTCCTAGCCTCTCTACTGCTAGCCTGTTCTCTCACTCTCCTTAGCCTCTCCACTGCTAGCCTGTTCTCTCACGCTCCTAGCCTCTCCACTGCTGCCCTGTTCTCTCTTTCCAAGCCTCTCCACTGCTAGCCTGTTCTCTCACCCTCCTGGCCTCTCCACTACTAGCCTGTTCTCTCATGCTCCTAGCCTCTCCACTGCTAGCCTGTTCTCTCTCTCCTAGCCTCTCCACTGCTAGCCTGTTCTCTCACGCTCCTCGCCTCTCCACTGCTAGCCTGTTCTCTCACCCTCCTAGCCTCTCCACTGCTAGCCTGTTCTCTCACTCTCCTAGCCTCTCCACTGCTAGCCTGTTCTCTCACCCTCCTAGCCTCTCCACTGCTAGCCTGTTCTCTCTCACTCTCCTAGCCTCTCCACTGCCTGCCTGTTCTCTCACTCTCCTAGCCTCTCCACTGCTAGCCTGTTCTCTCTCATGCTCCTAGCCTCTCCACTGCTAGCCTGTTCTCTCTCATGCTCCTAGCCTCTCCACTGCTAGCCTGTTCTCTCACCCTCCTAGCCTCTCCACTGCTAGCCTGTTCTCTCTCACTCTCCTAGCCTCTCCACTGCTAGCCTGTTCTCTCTCACTCTCCTAGCCTCTCCACTGCCTGCCTGTTCTCTCTCACTCTCCTAGCCTCTCCACTGCTAGCCTGTTCTCTCTCACGCTTCTAGCCTCTCCACTGCTAGCCTGTTCTCTCACCCTCCTAGCCTCTCCACTGCTAGCCTGTTCTCTCTCACGCTCCTAGCCTCTCTACTGCTAGCCTGTTCTCTCACGCTCCTAGCCTCTCCACTGCTAGCCTGTTCTCTCACTCTCCTAGCCTCTCCACTGCTAGCCTGTTCTCTCACTCTCCTAGCCTCTCCACTGCTAGCCTGTTCTCTTTCTCCTAGCCTCTCCACTGCTAGCCTGTTCTCTCTCACTCTCCTAGCCTCTCCACTGCTAGCCTGTTCTCTCTCATTCTCCTAGCCTCTCCACTGCTAGCCTGTTCTCTCACGCTCCTTAGCCTCTCCACTGCTAGCCTGTTCTCTCTCTCACTCTCCTAGCCTCTCCACTGCTAGCCTGTTCTCTCTCACGGTCCTAGCCTCTCCACTGCTGCCCTGTTCTCTCTCTCCAAGCCTCTCCACTGCTAGCCTGTTCTCTCACTCTCCTAGCCTCTCCACTGCTAGCCTGTTCTCTCACCCTCTCCTAGCCTCTCCACTGCTAGCCTGTTCTCTCACCCTCTCCTAGCCTCTCCACTGCTAGCCTGTTCTCTCTCACTCTCCTAGCCTCTCCACTGCTCGCCTGTTCTCTCTCTCTCCTAGCCTCTCCACTGCTAGCCTGTTCTCTCTCACGCTCCTAGCCTCTCCACTGCTCGCCTGTTCTCTCTCTCCTAGCCTCTCCACTGCTAGCCTGTTCTCTCTCACGCTCCTAGCCTCTCCACTGCTAGCCTGTTCTCTCACACTCCTTAGCCTCTCCACTGCTAGCCTGTTCTCTCTCACACTCCTTAGCCTCTCCACTGCTAGCCTGTTCTCTCTCTCACTCTCCTAGCCTCTCCACTGCTAGCCTGTTCTCTCTCACGCTCCTAGCCTCTCTACTGCTAGCCTGTTCTCTCACTCTCCTTAGCCTCTCCACTGCTAGCCTGTTCTCTCACGCTCCTAGCCTCTCCACTGCTAGCCTGTTCTCTCTCACGCTCCTAGCCTCTCCACTGCTGCCCTGTTCTCTCTCTCCAAGCCTCTCCACTGCTAGCCTGTTCTCTCACTCTCCTAGCCTCTCCACTGCTAGCCTGTTCTCTCACCCTCTCCTAGCCTCTCCACTGCTAGCCTGTTCTCTCACCCTCTCCTAGCCTCTCCACTGCTAGCCTGTTCTCTCTCCCTCTCCTAGCCTCTCCACTGCTCGCCTGCTCTCTCTCTCTCCTAGCCTCTCCACTGCTAGCCTGTTCTCTCACGCTCCTAGCCTCTCCACTGCTAGCCTGTTCTCTCACCCTCCTAGCCTCTCCACTGCTAGCCTGTTCTCTCACTCTCCTAGCCTCTCCACTGCTAGCCTGGTCCCTCACCCTCCTAGCCTCTCCACTGCTAGCCTGTTCTCTCACCTTCCTAGCCTCTCCACTGCTAGCCTGTTCTCTCTCACGCTCCTAGCCTCTCTACTGCTAGCCTGTTCTCTCACGCTCCTAGCCTCTTCACTGCTAGCCTGTTCTCTCACTCTCCTAGCCTCTCCACTGCTAGCCTGTGCTCTCACCCTCCTGGCCTCTCCACTGCTAGCCTGTTCTCTCACGCTCTTAGCCTCTCCACTGCTAGCCTAATCTCTCTCTCCTAGCCTCTCTACTGCTAGCCTGTTCTCTCACGCTCCTAGCCACTCCACTGCTAGCCTATTCTCTCACCCTCCTTAGCCTCTCCACTGCTAGCCTGTTCTCTCTCACTCTCCTAGCCTCTCCACTGCTAGCCTGTTCTCTCACACTCCTTAGCCTCTCCACTGCTAGCCTGTTCTCTCTCTCCTAGCCTCTCCACTGCTAGCCTGTTCTCTCTCACTCTCCTAGCCTCTCCACTGCTAGCCTGTTCTCTCTCATTCTCCTAGCCTCTCCACTGCTAGCCTGTTCTCTCACGCTCCTTAGCCTCTCCACTGCTAGCCTGTTCTCTCTCTCACTCTCCTAGCCTCTCCACTGCTAGCCTGTTCTCTCTCACGGTCCTAGCCTCTCCACTGCTGCCCTGTTCTCTCTCTCCAAGCCTCTCCACTGCTAGCCTGTTCTCTCACTCTCCTAGCCTCTCCACTGCTAGCCTGTTCTCTCACCCTCTCCTAGCCTCTCCACTGCTAGCCTGTTCTCTCTCACTCTCCTAGCCTCTCCACTGCTCGCCTGTTCTCTCTCTCTCCTAGCCTCTCCACTGCTAGCCTGTTCTCTCTCACGCTCCTAGCCTCTCCACTGCTCGCCTGTTCTCTCTCTCCTAGCCTCTCCACTGCTAGCCTGTTCTCTCTCACGCTCCTAGCCTCTCCACTGCTAGCCTGTTCTCTCACACTCCTTAGCCTCTCCACTGCTAGCCTGTTCTCTCTCTCACACTCCTTAGCCTCTCCACTGCTAGCCTGTTCTCTCTCTCACTCTCCTAGCCTCTCCACTGCTAGCCTGTTCTCTCTCACGCTCCTAGCCTCTCTACTGCTAGCCTGTTCTCTCACTCTCCTTAGCCTCTCCACTGCTAGCCTGTTCTCTCACGCTCCTAGCCTCTCCACTGCTAGCCTGTTCTCTCTCACGCTCCTAGCCTCTCCACTGCTGCCCTGTTCTCTCTCTCCAAGCCTCTCCACTGCTAGCCTGTTCTCTCACTCTCCTAGCCTCTCCACTGCTAGCCTGTTCTCTCACCCTCTCCTAGCCTCTCCACTGCTAGCCTGTTCTCTCACCCTCTCCTAGCCTCTCCACTGCTAGCCTGTTCTCTCTCCCTCTCCTAGCCTCTCCACTGCTCGCCTGCTCTCTCTCTCTCCTAGCCTCTCCACTGCTAGCCTGTTCTCTCACGCTCCTAGCCTCTCCACTGCTAGCCTGTTCTCTCACCCTCCTAGCCTCTCCACTGCTAGCCTGTTCTCTCACTCTCCTAGCCTCTCCACTGCTAGCCTGTTCTCTCACCCTCCTAGCCTCTCCACTGCTAGCCTGTTCTCTCACCTTCCTAGCCTCTCCACTGCTAGCCTGTTCTCTCTCACGCTCCTAGCCTCTCTACTGCTAGCCTGTTCTCTCACGCTCCTAGCCTCTTCACTGCTAGCCTGTTCTCTCACTCTCCTAGCCTCTCCACTGCTAGCCTGTTCTCACTCTCCTAGCCTCTCCACTGCTAGCCTTTTCTCTCACTCTCCTAGCCTCTCCACTGCTAGCCTGTTCTCTCACTCTCCTAGCCTCTCCACTGCTAGCCTGTTCTCTCACTCTCCTAGCCTCTCCACTGCTAGCCTGTTCTCTCTCTCCTAGCCTCTCCACTGCTAGCCTGTTCTCTCTCACTCTCCTAGCCTCTCCACTGCTAGCCTGTTATCTCTCACTCTCCTAGCCTCTCCACTGCTAGCCTGTTCTCTCACGCTCCTAGCCTCTCTACTGCTAGCCTGTTCTCTCACTCATAGCCTCTCCACGGCTAGCCTGTTCTCTCTCACCCTCCTAGCCTCTCTACTGCTAGCCTGTTCTCTCACACTCCTAGCCTCTCCACTGCTAGCCTGTTCTCTCACGCTCCTAGCCTCTCCACTGCTAGCCTGTTCTCTCTCTCCTAGCCTCTCCACTGCTAGCCTGTTCTCTCACGCTCCTAGCCTCTCCACTGCTAGCCTGTTCTCTCACCCTCCTAGCCTCTCCACTGCTAGCCTGTTCTCTCTCACTCTCCTAGCCTATCCACTGCCTGCCTGTTCTCTCTCACTCTCCTAGCCTCTCCACTGCTAGCCTGTTCTCTCTCACGCTCATAGCCTCTCCACTGCTAGCCTGTTCTCTCACCCTCCTAGCCTCTCCACTGCTAGCCTGTTCTCTCTCACGCTCCTAGCCTCTCTACTGCTAGCCTGTTCCCTCACGCTCCTAGCCTCTCCACTGCTAGCCTGTTCTCTCTCACTCTCCTAGCCTCTCCACTGCTAGCCTGTTCTCTCACCCTCCTAGCCTCTCCACTGCTAGCCTGTTCTCTCTCACTTTCCTAGCCTCTCCACTGCCTGCCTGTTCTCTCTCACTCTCCTAGCCTCTCCACTGCTAGCCTGTTCTCTCACGCTCCTAGCCTCTCCACTGCTAGCCTGTTCTCTCACCCTCCTAGCCTCTCCACTGCTAGCCTGTTCTCTCTCACGCTCCTAGCCTCTCTACTGCTAGCCTATTCTCTCACGCTCCTAGCCTCTCCACTGCTAGCCTGTGCTCTCACTCTCCTAGCCTCTCCACTGCTAGCCTGTTCTCTCTCTCCTAGCCTCTCCACTGCTAGCCTGTTCTCTCTCACTCTCCTAGCCTCTCCACTGCTAGCCTGTTCTCTCTCACTCTCCTAGCCTCTCCACTGCTAGCCTGTTCTCTCTCACGCTCCTAGCCTCTCTACTGCTAGCCTGTTCTCTCACTCTCATAGCCTCTCCACGGCTCGCCTGTTCTCTCTCACCCTCCTAGCCTCTCTACTGCTAGCCTGTTCTCTCACGCTCCTAGCCTCTCCACTGCTAGCCTGTTCTCTCACGCTCCTTAGCCTCTCCACTGCTAGCCTGTTCTCTCTCTCACTCTCCTAGCCTCTCCACTGCTAGCCTGTTCTCTCTCACGCTCCTAGCCTCTCTACTGCTAGCCTGTTCTCTCACTCTCCTTAGTCTCTCCACTGCTAGCCTGTTCTCTCACGCTCCTAGCCTCTCCACTGCTAGCCTGTTCTCTCTCACGCTCCTAGCCTCTCTACTGCTGCCCTGTTCTCTCTCTCCAAGCCTCTCCACGGCTAGCCTGTTCTCTCTCACCCTCCTAGCCTCTCTACTGCTAGCCTGTTCTCTCACGCTCCTAGCCTCTCCACTGCTAGCCTGTTCTCTCACGCTCCTAGCCTCTCCACTGCTAGCCTGTTCTCTCACCCTCCTAGCCTCTCCACTGCTAGCCTGTTCTCTCTCACTCTCCTAGCCTCTCCACTGCTAGCCTGTTCTCTCTCACTCTCCTAGCCTCTCCACTGCTAGCCTGTTCTCTCACCCTCCTAGCCTCTCCACTGCTAGCCTGTTCTCTCTCACTCTCCTAGCCTCTCCACTGCCTGCCTGTTCTCTCTCACTCTCCTAGCCTCTCCACTGCTAGCCTGTTCTCTCTCACGCTCCTAGCCTCTCCACTGCTAGCCTGTTCTCTCACCCTCCTAGCTTCTCCACTGCTAGCCTGTTCTCTCTCACGCTCCTAGCCTCTCTACTGCTAGCCTGTTCTCTCACGCTCCTAGCCTCTCCACTGCTAGCCTGTTCTCTCACTCTCCTAGCCTCTCCACTGCTAGCC
Organism: Petromyzon marinus; assembly: GCF_048934315.1. Taxonomy (NCBI): domain Eukaryota; kingdom Metazoa; phylum Chordata; class Hyperoartia; order Petromyzontiformes; family Petromyzontidae; genus Petromyzon; species Petromyzon marinus. The sequence continues at coordinate 160,592 of NW_027422917.1, read as the reverse complement.
TGTTCTCTCACTCTCCTAGCCTCCACTGGTAGCCTGTTCTCTCTCTCTCTCCTAGCCTCTCCACTGCTAGCCTGTTCTCTCTCACTCTCCTAGCCTCTCCACTGCTAGCCTGTTCTCTCTCACTCTCCTAGCCTCTCCACTGCTAGCCTGTTCTCTCTCACGCTCCTAGCCTCTCTACTGCTAGCCTGTTCTCTCACTCTCATAGCCTCTCCACGGCTAGCCTGTTCTCTCACCCTCCTAGCCTCTCTACTGCTAGCCTGTTCTCTCACGCTCCTAGCCTCTCCACTGCTAGCCTGTTCTCTCACGTTCCTTAGCCTCTCCACTGCTAGCCTGTTCTCTCTCTCACTCTCCTAGCCTCTCCACTGCTAGCCTGTTCTCTCTCACGCTCCTAGCCTCTCTACTGCTAGCCTGTTCTCTCACTCTCCTTAGCCTCTCCACTGCTAGCCTGTGCTCTCATGCTCCTAGCCTCTCCACTGCTAGCCTGTTCTCTCTCACGCTCCTAGCCTCTCCACTGCTGCCCTGTTCTCTCTCTCCAAGCCTCTCCGCTGCTAGCCTGTTCTCTCACTCTCCTAGCCTCTCCACTGCTAGCCTGTTCTCTCACCCTCTCCTAGCCTCTCCACTGCTAGCCTGTTCTCTCACCCTCTCCTAGCCTCTCCACTGCTAGCCTGTTCTCTCTCACTCTGCTAGCCTCTCCACTGCTCGCGTGTTCTCTCTCCCTCTCCTAGCCTCTCCACTGCTAGCCTGTTCTCTCACCCTCCTGGCCTCTCCACTGCTAGCCTGTTCTCTCACGCTCCTAGCCTCTCCACTGCTAGCCTGTTCTCTCACGCTCCTAGCCTCTCCACTGCTAGCCTGTTCTCTCACCCTCCTAGCCTCTCCACTGCTAGCCTGTTCTCTCTCACTCTCCTAGCCTCTCCACTGCTAGCCTGTTCTCTCACCCTCCTAGCCTCTCCACTGCTAGCCTGTTCTCTCTCACTCTCCTAGCCTCTCCACTGCTAGCCTGTTCTCTCTCACTCTCCTAGCCTCTCCACTGCTAGCCTGTTCTCTCTCACGCTCCTAGCCTCTCTACTGCTAGCCTGTTCTCTCACTCTCATAGCCTCTCCACGGCTCGCCTGTTCTCTCTCACCCTCCTAGCCTCTCTACTGCTAGCCTGTTCTCTCACGCTCCTAGCCTCTCCACTGCTAGCCTGTTCTCTCACGCTCCTTAGCCTCTCCACTGCTAGCCTGTTCTCTCTCTCACTCTCCTAGCCTCTCCACTGCTAGCCTGTTCTCTCTCACGCTCCTAGCCTCTCTACTGCTAGCCTGTTCTCTCACTCTCCTTAGTCTCTCCACTGCTAGCCTGTTCTCTCACGCTCCTAGCCTCTCCACTGCTAGCCTGTTCTCTCTCACGCTCCTAGCCTCTCCACTGCTGCCCTGTTCTCTCTCTCCAAGCCTCTCCACTGCTAGCCTGTTCTCTCACCCTCCTGGCCTCTCCACTGCTAGCCTGTTCTCTCACGCTCCTAGCCTCTCCACTGCTAGCCTGTTCTCTCACTCTCCTAGTCTCTCCACTGCTAGCCTGTTCTCTCACTCTCCTAGTCTCTCCACTGCTAGCCTGTTCTCTCACTCTCCTAGCCTCTCCACTGCTAGCCTGTTCTCTCTCACTCTCCTAGCCTCTCCACTGCTAGCCTGTTATCTCTCACTCTCCTAGCCTCTCCACTCCTAGCCTGTTCTCTCTCACGCTCCTAGCCTCTCTACTGCTAGCCTGTTCTCTCACTCTCATAGCCTCTCCACGGCTAGCCTGTTCTCTCTCACCCTCCTAGCCTCTCTACTGCTAGCCTGTTCTCTCACGCTCCTAGCCTCTCCACTGCTAGCCTGTTCTCTCACGCTCCTAGCCTCTCCACTGCTAGCCTGTTCTCTCACCCTCCTAGCCTCTCCACTGCTAGCCTGTTCTCTCTCACTCTCCTAGCCTCTCCACTGCTAGCCTGTTCTCTCACCCTCCTAGCCTCTCCACTGCTAGCCTGTTCTCTCTCACTCTCCTAGCCTCTCCACTGCCTGCCTGTTCTCTCTCACTCTCCTAGCCTCTCCACTGCTAGCCTGTTCTCTCTCACGCTCCTAGCCTCTCCACTGCTAGCCTGTTCTCTCACCCTCCTAGCTTCTCCACTGCTAGCCTGTTCTCTCTCACGCTCCTAGCCTCTCTACTGCTAGCCTGTTCTCTCACGCTCCTAGCCTCTCCACTGCTAGCCTGTTCTCTCACTCTCCTAGCCTCTCCACTGCTAGCCTGTTCTCTCACTCTCCTAGCCTCCACTGGTAGCCTGTTCTCTCTCTCTCTCCTAGCCTCTCCACTGCTAGCCTGTTCTCTCTCACTCTCCTAGCCTCTCCACTGCTAGCCTGTTCTCTCTCACTCTCCTAGCCTCTCCACTGCTAGCCTGTTCTCTCTCACGCTCCTAGCCTCTCTACTGCTAGCCTGTTCTCTCACTCTCATAGCCTCTCCACGGCTAGCCTGTTCTCTCACCCTCCTAGCCTCTCTACTGCTAGCCTGTTCTCTCACGCTCCTAGCCTCTCCACTGCTAGCCTGTTCTCTCACGTTCCTTAGCCTCTCCACTGCTAGCCTGTTCTCTCTCTCACTCTCCTAGCCTCTCCACTGCTAGCCTGTTCTCTCTCACGCTCCTAGCCTCTCTACTGCTAGCCTGTTCTCTCACTCTCCTTAGCCTCTCCACTGCTAGCCTGTGCTCTCATGCTCCTAGCCTCTCCACTGCTAGCCTGTTCTCTCTCACGCTCCTAGCCTCTCCACTGCTGCCCTGTTCTCTCTCTCCAAGCCTCTCCGCTGCTAGCCTGTTCTCTCACTCTCCTAGCCTCTCCACTGCTAGCCTGTTCTCTCACCCTCTCCTAGCCTCTCCACTGCTAGCCTGTTCTCTCACCCTCTCCTAGCCTCTCCACTGCTAGCCTGTTCTCTCTCACTCTGCTAGCCTCTCCACTGCTAGCCTGTTCTCTCACCCTCCTGGCCTCTCCACTGCTAGCCTGTTCTCTCACGCTCCTAGCCTCTCCACTGCTAGCCTGTTCTCTCACGCTCCTAGCCTCTCCACTGCTAGCCTGTTCTCTCACCCTCCTAGCCTCTCCACTGCTAGCCTGTTCTCTCTCACTCTCCTAGCCTCTCCACTGCTAGCCTGTTCTCTCACCCTCCTAGCCTCTCCACTGCTAGCCTGTTCTCTCTCACTCTCCTAGCCTCTCCACTGCTAGCCTGTTCTCTCTCACTCTCCTAGCCTCTCCACTGCTAGCCTGTTCTCTCACGCTCCTTAGCCTCTCCACTGCTAGCCTGTTCTCTCTCTCACTCTCCTAGCCTCTCCACTGCTAGCCTGTTCTCTCTCACGCTCCTAGCCTCTCTACTGCTAGCCTGTTCTCTCACTCTCCTTAGTCTCTCCACTGCTAGCCTGTTCTCTCACGCTCCTAGCCTCTCCACTGCTAGCCTGTTCTCTCTCACGCTCCTAGCCTCTCCACTGCTGCCCTGTTCTCTCTCTCCAAGCCTCTCCACTGCTAGCCTGTTCTCTCACCCTCCTGGCCTCTCCACTGCTAGCCTGTTCTCTCACGCTCCTAGCCTCTCCACTGCTAGCCTGTTCTCTCACTCTCCTAGTCTCTCCACTGCTAGCCTGTTCTCTCACTCTCCTAGTCTCTCCACTGCTAGCCTGTTCTCTCACTCTCCTAGCCTCTCCACTGCTAGCCTGTTCTCTCTCACTCTCCTAGCCTCTCCACTGCTAGCCTGTTATCTCTCACTCTCCTAGCCTCTCCACTCCTAGCCTGTTCTCTCTCACGCTCCTAGCCTCTCTACTGCTAGCCTGTTCTCTCACTCTCATAGCCTCTCCACGGCTAGCCTGTTCTCTCTCACCCTCCTAGCCTCTCTACTGCTAGCCTGTTCTCTCACGCTCCTAGCCTCTCCACTGCTAGCCTGTTCTCTCACGCTCCTAGCCTCTCCACTGCTAGCCTGTTCTCTCACCCTCCTAGCCTCTCCACTGCTAGCCTGTTCTCTCTCACTCTCCTAGCCTCTCCACTGCTAGCCTGTTCTCTCACCCTCCTAGCCTCTCCACTGCTAGCCTGTTCTCTCTCACTCTCCTAGCCTCTCCACTGCCTGCCTGTTCTCTCTCACTCTCCTAGCCTCTCCACTGCTAGCCTGTTCTCTCTCACGCTCCTAGCCTCTCCACTGCTAGCCTGTTCTCTCACCCTCCTAGCTTCTCCACTGCTAGCCTGTTCTCTCTCACGCTCCTAGCCTCTCTACTGCTAGCCTGTTCTCTCACGCTCCTAGCCTCTCCACTGCTAGCCTGTTCTCTCACTCTCCTAGCCTCTCCACTGCTAGCCTGTTCTCTCACTCTCCTAGCCTCCACTGGTAGCCTGTTCTCTCTCTCTCTCCTAGCCTCTCCACTGCTAGCCTGTTCTCTCTCACTCTCCTAGCCTCTCCACTGCTAGCCTGTTCTCTCTCACTCTCCTAGCCTCTCCACTGCTAGCCTGTTCTCTCTCACGCTCCTAGCCTCTCTACTGCTAGCCTGTTCTCTCACTCTCATAGCCTCTCCACGGCTAGCCTGTTCTCTCACCCTCCTAGCCTCTCTACTGCAAGCCTGTTCTCTCACGCTCCTAGCCTCTCCACTGCTAGCCTGTTCTCTCACGTTCCTTAGCCTCTCCACTGCTAGCCTGTTCTCTCTCTCACTCTCCTAGCCTCTCCACTGCTAGCCTGTTCTCTCTCACGCTCCTAGCCTCTCTACTGCTAGCCTGTTCTCTCACTCTCCTTAGCCTCTCCACTGCTAGCCTGTGCTCTCATGCTCCTAGCCTCTCCACTGCTAGCCTGTTCTCTCTCACGCTCCTAGCCTCTCCACTGCTGCCCTGTTCTCTCTCTCCAAGCCTCTCCGCTGCTAGCCTGTTCTCTCACTCTCCTAGCCTCTCCACTGCTAGCCTGTTCTCTCACCCTCTCCTAGCCTCTCCACTGCTAGCCTGTTCTCTCTCACTCTGCTAGCCTCTCCACTGCTCGCGTGTTCTCTCTCCCTCTCCTAGCCTCTCCACTGCTAGCCTGTTCTCTCACCCTCCTGGCCTCTCCACTGCTAGCCTGTTCTCTCACGCTCCTAGCCTCTCCACTGCTAGCCTGTTCTCTCACGCTCCTAGCCTCTCCACTGCTAGCCTGTTCTCTCACCCTCCTAGCCTCTCCACTGCTAGCCTGTTCTCTCTCACTCTCCTCGCCTCTCCACTGCTAGCCTGTTCTCTCACCCTCCTAGCCTCTCCACTGCTAGCCTGTTCTCTCTCTCTCCTAGCCTCTCCACTGCCTGCCTGTTCTCTCTCACTCTCCTAGCCTCTCCACTGCTAGCCTGTTCTCTCTCACGCTCCTAGCCTCTCCACTGCTTGCCTGTTCTCTCACCCTCCTAGCCTCTCCACTGCTAGCCTGTTCTCTCTCACGCTCCTAGCCTCTCTACTGCTAGCCTGTTCTCTCACTCTCCTAGCCTCTCCACTGCTAGCCTGTTCTCTCTCTCCTAGCCTCTCCACTGCTAGCCTGTTCTCTCTCACTCTCCTAGCCTCTCCACTGCTAGCCTGTTCTCTCTCACTCTCCTAGCCTCTCCACTGCTAGCCTGTTCTCTCACTCTCCTAGCCTCTCCACTGCTAGCCTGTTCTCTCTCACGCTCCTAGCCTCTCTACTGCTAGCCTGTTCTCTCACTCTCATAGCCTCTCCACGGCTAGCCTGTTCTCTCTCACCCTCCTAGCCTCTCTACTGCTATCCTGTTCTCTCACGCTCCTAGCCTCTCCACTGCTAGCCTGTTCTCTCACGCTCCTTAGCCTCTCCACTGCTAGCCTGTTCTCTCTCTCACGCTCCTAGCCTCTCTACTGCTAGCCTGTTCTCTCACTCTCCTTAGCCTCTCCACTGCTAGCCTGTTCTCTCTCTCACTCTCCTAGCCTCTCCACTGCTAGCCTGTTCTCTCTCACGCTCCTAGCCTCTCTACTGCTAGCCTGTTCTCTCACTCTCCTTAGCCTCTCCACTGCTAGCCTGTTCTCTCACGCTCCTAGCCTCTCCACTGCTAGCCTGTTCTCTCTCACGCTCCTAGCCTCTCCACTGCTGCCCTGTTCTCTCTCTCCAAGCCTCTCCACTGCTAGCCTGTTCTCTCACTCTCCTAGCCTCTCCACTGCTAGCCTGTTCTCTCACCCTCTCCTAGCCTCTCCACTGCTAGCCTGTTCTCTCACCCTCTCCTAGCCTCTCCACTGCTAGCCTGTTCTCTCTCCCTCTCCTAGCCTCTCCACTGCTCGCCTGCTCTCTCTCTCTCCTAGCCTCTCCACTGCTAGCCTGTTCTCTCACGCTCCTAGCCTCTCCACTGCTAGCCTGTTCTCTCACCCTCCTAGCCTCTCCACTGCTAGCCTGTTCTCTCACTCTCCTAGCCTCTCCACTGCTAGCCTGTTCTCTCACCCTCCTAGCCTCTCCACTGCTAGCCTGTTCTCTCACCTTCCTAGCCTCTCCACTGCTAGCCTGTTCTCTCTCACGCTCCTAGCCTCTCTACTGCTAGCCTGTTCTCTCACGCTCCTAGCCTCTTCACTGCTAGCCTGTTCTCTCACTCTCCTAGCCTCTCCACTGCTAGCCTGTGCTCTCACCCTCCTGGCCTCTCCACTGCTAGCCTGTTCTCTCACGCTCTTAGCCTCTCCACTGCTAGCCTAATCTCTCTCTCCTAGCCTCTCTACTGCTAGCCTGTTCTCTCACGCTCCTAGCCACTCCACTGCTAGCCTATTCTCTCACCCTCCTTAGCCTCTCCACTGCTAGCCTGTTCTCTCTCACTCTCCTAGCCTCTCCACTGCTAGCCTGTTCTCTCACACTCCTTAGCCTCTCCACTGCTAGCCTGTTCTCTCTCTCCTAGCCTCTCCACTGCTAGCCTGTTCTCTCTCACTCTCCTAGCCTCTCCACTGCTAGCCTGTTCTCTCTCATTCTCCTAGCCTCTCCACTGCTAGCCTGTTCTCTCACGCTCCTTAGCCTCTCCACTGCTAGCCTGTTCTCTCTCTCACTCTCCTAGCCTCTCCACTGCTAGCCTGTTCTCTCTCACGGTCCTAGCCTCTCCACTGCTGCCCTGTTCTCTCTCTCCAAGCCTCTCCACTGCTAGCCTGTTCTCTCACTCTCCTAGCCTCTCCACTGCTAGCCTGTTCTCTCACCCTCTCCTAGCCTCTCCATTGCTAGCCTGTTCTCTCACCCTCTCCTAGCCTCTCCACTGCTAGCCTGTTCTCTCTCACTCTCCTAGCCTCTCCACTGCTCGCCTGTTCTCTCTCTCTCCTAGCCTCTCCACTGCTAGCCTGTTCTCTCTCACGCTCCTAGCCTCTCCACTGCTCGCCTGTTCTCTCTCTCCTAGCCTCTCCACTGCTAGCCTGTTCTCTCTCACGCTCCTAGCCTCTCCACTGCTAGCCTGTTCTCTCACACTCCTTAGCCTCTCCACTGCTAGCCTGTTCTCTCTCTCACACTCCTTAGCCTCTCCACTGCTAGCCTGTTCTCTCTCTCACTCTCCTAGCCTCTCCACTGCTAGCCTGTTCTCTCTCACGCTCCTAGCCTCTCTACTGCTAGCCTGTTCTCTCACTCTCCTTAGCCTCTCCACTGCTAGCCTGTTCTCTCACGCTCCTAGCCTCTCCACTGCTAGCCTGTTCTCTCTCACGCTCCTAGCCTCTCCACTGCTGCCCTGTTCTCTCTCTCCAAGCCTCTCCACTGCTAGCCTGTTCTCTCACTCTCCTAGCCTCTCCACTGCTAGCCTGTTCTCTCACCCTCTCCTAGCCTCTCCACTGCTAGCCTGTTCTCTCACCCTCTCCTAGCCTCTCCACTGCTAGCCTGTTCTCTCTCCCTCTCCTAGCCTCTCCACTGCTCGCCTGCTCTCTCTCTCTCCTAGCCTCTCCACTGCTAGCCTGTTCTCTCACGCTCCTAGCCTCTCCACTGCTAGCCTGTTCTCTCACCCTCCTAGCCTCTCCACTGCTAGCCTGTTCTCTCACTCTCCTAGCCTCTCCACTGCTAGCCTGTTCTCTCACCCTCCTAGCCTCTCCACTGCTAGCCTGTTCTCTCACCTTCCTAGCCTCTCCACTGCTAGCCTGTTCTCTCTCACGCTCCTAGCCTCTCTACTGCTAGCCTGTTCTCTCACGCTCCTAGCCTCTTCACTGCTAGCCTGTTCTCTCACTCTCCTAGCCTCTCCACTGCTAGCCTGTTCTCACTCTCCTAGCCTCTCCACTGCTAGCCTGTTCTCTCACTCTCCTAGCCTCTCCACTGCTAGCCTGTTCTCTCACTCTCCTAGCCTCTCCACTGCTAGCCTGTTCTCTCACTCTCCTAGCCTCTCCACTGCTAGCCTGTTCTCTCTCTCCTAGCCTCTCCACTGCTAGCCTGTTCTCTCTCACTCTCCTAGCCTCTCCACTGCTAGCCTGTTATCTCTCACTCTCCTAGCCTCTCCACTGCTAGCCTGTTCTCTCACGCTCCTAGCCTCTCTACTGCTAGCCTGTTCTCTCACTCATAGCCTCTCCACGGCTAGCCTGTTCTCTCTCACCCTCCTAGCCTCTCTACTGCTAGCCTGTTCTCTCACACTCCTAGCCTCTCCACTGCTAGCCTGTTCTCTCACGCTCCTAGCCTCTCCACTGCTAGCCTGTTCTCTCTCTCCTAGCCTCTCCACTGCTAGCCTGTTCTCTCACGCTCCTAGCCTCTCCACTGCTAGCCTGTTCTCTCACCCTCCTAGCCTCTCCACTGCTAGCCTGTTCTCTCTCACTCTCCTAGCCTCTCCACTGCCTGCCTGTTCTCTCTCACTCTCCTAGCCTCTCCACTGCTAGCCTGTTCTCTCTCACGCTCATAGCCTCTCCACTGCTAGCCTGTTCTCTCACCCTCCTAGCCTCTCCACTGCTAGCCTGTTCTCTCTCACGCTCCTAGCCTCTCTACTGCTAGCCTGTTCCCTCACGCTCCTAGCCTCTCCACTGCTAGCCTGTTCTCTCTCACTCTCCTAGCCTCTCCACTGCTAGCCTGTTCTCTCACCCTCCTAGCCTCTCCACTGCTAGCCTGTTCTCTCTCACTTTCCTAGCCTCTCCACTGCCTGCCTGTTCTCTCTCACTCTCCTAGCCTCTCCACTGCTAGCCTGTTCTCTCACGCTCCTAGCCTCTCCACTGCTAGCCTGTTCTCTCACCCTCCTAGCCTCTCCACTGCTAGCCTGTTCTCTCACGCTCCTAGCCTCTCTACTGCTAGCCTATTCTCTCACGCTCCTAGCCTCTCCACTGCTAGCCTGTGCTCTCACTCTCCTAGCCTCTCCACTGCTAGCCTGTTCTCTCTCTCCTAGCCTCTCCACTGCTAGCCTGTTCTCTCTCACTCTCCTAGCCTCTCCACTGCTAGCCTGTTCTCTCTCACTCTCCTAGCCTCTCCACTGCTAGCCTGTTCTCTCTCACGCTCCTAGCCTCTCTACTGCTAGCCTGTTCTCTCACTCTCATAGCCTCTCCACGGCTCGCCTGTTCTCTCTCACCCTCCTAGCCTCTCTACTGCTAGCCTGTTCTCTCACGCTCCTAGCCTCTCCACTGCTAGCCTGTTCTCTCACGCTCCTTAGCCTCTCCACTGCTAGCCTGTTCTCTCTCTCACTCTCCTAGCCTCTCCACTGCTAGCCTGTTCTCTCTCACGCTCCTAGCCTCTCTACTGCTAGCCTGTTCTCTCACTCTCCTTAGTCTCTCCACTGCTAGCCTGTTCTCTCACGCTCCTAGCCTCTCCACTGCTAGCCTGTTCTCTCTCACGCTCCTAGCCTCTCTACTGCTGCCCTGTTCTCTCTCTCCAAGCCTCTCCACGGCTAGCCTGTTCTCTCTCACCCTCCTAGCCTCTCTACTGCTAGCCTGTTCTCTCACGCTCCTAGCCTCTCCACTGCTAGCCTGTTCTCTCACGCTCCTAGCCTCTCCACTGCTAGCCTGTTCTCTCACCCTCCTAGCCTCTCCACTGCTAGCCTGTTCTCTCTCACTCTCCTAGCCTCTCCACTGCTAGCCTGTTCTCTCACCCTCCTAGCCTCTCCACTGCTAGCCTGTTCTCTCTCACTCTCCTAGCCTCTCCACTGCCTGCCTGTTCTCTCTCACTCTCCTAGCCTCTCCACTGCTAGCCTGTTCTCTCTCACGCTCCTAGCCTCTCCACTGCTAGCCTGTTCTCTCACCCTCCTAGCTTCTCCACTGCTAGCCTGTTCTCTCTCACGCTCCTAGCCTCTCTACTGCTAGCCTGTTCTCTCACACTCCTAGCCTCTCCACTGCTAGCCTGTTCTCTCACGCTCCTAGCCTCTCCACTGCTAGCCTGTTCTCTCTCTCCTAGCCTCTCCACTGCTAGCCTGTTCTCTCACGCTCCTAGCCTCTCCACTGCTAGCCTGTTCTCTCACCCTCCTAGCCTCTCCACTGCTAGCCTGTTCTCTCTCACTCTCCTAGCCTCTCCACTGCCTGCCTGTTCTCTCTCACTCTCCTAGCCTCTCCACTGCTAGCCTGTTCTCTCTCACGCTCATAGCCTCTCCACTGCTAGCCTGTTCTCTCACCCTCCTAGCCTCTCCACTGCTAGCCTGTTCTCTCTCACGCTCCTAGCCTCTCTACTGCTAGCCTGTTCCCTCACGCTCCTAGCCTCTCCACTGCTAGCCTGTTCTCTCTCACTCTCCTAGCCTCTCCACTGCTAGCCTGTTCTCTCACCCTCCTAGCCTCTCCACTGCTAGCCTGTTCTCTCTCACTTTCCTAGCCTCTCCACTGCCTGCCTGTTCTCTCTCACTCTCCTAGCCTCTCCACTGCTAGCCTGTTCTCTCACGCTCCTAGCCTCTCCACTGCTAGCCTGTTCTCTCACCCTCCTAGCCTCTCCACTGCTAGCCTGTTCTCTCACGCTCCTAGCCTCTCTACTGCTAGCCTATTCTCTCACGCTCCTAGCCTCTCCACTGCTAGCCTGTGCTCTCACTCTCCTAGCCTCTCCACTGCTAGCCTGTTCTCTCTCTCCTAGCCTCTCCACTGCTAGCCTGTTCTCTCTCACTCTCCTAGCCTCTCCACTGCTAGCCTGTTCTCTCTCACTCTCCTAGCCTCTCCACTGCTAGCCTGTTCTCTCTCACGCTCCTAGCCTCTCTACTGCTAGCCTGTTCTCTCACTCTCATAGCCTCTCCACGGCTCGCCTGTTCTCTCTCACCCTCCTAGCCTCTCTACTGCTAGCCTGTTCTCTCACGCTCCTAGCCTCTCCACTGCTAGCCTGTTCTCTCACGCTCCTTAGCCTCTCCACTGCTAGCCTGTTCTCTCTCTCACTCTCCTAGCCTCTCCACTGCTAGCCTGTTCTCTCTCACGCTCCTAGCCTCTCTACTGCTAGCCTGTTCTCTCACTCTCCTTAGTCTCTCCACTGCTAGCCTGTTCTCTCACGCTCCTAGCCTCTCCACTGCTAGCCTGTTCTCTCTCACGCTCCTAGCCTCTCTACTGCTGCCCTGTTCTCTCTCTCCAAGCCTCTCCACGGCTAGCCTGTTCTCTCTCACCCTCCTAGCCTCTCTACTGCTAGCCTGTTCTCTCACGCTCCTAGCCTCTCCACTGCTAGCCTGTTCTCTCACGCTCCTAGCCTCTCCACTGCTAGCCTGTTCTCTCACCCTCCTAGCCTCTCCACTGCTAGCCTGTTCTCTCTCACTCTCCTAGCCTCTCCACTGCTAGCCTGTTCTCTCACCCTCCTAGCCTCTCCACTGCTAGCCTGTTCTCTCTCACTCTCCTAGCCTCTCCACTGCCTGCCTGTTCTCTCTCACTCTCCTAGCCTCTCCACTGCTAGCCTGTTCTCTCTCACGCTCCTAGCCTCTCCACTGCTAGCCTGTTCTCTCACCCTCCTAGCTTCTCCACTGCTAGCCTGTTCTCTCTCACGCTCCTAGCCTCTCTACTGCTAGCCTGTTCTCTCACGCTCCTAGCCTCTCCACTGCTAGCCTGTTCTCTCACTCTCCTAGCCTCTCCACTGCTAGCCTGTTCTCTCACTCTCCTAGCCTCCACTGGTAGCCTGTTCTCTCTCTCTCTCCTAGCCTCTCCACTGCTAGCCTGTTCTCTCTCACTCTCCTAGCCTCTCCACTGCTAGCCTGTTCTCTCTCACTCTCCTAGCCTCTCCACTGCTAGCCTGTTCTCTCTCACGCTCCTAGCCTCTCTACTGCTAGCCTGTTCTCTCACTCTCATAGCCTCTCCACGGCTAGCCTGTTCTCTCACCCTCCTAGCCTCTCTACTGCTAGCCTGTTCTCTCACGCTCCTAGCCTCTCCACTGCTAGCCTGTTCTCTCACGTTCCTTAGCCTCTCCACTGCTAGCCTGTTCTCTCTCTCACTCTCCTAGCCTCTCCACTGCTAGCCTGTTCTCTCTCACGCTCCTAGCCTCTCTACTGCTAGCCTGTTCTCTCACTCTCCTTAGCCTCTCCACTGCTAGCCTGTGCTCTCATGCTCCTAGCCTCTCCACTGCTAGCCTGTTCTCTCTCACGCTCCTAGCCTCTCCACTGCTGCCCTGTTCTCTCTCTCCAAGCCTCTCCGCTGCTAGCCTGTTCTCTCACTCTCCTAGCCTCTCCACTGCTAGCCTGTTCTCTCACCCTCTCCTAGCCTCTCCACTGCTAGCCTGTTCTCTCACCCTCTCCTAGCCTCTCCACTGCTAGCCTGTTCTCTCTCACTCTGCTAGCCTCTCCACTGCTCGCGTGTTCTCTCTCCCTCTCCTAGCCTCTCCACTGCTAGCCTGTTCTCTCACCCTCCTGGCCTCTCCACTGCTAGCCTGTTCTCTCACGCTCCTAGCCTCTCCACTGCTAGCCTGTTCTCTCACGCTCCTAGCCTCTCCACTGCTAGCCTGTTCTCTCACCCTCCTAGCCTCTCCACTGCTAGCCTGTTCTCTCTCACTCTCCTAGCCTCTCCACTGCTAGCCTGTTCTCTCACCCTCCTAGCCTCTCCACTGCTAGCCTGTTCTCTCTCACTCTCCTAGCCTCTCCACTGCTAGCCTGTTCTCTCTCACTCTCCTAGCCTCTCCACTGCTAGCCTGTTCTCTCTCACGCTCCTAGCCTCTCTACTGCTAGCCTGTTCTCTCACTCTCATAGCCTCTCCACGGCTCGCCTGTTCTCTCTCACCCTCCTAGCCTCTCTACTGCTAGCCTGTTCTCTCACGCTCCTAGCCTCTCCACTGCTAGCCTGTTCTCTCACGCTCCTTAGCCTCTCCACTGCTAGCCTGTTCTCTCTCTCACTCTCCTAGCCTCTCCACTGCTAGCCTGTTCTCTCTCACGCTCCTAGCCTCTCTACTGCTAGCCTGTTCTCTCACTCTCCTTAGTCTCTCCACTGCTAGCCTGTTCTCTCACGCTCCTAGCCTCTCCACTGCTAGCCTGTTCTCTCTCACGCTCCTAGCCTCTCCACTGCTGCCCTGTTCTCTCTCTCCAAGCCTCTCCACTGCTAGCCTGTTCTCTCACCCTCCTGGCCTCTCCACTGCTAGCCTGTTCTCTCACGCTCCTAGCCTCTCCACTGCTAGCCTGTTCTCTCACTCTCCTAGTCTCTCCACTGCTAGCCTGTTCTCTCACTCTCCTAGTCTCTCCACTGCTAGCCTGTTCTCTCACTCTCCTAGCCTCTCCACTGCTAGCCTGTTCTCTCTCACTCTCCTAGCCTCTCCACTGCTAGCCTGTTATCTCTCACTCTCCTAGCCTCTCCACTCCTAGCCTGTTCTCTCTCACGCTCCTAGCCTCTCTACTGCTAGCCTGTTCTCTCACTCTCATAGCCTCTCCACGGCTAGCCTGTTCTCTCTCACCCTCCTAGCCTCTCTACTGCTAGCCTGTTCTCTCACGCTCCTAGCCTCTCCACTGCTAGCCTGTTCTCTCACGCTCCTAGCCTCTCCACTGCTAGCCTGTTCTCTCACCCTCCTAGCCTCTCCACTGCTAGCCTGTTCTCTCTCACTCTCCTAGCCTCTCCACTGCTAGCCTGTTCTCTCACCCTCCTAGCCTCTCCACTGCTAGCCTGTTCTCTCTCACTCTCCTAGCCTCTCCACTGCCTGCCTGTTCTCTCTCACTCTCCTAGCCTCTCCACTGCTAGCCTGTTCTCTCTCACGCTCCTAGCCTCTCCACTGCTAGCCTGTTCTCTCACCCTCCTAGCTTCTCCACTGCTAGCCTGTTCTCTCTCACGCTCCTAGCCTCTCTACTGCTAGCCTGTTCTCTCACGCTCCTAGCCTCTCCACTGCTAGCCTGTTCTCTCACTCTCCTAGCCTCTCCACTGCTAGCCTGTTCTCTCACTCTCCTAGCCTCCACTGGTAGCCTGTTCTCTCTCTCTCTCCTAGCCTCTCCACTGCTAGCCTGTTCTCTCTCACTCTCCTAGCCTCTCCACTGCTAGCCTGTTCTCTCTCACTCTCCTAGCCTCTCCACTGCTAGCCTGTTCTCTCTCACGCTCCTAGCCTCTCTACTGCTAGCCTGTTCTCTCACTCTCATAGCCTCTCCACGGCTAGCCTGTTCTCTCACCCTCCTAGCCTCTCTACTGCTAGCCTGTTCTCTCACGCTCCTAGCCTCTCCACTGCTAGCCTGTTCTCTCACGTTCCTTAGCCTCTCCACTGCTAGCCTGTTCTCTCTCTCACTCTCCTAGCCTCTCCACTGCTAGCCTGTTCTCTCTCACGCTCCTAGCCTCTCTACTGCTAGCCTGTTCTCTCACTCTCCTTAGCCTCTCCACTGCTAGCCTGTGCTCTCATGCTCCTAGCCTCTCCACTGCTAGCCTGTTCTCTCTCACGCTCCTAGCCTCTCCACTGCTGCCCTGTTCTCTCTCTCCAAGCCTCTCCGCTGCTAGCCTGTTCTCTCACTCTCCTAGCCTCTCCACTGCTAGCCTGTTCTCTCACCCTCTCCTAGCCTCTCCACTGCTAGCCTGTTCTCTCACCCTCTCCTAGCCTCTCCACTGCTAGCCTGTTCTCTCTCACTCTGCTAGCCTCTCCACTGCTAGCCTGTTCTCTCACCCTCCTGGCCTCTCCACTGCTAGCCTGTTCTCTCACGCTCCTAGCCTCTCCACTGCTAGCCTGTTCTCTCACGCTCCTAGCCTCTCCACTGCTAGCCTGTTCTCTCACCCTCCTAGCCTCTCCACTGCTAGCCTGTTCTCTCTCACTCTCCTAGCCTCTCCACTGCTAGCCTGTTCTCTCACTCTCCTAGCCTCTCCACTGCTAGCCTGTTCTCTCTCACTCTCCTAGCCTCTCCACTGCTAGCCTGTTCTCTCTCACTCTCCTAGCCTCTCCACTGCTAGCCTGTTCTCTCTCACGCTCCTAGCCTCTCTACTGCTAGCCTGTTCTCTCACTCTCATAGCCTCTCCACGGCTCGCCTGTTCTCTCTCACCCTCCTAGCCTCTCTACTGCTAGCCTGTTCTCTCACGCTCCTAGCCTCTCCACTGCTAGCCTGTTCTCTCACGCTCCTTAGCCTCTCCACTGCTAGCCTGTTCTCTCTCTCACTCTCCTAGCCTCTCCACTGCTAGCCTGTTCTCTCTCACGCTCCTAGCCTCTCTACTGCTAGCCTGTTCTCTCACTCTCCTTAGTCTCTCCACTGCTAGCCTGTTCTCTCACGCTCCTAGCCTCTCCACTGCTAGCCTGTTCTCTCTCACGCTCCTAGCCTCTCCACTGCTGCCCTGTTCTCTCTCTCCAAGCCTCTCCACTGCTAGCCTGTTCTCTCACCCTCCTGGCCTCTCCACTGCTAGCCTGTTCTCTCACGCTCCTAGCCTCTCCACTGCTAGCCTGTTCTCTCACTCTCCTAGTCTCTCCACTGCTAGCCTGTTCTCTCACTCTCCTAGTCTCTCCACTGCTAGCCTGTTCTCTCACTCTCCTAGCCTCTCCACTGCTAGCCTGTTCTCTCTCACTCTCCTAGCCTCTCCACTGCTAGCCTGTTATCTCTCACTCTCCTAGCCTCTCCACTCCTAGCCTGTTCTCTCTCACGCTCCTAGCCTCTCTACTGCTAGCCTGTTCTCTCACTCTCATAGCCTCTCCACGGCTAGCCTGTTCTCTCTCACCCTCCTAGCCTCTCTACTGCTAGCCTGTTCTCTCACGCTCCTAGCCTCTCCACTGCTAGCCTGTTCTCTCACGCTCCTAGCCTCTCCACTGCTAGCCTGTTCTCTCACCCTCCTAGCCTCTCCACTGCTAGCCTGTTCTCTCTCACTCTCCTAGCCTCTCCACTGCTAGCCTGTTCTCTCACCCTCCTAGCCTCTCCACTGCTAGCCTGTTCTCTCTCACTCTCCTAGCCTCTCCACTGCCTGCCTGTTCTCTCTCACTCTCCTAGCCTCTCCACTGCTAGCCTGTTCTCTCTCACGCTCCTAGCCTCTCCACTGCTAGCCTGTTCTCTCACCCTCCTAGCTTCTCCACTGCTAGCCTGTTCTCTCTCACGCTCCTAGCCTCTCTACTGCTAGCCTGTTCTCTCACGCTCCTAGCCTCTCCACTGCTAGCCTGTTCTCTCACTCTCCTAGCCTCTCCACTGCTAGCCTGTTCTCTCACTCTCCTAGCCTCCACTGGTAGCCTGTTCTCTCTCTCTCTCCTAGCCTCTCCACTGCTAGCCTGTTCTCTCTCACTCTCCTAGCCTCTCCACTGCTAGCCTGTTCTCTCTCACTCTCCTAGCCTCTCCACTGCTAGCCTGTTCTCTCTCACTCTCCTAGCCTCTCCACTGCTAGCCTGTTCTCTCTCACGCTCCTAGCCTCTCCACTGCTAGCCTGTTCTCTCACTCTCATAGCCTCTCCACGGCTAGCCTGTTCTCTCACCCTCCTAGCCTCTCTACTGCTAGCCTGTTCTCTCACGCTCCTAGCCTCTCCACTGCTAGCCTGTTCTCTCTCTCACTCTCCTAGCCTCTCCACTGCTAGCCTGTTCTCTCTCACGCTCCTAGCCTCTCTACTGCTAGCCTGTTCTCTCACTCTCCTTAGCCTCTCCACTGCTAGCCTGTGCTCTCATGCTCCTAGCCTCTCCACTGCTAGCCTGTTCTCTCTCACGCTCCTAGCCTCTCCACTGCTGCCCTGTTCTCTCTCTCCAAGCCTCTCCGCTGCTAGCCTGTTCTCTCACTCTCCTAGCCTCTCCACTGCTAGCCTGTTCTCTCACCCTCTCCTAGCCTCTCCACTGCTAGCCTGTTCTCTCTCACTCTGCTAGCCTCTCCACTGCTCGCGTGTTCTCTCTCCCTCTCCTAGCCTCTCCACTGCTAGCCTGTTCTCTCACCCTCCTGGCCTCTCCACTGCTAGCCTGTTCTCTCACGCTCCTAGCCTCTCCACTGCTAGCCTGTTCTCTCACGCTCCTAGCCTCTCCACTGCTAGCCTGTTCTCTCACCCTCCTAGCCTCTCCACTGCTAGCCTGTTCTCTCTCACTCTCCTAGCCTCTCCACTGCTAGCCTGTTCTCTCACCCTCCTAGCCTCTCCACTGCTAGCCTGTTCTCTCTCTCTCCTAGCCTCTCCACTGCCTGCCTGTTCTCTCTCACTCTCCTAGCCTCTCCACTGCTAGCCTGTTCTCTCTCACGCTCCTAGCCTCTCCACTGCTTGCCTGTTCTCTCACCCTCCTAGCCTCTCCACTGCTAGCCTGTTCTCTCTCACGCTCCTAGCCTCTCTACTGCTAGCCTGTTCTCTCACTCTCCTAGCCTCTCCACTGCTAGCCTGTTCTCTCTCTCCTAGCCTCTCCACTGCTAGCCTGTTCTCTCTCACTCTCCTAGCCTCTCCACTGCTAGCCTGTTCTCTCTCACTCTCCTAGCCTCTCCACTGCTAGCCTGTTCTCTCACTCTCCTAGCCTCTCCACTGCTAGCCTGTTCTCTCTCACGCTCCTAGCCTCTCTACTGCTAGCCTGTTCTCTCACTCTCATAGCCTCTCCACGGCTAGCCTGTTCTCTCTCACCCTCCTAGCCTCTCTACTGCTAGCCTGTTCTCTCACGCTCCTAGCCTCTCCACTGCTAGCCTGTTCTCTCACGCTCCTAGCCTCTCCACTGCTAGCCTGTTCTCTCTCCTAGCCTCTCCACTGCTAGCCTGTTCTCTCGCGCTCCTAGCCTCTCCACTGCTAGCCTGTTCTCTCACCCTCCTAGCCTCTCCACTGCTAACCTGTTCTCTCTCACTCTCCTAGCCTCTCCACTGCTAGCCTGTTCTCTCACCCTCCTAGCCTCTCCACTGCTAGCCTGTTCTCTCTCACGCTCCTAGCCTCTCTACTGCTAGCCTGTTCTCTCACGCTCCTAGCCTCTCCACTGCTAGCCTGTTCTCTCACTCTCCTAGCCTCTCCACTGCTAGCCTGTTCTCTCACTCTCCTAGCCTCTCCACTGCTAGCCTGTTCTCTCACTCTCCTAGCCTCTCCACTGCTAGCCTGTTCTCTCTCTCCTAGCCTCTCCACTGCTAGCCTGTTCTCTCTCACTCTCCTAGCCTCTCCACTGCTAGCCTGTTCTCTCTCACTCTCCTAGCCTCTCCACTGCTAGCCTGTTCTCTCTCACGCTCCTAGCCTCTCTACTGCTAGCCTGTTCTCTCACTCTCAGCCTCTCTACGGCTAGCCTGTTCTCTCTCACGCTCCTAGCCTCTCTACTGCTAGCCTGTTCTCTCACGCTCCTAGCCTCTCCACTGCTAGCCTGTTCTCTCACGCTCCTAGCCTCTCTACTGCTAGCCTGTTCTCTCTCTCTCCTAGCCTCTCCACTGCTAGCCTGTTCTCTCACTCTCCTAGAGACACACGCTGTACACACACAGGACACAGACACATAGAGACACACGCTGTACACGCACAGGACACAGACACAGAGAGAGACACGCTGTACACGCACAGGACACAGACACAGAGAGACACACGCTGTACACACACAGGACACAGACACAGAGAGACACACGCTGTACACACAGGACACAAAGAGACACACGCTGTACACACACAGGACACAGACACAGAGAGACACAGGCTGTACACACACAGACACAGAGAGACACACGCTGTACACACACAGGACACAGACACAGAGAGACACACGCTGTACACACACAGGACACAGACATAGAGAGACACACGCTGTACACGCACAGGACACAGACACAGAGAGACACACGCTGTACACACACAGGACACAGACAGAGAGACACACGCTGTACACACACAGGACACAGACACAGAGAGACACACGCTGTACACACACAGGACACAGACACAGAGAGACACGCTGTACACACACAGGACACAGAGACACATGCTGTACACACACAGGACACAGACACAGAGACACACGCTGTACACGCACAGGACACAGACACAGAGAGACACACGCTGTACACGCACAGGACACAGACACAGAGAGACACACGCTGTACACACACAGGACACAGAGAGACACGCTGTACACACACAGGACACAGCGAGACACACGCTGTACACACAGGACACAGACACACGCTGTACACACACAGGACACAGAAACAGAGAGACACACGCTGTACACACACAGGACACAGAGAGACACACGCTGTACACACACAGGACACAGAGAGACACACGCTGTACACACACAGGACACAGACAGAGAGACACGCTGTACACACACAGGACACAGACACAGAGAGACACACGCTGTACACACACAGGACACAGACACAGAGAGACACATGCTGTACACACACAGGACACACAGAGAGACACACGCTGTTCACACACAGGACACACAGAGACACGCTCTACACACACAGGACACACAGAGAGACACACGCTGTACACACATAGGACACAGACACAGAGAGACACACGCTGTACACGCACAGGACAGACACAGAGAGACACACGCTGTACACACACAGGACACAGACACAGAGAGACACGCTGTACACACACAGGACACAGAGACACATGCTGTACACACACAGGACACAGACACAGAGACACACGCTGTACACGCACAGGACACAGACACAGAGAGACAAACGCTGTACACGCACAGGACACAGACACAGAGAGACACACGCTGTACACACACAGGACACAGAGAGACACGCTGTACACACACAGGACACAGCGAGACACACGCTGTACACACACAGGACACAGACACACGCTGTACACACACAGGACACAGAGAGACACACGCTGTACACACACAGGACAGACACAGAGGGACACACGCTGTACACACACACAGGACAGACACAGAGGGACACACGCTGTACACGCACAGGACACAGACACAGAGAGACACGTGCTGTACACCCACAGGACACAGACAGAGAGACACGCTGTACACACACAGGACACAGACACAGAGAGACACACGCTGTACACACACAGGACACAGACACAGAGAGACACACGCTGTACACACACAGGACACACAGAGGCACACGCTGTACACACACAGGACACACAGAGAGACACGCTCTACACACACAGGACACACAGAGAGACACACGCTGTACACACATAGGACACAGACACAGAGAGACACACGCTGTACACGCACAGGACAGACACAGAGACACACGCTGTACACACACAGGACACAGACACAGAGAGACACGTGCTGTACACACACAGGACACAGACACAGAGAGACACACGCTGTACACACACATGACACAGAGAGACACACGCTGTACACACACAGGACACAGACACAGAGACACGCTGTACACACACCGGACACAGAGAGACACACGCGGTACACGCACAGGACACAGACACAGAGAGACACACGCTGTACACACACATACACACACAGAGAGACACACGCTGTACACACACAAGACACAGACACAGAGAGACACACGCTGTACACACACAGGACACAGACACAGAGAGACACACGCTGTACACACACAGGACACAGACAGAGAGACATGCTGTACACACACAGGACACAGACACAGAGAGACACACGCTGTACACACACAGGACACAGACATAGAGAGACACACGCTGTACACACACAGGACACACAGAGAGACACACGCTGTACACACACAGGACACAGACACAGAGAGACACGTGCTGTACACACACAGGACACAGACACAGAGACACGCTGTACACACACAGGACACAGACACAGAGAGACACACGCTGTACACACACAGGACACAGACACAGAGAGACACACGCTGTACACACACAGGACACAGACACAGAGAGACACACGCTGTACACACACAGGACACAGAGAGACACACGCTGTACACGCACAGGACACAGAGAGACACACGCTGTACACGCACAGGACACAGACACAGAGAGACACACGCTGTACACACACAGGACACAGACACAGAGAGACACGCTGTACACACACAGGACACAGACACAGAGAGACACACGCTGTACACACACAGGACAGACACAAAGAAACACACGCTGTACACGCACAGGACAGACACAGAGAGACACACGCTGTACACACACAGGACACAGACACAGAGAGACACGTGCTGTACACACACAGGACACAGACAGAGAGACACGCTGTACACACACAGGACACAGACACAGAGAGACACACGCTGTACACACACAGGACACAGACACAGAGAGACACACGCTGTACACACACAGGACACACAGAGAGACACACGCTGTACACACACAGGACACACAGAGAGACACACGCTGTACACACACAGGACACACAGAGAGACACGCTCTACACACACAGGACACACAGAGAGACACGCTGTACACACATAGGACACAGACACAGAGAGACACACGATGTACACGCACAGGACAGACACAGAGAGACACACGCTGTACACACACAGGACACAGACAGAGACACACGCTGTACACGCACAGGACACAGACACAGAGAGACACACGCTGTACACGCACAGGACACAGACACAGAGACACACGCTGTACACGCACAGGACACAGACAGAGAGACACGCTGTACACGCACAGGACACAGACACGGAGAGACATGCTGTACACACACAGGACACAGAGAGACACACGCTGCACACACACAGGACACAGACACAGAGAGACACACGCTGTACACACACAGCACACAGAGACACACGCTGTAAACACACAGGACACAGAGACACACGCTGTACACACACAGGACACAGACACAGAGAGACACACGCTGTACACACACAGGACACAGACACATAGAGACACACGCTGTACACACACAGGACACAGACACAGAGAGACACGCTGTACACACACAGGACACAGACAGAGAGACACACGCTGTACACACACAAGACACAGACACAGAGACACACGCTGTACACGCACAGGACAGACACAGAGAGACACACGCTGTACACACACAGACAGAGAGACACGCTGTACACACACAGGACACAGACACAGAGAGACACACGCTGTACACACACAGGACACAGACACAGAGAGACACATGCTGTACACACACAGGACACACAGAGAGACACACGCTGTACACACATAGGACACAGACACAGAGAGACACACGCTGTACACGCACAGGACAGACACAGAGAGACACACGCTGTACACACACAGGACACAGACACAGAGAGACACGCTGTACACACACAGGACACAGAGAGACACGCTGTATACACACAGGACACAGCGAGACACACGCTGTACACACACAGGACACAGACACACGCTGTACACACACAGGACACAGAGAGACACACGCTGTACACACACAGGACAGACACAGAGGGACACACGCTGTACACGCACAGGACACAGACACAGAGAGACACGTGCTGTACACCCACAGGACACAGACAGAGAGACACGCTGTACACACACAGGACACAGACACAGAGAGACACACGCTGTACACACACAGGACACAGACACAGAGAGACACACGCTGTACACACACAGGACACACAGAGAGGCACACGCTGTACACACACAGGACACACAGAGAGACACGCTCTACACACACAGGACACACAGAGAGACACACGCTGTACACACATAGGACACAGACACAGAGAGACACACGCTGTACACGCACAGGACAGACACAGAGACACACGCTGTACACACACAGGACACAGACACAGAGAGACACGTGCTGTACACACACAGGACACAGACACAGAGAGACACACGCTGTACACACACATGATACAGAGAGACACACGCTGTACACACACAGGACACAGACACAGAGACACGCTGTACACACACCGGACACAGAGAGACACACGCGGTACACGCACAGGACACAGACACAGAGAGACACACGCTGTACACACACATACACACACAGAGAGACACACGCTGTACACACACAAGACACAGACACAGAGAGACACACGCTGTACACACACAGGACACAGACACACACACGCTGTACACACACAGGACACAGACAGAGAGACATGCTGTACACACACAGGACACAGACACAGAGAGACACACGCTGTACACACACAGGACACAGACATAGAGAGACACACGCTGTACACACACAGGACACACAGAGAGACACACGCTGTACACACACAGGACACATACACAGAGAGACACGTGCTGTACACACACAGGACACAGACACAGAGACACGCTGTACACACACAGGACACAGACACAGAGAGACACACGCTGTACACACACAGGACACAGACACAGAGACACACGCTGTACACACACAGGACACAGAGAGACACACGCTGTACACGCACAGGACACAGACACAGAGAGACACACGCTGTACACACACAGGACACAGACACAGAGAGACACGCTGTACACACACAGGACACAGACACAGAGAGACACACGCTGTACACACACAGGACAGACACAAAGAAACACACGCTGTACACGCACAGGACAGACACAGAGAGACACACGCTGTACACACACAGGACACAGACACAGAGAGACACGTGCTGTACACACACAGGACACAGACAGAGAGACACGCTGTACACACACAGGACACAGACACAGAGAGACACACGCTGTACACACACAGGACACAGACACAGAGAGACACACGCTGTACACACACAGGACACACAGAGAGACACACGCTGTACACACACAGGACACACAGAGAGACACGCTCTACACACACAGGACACACAGAGAGACACGCTGTACACACATAGGACACAGACACAGAGAGACACACGATGTACACGCACAGGACAGACACAGAGAGACACACGCTGTACACACACAGGACACAGACAGAGACACACGCTGTACACGCACAGGACACAGACACAGAGAGACACACGCTGTACACGCACAGGACACAGACACAGAGAGACACACGCTGTACACGCACAGGACACAGACACAGAGAGACATGCTGTACACACACAGGACACAGAGAGACACACGCTGCACACACACAGGACACAGACACAGAGAGACACACGCTGTACACACACAGCACACAGAGAGACACACGCTGTAAACACACAGGACACAGACACAGAGACACACGCTGTACACACACAGGACACAGACACAGAGAGACACACGCTGTACACACACAGGACACAGACACATAGAGACACACGCTGTACACACACAGGACACAGACACAGAGAGACACGCTGTACACACACAGGACACAGACACAGAGAGACACACGCTGTACACACACAGGACAGACACAAAGAAACACACGCTGTACACGCACAGGACAGACACAGAGAGACACACGCTGTACACACACAGGACACAGACACAGAGAGACACGTGCTGTACACACACAGGACACAGACAGAGAGACACGCTGTACACACACAGGACACAGACACAGAGAGACACAAGCTGTACACACACAGGACACAGACACAGAGAGACACACGCTGTACACACACAGGACACACAGAGAGACACACGCTGTACACACACAGGACACACAGAGACACGCTCTACACACACAGGACACACAGAGAGACACGCTGTACACACATAGGACACAGACACAGAGAGACACACGATGTACACGCACAGGACAGACACAGAGAGACACACGCTGTACACACACAGGACACAGACACAGAGAGACACGTGCTGTACACACACAGGACACAGACAGAGAGACACACGCTGTACACACACATGACACAGAGAGACACACGCTGTACACACACAGGACACAGACAGAGACACACGCTGTACACACACCGGACACAGAGAGACACACGCGGTACACGCACAGGACACAGACACAGAGAGACACGATGGACACACACAGGACACAGACAGAGAGACACATGCTGTACACACACAGGACACAGAGAGACACACGCTGTACACACACAGGACACAGACACAGAGAGACACACGCTGTACACACACATGATACAGAGAGACACACGCTGTACACACACAGGACACAGACACAGAGAGACACGCTGTACACACACACACACAGAGACACACGCTGTACCCACACAAGACACAGACACAGAGAGACACACGCTGTACACACACAGGACACAGAGAGACACACACTGTACACACACAGGACACAGACACAGAGACACACGCTGTACACGCACAGGACACAGACAGAGAGACACGCTGTACACGCACAGGACACAGACAGAGAGACACGCTGTACACGCACAGGACACAGAGAGACACACGCTGCACACACAGGACACAGACACAGAGACACACGCTGTACACGCACAGGACACAGACAGAGAGACACGCTGTACACGCACAGGACACAGACACAGAGAGACATGCTGTACACACACAGGACACAGAGAGACACACGCTGCACACACACAGGACACAGACACTGAGAGACACACGCTGTACACACACAGCACACAGAGAGACACACGCTGTAAACACACAGGACACAGACACAGAGACACACGCTGTACACACACAGGACACAGACACAGAGAGACACACGCTGTACACACACAGACACAGAGAGACACACGCTGTACACACACAGGACACAGACACAGAGAGACACATGCTGTACACACACAGGACACAGACAGAGAGACACACGCTGTACACACACAGGACACAGACACAGAGAGACACACGCTGTACACAGGACAGACACAGAGAGACACACGCTGTACACGCACAGGACAGACACAGAGAGACACACGCTGTACACACACAGGACACAGACACAGAGAGACACGTTCTGTACACACACAGGACACAGACAGAGAGACACGCTGTACACACACAGGACACAGACAGACACACGCTGTACACACACAGGACACAGACACAGAGAGACACACGCTGTACACACACAGGACACAGAGAGACACACGCTGTACACACACAGGACACACAGAGAGACACGCTCTACACACACAGGACACACAGAGAGACACACGCTGTACACACATAGGACACAGACACAGAGAGACACACGATGTACACGCACAGGACAGACACAGAGAGACACACGCTGTACACACACAGGACACAGACACAGAGAGACACGTGCTGTATACACACAGGACACAGACACAGAGAGACACACGCTGTACACACACATGACACAGAGAGACACACGCTGTACACACACAGGACACAGACACAGAGACACACGCTGTACACACACCGGACACAGAGAGACACACGCGGTACACGCACAGGACACAGACACAGAGAGACACATGCTGTACACACACAGGACACAGACACAGAGACACACGCTGTACACACAGGACACAGAGACAGAGAGACACACGCTGTACACACACAGGACACAGACACAGAGAGACACACGCTGTACACAGGACAGACACAGAGAGACACACGCTGTACACGCACAGGACAGACACAGAGAGACACACGCTGTACACACACAGGACACAGACACAGAGAGACACGTTCTGTACACACACAGGACACAGACAGAGAGACACGCTGTACACACACAGGACACAGACAGACACACGCTGTACACACACAGGACACAGACACAGAGAGACACACGCTGTACACACACAGGACACACAGAGAGACACGCTCTACACACACAGGACACACAGAGAGACACACGCTGTACACACATAGGACACAGACACAGAGAGACACACGATGTACACGCACAGGACAGACACAGAGAGACACACGCTGTACACACACAGGACACAGACACAGAGAGACACGTGCTGTACACACACAGGACACAGACACAGAGAGACACACGCTGTACACACACATGACACAGAGAGACACACGCTGTACACACACAGGACACAGACACAGAGACACACGCTGTACACACACCGGACACAGAGAGACACACGCGGTACACGCACAGGACACAGACACAGAGAGACACGCTGGACACACACAGGACACAGACAGAGAGACACACTGTACACACACAGGACACAGAGAGACACACGCTGTACACACACAGGACACAGACACAGAGAGACACACGCTGTTCACACACATGACACAGAGAGACACACGCTGTACACACACAGGACACAGACACAGAGAGACACGCTGTACACACACAGAGAGACACACGCTGTACCCACACAAGACACAGACACAGAGAGACGCACGCTGTACACGCACAGGACACAGACAGAGAGACACATGCTGTACACACACAGGACACAGAGAGACACACGCTGTACACACACAGGACACAGACACAGAGACACACGCTGTACACACACGTACACAGAGAGACACATGCTGTACACACACAGGACACAGACACAGAGAGACACACGCTATACACACAGGACACAGAGACACACGCTGTACACACACAGGACACAGACACAGAGAGACCCACGCTGTACACGCACAGGACACAGACAGAGAGACAAACGCTGTACACGCACAGGACACAGACACAGAGAGACACACGCTGTACACACACAAGACACAGACACAGAGAGACACACGCTGTACACACACAGGACACAGACACAGAGACACACGCTGTACACACACAGGACACAGAGAGACACACGCTGTACACGCACAGGACACAGACACAGAGAGACACACGCTGTACACACACAGGACACAGACACAGAGAGACACGCTGTACACACACAGGACACAGACACAGAGAGACACACGCTGTACACACACAGGACAGACACAAAGAAACACACGCTGTACACGCACAGGACAGACACAGAGAGACACACGCTGTACACACACAGGACACAGACACAGAGAGACACGTGCTGTACACACACAGGACACAGACAGAGAGACACGCTGTACACACACACAGGGCACAGACACAGAGAGACACACGCTGTACACAC